>NC_137137.1:36278489-36363489 GCF_949319135.1 Squalius cephalus
TATGTGATTGTGTATTGTCAACTATAAGCAGAAACATTTTGCATTTTCATTTTCTAGTGTGGATCATTCATTTCAACATTTATCCTCATTCTCATGTTTAAGAATCTGTTATCTTGACAAATAATTTATGCTACTGCCCACTGACATGCTATTAAAGCTATTGTTATCAAAAAATGTTGGCCTTCAAACACTTTAAAATGCACATATGTAGGTCAGAGAAATCGTCTCGGTTACGTATGTAACCCTCGTTCCCTGAGTAGGGAACGGAGACGTTACGTCGGATGACGACGAATGGGGTTTCGCTTAGAAAGCCTGTCATCTTCGAGTATATAAAACGAGCCAATGGCAATGAAATGCCATGGGTCTGCGGAATTTGCATAGCGTAAGTCTGCCCCACGTCGTGGGTATATAAGGAAGTACGCTGGCAACATGCAGATATGTCTGTTGTAGAGATCTGCAACTGAAGCCCGAACCCAGCCCGTGCCCGAAATCATTTAACCCGACCCGACCCGACCCGACCATTAAGGTTATATTTGAAGCCCGAACTCAAGGTCCGTTTCTCACAGAAAATATATATAGATATTTTTATATTACGGCGGGAGTGCAGCAATCATGTTTGATCCCTGGTCAGTGATTGTTAAGAAATAATCATCAGTCCACATGTCAGTGGTCATCCCAACATTGATATCAGACATAATTTCTGATATTTCGTTGACCAGCACCAGTCTTTTGGAGGCTGCGGTTTCATTAGATCTCAGAGAGATGTTTGTGGGATCATGTAACACACTATCCGCTGAGACCCATATGTAGCCCCCAGGTTTATTAGGTCTTGCGCTAGGTTAATAAAACCTCTTCCAGCAACCGTATGAAACGACCTAATATCCCGACAACAAAACTCCACACATTTTTCGGTTCCATTGGATTGTACAGAAGCTGGCACTGACTTGGCTGTTGGAGATAATAGTGTGAAAGAGATGAGTGTGTGTTGTTACTAGCGGCTAGGCCTGCTGTTGGACGAGTGCATCCACGATCAGTGTGTCGCTGTAGAGAAGATGAACCTGTCTTGTTGCTGTCGTACACCAAGACAGCTTCGCAAGCTCTACGCTTAACCGTGGGCTCTTTATTGGTTGAAACGACAAGATCATAATTTTTCCAGAATGAAGCTTTTCCTGCATCATTTGGAACAGTAATAAGTTTTCCCTCAGTCATTTTTTGCTTTATCGCACTCATAGTTAATGTTCGTTTCGTCGTCTATTTTGTTGTGACCGAAATGCGCGCGGGAGCCGGGAATACGTGCGCAAAACAGTAGATATATATAATGATAACATTTAAATGATAAATAATTATATATATATATATATATATATATATATATATATATATATATATATATATATACTGTATATATATATATATATATATATATATATATATATATATATATTTATCATTTTAATTTTGTATATATATGTACACTACCGGTCAAAAGTTTTAGATTGGTAAGATTTTTAATGTTTTTAAAAGAAGTCTCTTCTGCTCACCAAGGCTGCATTTATTTGATTAAAAATATAAACATATTGTCATATTGTGAAATATTATTACAATTTAAATCATCTGTTTTCTATGTGAATATATAGTAAAGTGTAATTTATTCCTGTGATCAAAGCTGAATGTTCAGCATCATTACTCCAGTCTTCAGTGTCACATGATCCTTCACAAATCACTCTAATATGATGATTTGATGCTCAAGAAACACTTATGATAATTATCAATGTTGAAAACAATTTTTTACATTTTTATTTCATGATGCTATGATGAATAAAAAGTTCAAAAGAACAGCATTTATCTGAAATCTAAAGCTTTTGTAACATTAAACACTACCCTTCAAAAGTTTGGGGTCAGTAAGAATTTAAATTTTATTTTTGGGGGAAAGAAATAAAATGAGGATGAGTTAAACTGATCAAAAGTTACAGTAAAGACATTTAAAATTTTAGAAAATATTCTATTTTAAATAAATGCTGTTCTTTTGAACTTTCTATTCATCAAAGATTTTTTTTTTTAAAAAGTACACAACTGTTTTCAACATTGAAAATAATAATGAATGTTTTTTTGAGGATCAAATCTTCATATTAGAGTGATTTCTGAAGGATCATGTGACACTGAAGACTGGAGAAATGATGTTGAAAATTCAGCTTTCATCTGAGGAATAAATAACATTTTAAAATATATTAAAATAGAAAACAGTCCTTTTAAATTGTCATAATATTTCACAATAATACTGGTTTTTTTTAATCAAAATAAATGCAGTCTTGGTGAGCAGAAGAGACTTCTTTTAAAAACATTAAAAATCTTACCGATCTAAAACTTTTGACCGGTAGTGTGTATATATATATATAAAATAGAAGCTCTGCGTATCTGCGTACGTGAATTCACATCTGATCGCGCGATATAAGTGCTGAATTGCAGGGACGGAGTCGGAACTGTAGGAAACTTTTCCTTCATCAAAGCAGAGACCAGGAGACGTTGGGATCGCGTTCAAACAGAAGTTATTCTTTTATTGAGAACTCTCTGTGCGTAGCTGCAGGTCGTCCAACAGTCTAGTCTAACTAAGGAACGTTGCCTTGCAATTTATATACATTTAGGGGGAGGGATTTACATTGAGGTTGAACAAAGCATGTAAATGAAGTAGCCTACATGAGTCAGCTCGTTTACAGAGATTTCCTGATCTCATCAGCATAACAGTGTCATTCACATGCATAAATGCTAATCCAATCAGCCTGACAGTATCACCCATACCTTCACATTATCATAGCTTACCTTGGGACAATGACACTGCTCAGGGGGTACATAAAGACAAAAGACAAAAGGTTAATGTCAGACACCTGGATTGCTTGACTTAGTCTTCTTTGAATATCATCATCTATACCTCAAATGCTAAATTCAGTCTACTAAACTTTCTCAGTTTATATACTATTGTTTTGGAAACCTAAATTAAACATTTAATAAATTTGTAATACAACAAAACACAGCCGTTCCGCAGTCAGTTAAAATACACACATTGACTTTAGTGGAAACCTATTGACTCCGCCGCCGTTCCGCAGTTGGTGGAAATTGCCCGTAAAATGACATGAACTGCACAATTATTTAAACTGACACACAGAGAGCAAAACCTCTTCTCACGTCTCCAAAAGTCTGAACACATTTTCTGCTTTACACACATTTTGCAATTCAAAATGGCACTTTTTAAACACACTGAACACAGTTCTCTGCATAAGACACAACAATCTGATATAAAGTCACATGATTGCCATTTCAAAACACTGCCATTCAAAATGACACTCCATGATCTGATTGGCCGATACATGTGTCACCTGACCAAACACCTCAATGGTTAATTGTTAACGCTTCAATCTTTTTCAGTTTACTGTTTTTTGTGAGCATATTTGTGTTCAGTCCAGTGTAAATATTTCTGCTGTGCATATGTTGCACTGACTTGTCTGGTGAAAAAAAAAAAAAAAAAAAATGTCTCTGCAAATATTTCTGTGCATGTGAACAATCTGAAGAATTTTCTACAATTTGAACTATTTTAGTATTATGGCAAAGCATACTAAAGATGATTACGCTCTTAATTACGCCCAACAGTGTGTAGTTGGTTAGACAAAAATCTGGTTATATGAATGAGGTGTGTGCCATTTCGTGGAAAAGTTTGATTTTGATAATGCTATGTGTAGTTTTGTTTGCAGTGCTTCATTCTGCAGGATATATTGGGTATTTTGCAGTTTGGGTGTGTGGTTTTGTGAATTGTGAAAAGTATTTTGATAAAACCAGCCTAGTTTGCAAAATTGTGTGTTAGCAATTGGAAAAAAACAAGTTTATTTACAGTTTTTCTCAGTTGTTTACACACAAATTCTGGTACTTGAGACACAATGACCACAACTCATGCACCAACCCCCTGAACCAAATCTGCTAAACTACAAGCACAGTTCCTGCTTTACACTCAAATTACAGATCTAAAACACACTTTTTTCAAAACACTACACACAATTCTCTGCTTTTGGCACAATTTTCATGCAGAAAATCTCTTGTTTTCACAAGGAACACACTGCCATTCAGATATGCACACTGACTCATCACATGGGCAAACACCTGTCACACAGTTTCACAATTAGCAATCAGAGCTTTAGCATGAAAGGGCAACAGGTGAGCTCTTCAACAGGTGAGCTCTTCAACAGGTGAGCTCTTCAACAGGTCAGCTCTTCAACAGGTGAGCTCTTCAACAGGTGAGCTCTTCGACAGGTGAGCTCTTCCACAGGTGAGCTCTTCAACAGGTGAGCTCTTCGACAGGTGAGCTCTTCGACAGGTGAGCTCTTCAACAGGTCAGCTCTTCAACAGGTGAGCTCTTCAACAGGTCAGCTCTTCAACAGGTCAGCTCTTCAACAGGTGAGCTCTTCGACAGGTGAGCTCTTCGACAGGTGAGCTCTTCCACAGGTGAGCTCTTCGACAGGTGAGCTCTTCGACAGGTGAGCTCTTCGACAGGTCAGCTCTTCAACAGGTGAGCTCTTCAACAGGTCAGCTCTTAGGTCAGCTCTTCAACAGGTCAGCTCTTCAACAGGTCAGCTCTTCAACAGGTGAGCTCTTCGACAGGTGAGCTCTTCGACAGGTGAGCTCTTCGACAGGTCAGCTCTTCGACAGGTGAGCTCTTCAACAGGTCAGCTCTTCAACAGGTGAGCTCTTCAACAGGTCAGCTCTTCGACAGGTCAGCTCTTCGACAGGTGAGCTCTTCGACAGGTGAGCTCTTCGACAGGTGAGCTCTTCAACAGGTCAGCTCTTCAACAGGTGAGCTCTTCAACAGGTGAGCTCTTCAACAGGTGAGCTCTTCAACAGGTCAGCTCTTCAACAGGTGAGCTCTTCAACAGGTGAGCTCTTCCACAGGTGAGCTCTTCGACAGGTGAGCTCTTCGACAGGTGAGCTCTTCGACAGGTCAGCTCTTCAACAGGTGAGCTCT
The DNA here is from genome assembly GCF_949319135.1 of Squalius cephalus. Taxonomy (NCBI): domain Eukaryota; kingdom Metazoa; phylum Chordata; class Actinopteri; order Cypriniformes; family Leuciscidae; genus Squalius; species Squalius cephalus. The sequence goes on from NC_137137.1 coordinate 36,283,495, forward strand.
TCAACAGGTCAGCTCTTAGGTCAGCTCTTCAACAGGTCAGCTCTTCAACAGGTCAGCTCTTCAACAGGTCAGCTCTTCAACAGGTGAGCTCTTCGACAGGTGAGCTCTTCGACAGGTGAGCTCTTCGACAGGTCAGCTCTTCGACAGGTGAGCTCTTCAACAGGTCAGCTCTTCAACAGGTGAGCTCTTCAACAGGTCAGCTCTTCGACAGGTCAGCTCTTCGACAGGTGAGCTCTTCGACAGGTGAGCTCTTCGACAGGTGAGCTCTTCGACAGGTGAGCTCTTCAACAGGTGAGCTCTTCGACAGGTGAGCTCTTCAACAGGTGAGCTCTTCAACAGGGGAGCTCTTCAACAGGTCAGCTCTTCAACAGGTGAGCTCTTCAACAGGTCAGCTCTTCAACAGGTGAGCTCTTCAACAGGTGAGCTCTTCAACAGGTCAGCTCTTCAACAGGTCAGCTCTTCAACAGGTCAGCTCTTCAACAGGTCAGCTCTTCAACAGGTGAGCTCTTCAACAGGTCAGCTCTTCGACAGGTCAGCTCTTCGACAGGTGAGCTCTTCGACAGGTGAGCTCTTCGACAGGTCAGCTCTTCGACAGGTGAGCTCTTCGACAGGTGAGCTCTTCAACAGGTGAGCTCTTCAACAGGTCAGCTCTTCAACAGGTGAGCTCTTCAACAGGTGAGCTCTTCAACAGGTGAGCTCTTCAACAGGTGAGCTCTTCAACAGGTCAGCTCTTCAACAGGTGAGCTCTTCAACAGGTGAGCTCTTCAACAGGTCAGCTCTTCAACAGGTGAGCTCTTCAACAGGTGAGCTCTTCAACAGGTGAGCTCTTCAACAGGTGAGCTCTTCAACAGGTCAGCTCTTCGACAGGTGAGCTCTTCGACAGGTGAGCTCTTCAACAGGTGAGCTCTTCAACAGGTCAGCTCTTCAACAGGTGAGCTCTTCAACAGGTGAGCTCTTCAACAGGTGAGCTCTTCAACAGGTGAGCTCTTCAACAGGTCAGCTCTTCAACAGGTGAGCTCTTCAACAGGTGAGCTCTTCAACAGGTCAGCTCTTCCACAGGTGAGCTCTTCAACAGGTCAGCTCTTCAACAGGTGAGCTCTTCAACAGGTCAGCTCTTCAACAGGTCAGCTCTTCAACAGGTCAGCTCTTCAACAGGTGAGCTCTTCAACAGGTCAGCTCTTCAACAGGTGAGCTCTTCAACAGGTCAGCTCTTCAACAGGTCAGCTCTTCAACAGGTCAGCTCTTCCACAGGTGAGCTCTTCAACAGGTCAGCTCTTCAACAGGTGAGCTCTTCAACAGGTCAGCTCTTCAACAGGTCAGCTCTTCAACAGGTCAGCTCTTCAACAGGTCAGCTCTTCAACAGGTGAGCTCTTCAACAGGTCAGCTCTTCAACAGGTCAGCTCTTCAACAGGTCAGCTCTTCAACAGGTCAGCTCTTCAATGGAGCAATGGATGCCAACATTGGATTTTTTTTTTTTTTTTTTACTGTAACAGTATACAGTCAATTCTTCTGTTGTTTTGTATGTAGACCACTGTATGTACAACCTTGTGTTGGTTGGGATGTACACTGTGTACATTGTTTTTGTGGGAAAAAATAAAATATATTTGTTACCGTGTATTTGTGTTTTCTGAATATAAAAACAATATTCTACAACATACATAAAATATTTTGCAACACACTTATGTATGTACTGTCTGTAGTAAGTGTAACACTGAACAAAAAAAAAAGGCCTAAGTCATTATGATGAATGGAGAAGAAGTGTTTCCCATTCATCAGTGTTTTACATTGAGCACATCAGTGTTCAACTGGTTCTTATAAATGTCTATTCATATGATGGTTTGTGTGAACAAAATACCATTTTGAGAAGAAATAACATTGTTTTGAATGTAAAGTTTCATTTTGCAGGAGAATTGAGGGGTTTTGCCCATTGTGTTTTTTTGGATTTGTGTGTAGAGTTCTGAGAATATGAGGCATGCTTTCAGAAAATGTGTGTAATCAATCGAGAAAAACTGTAATTCTGTTCATCACAGGGCAACTGAAAGATGATCTGCTCTTCAGCGCCTCCTGGTGTGTGTGAGGAGTGATGACAGTAATAACACACAGATTACTCTCTCACGCCCCCTGTGGACACAGCGGGAACTACAGGTGACTGACAGGAACTACTCTGAAGCTGTGATTAATATAATGCAAAACAAAGGAATTAAATATTAGCCTAACCAACATGGTTACTGTCAGAATAATAAAGAAATTCATATTTTTACAGATACATTTTATAGTCAGCGATATGCTGCATAACAACTTAAATATTACAGTATATCTTATTACAATCAAAAAATAAATGGAGCAGAATCTTCAAAATAAAACAAAATAAAACAGAGTATGAAGAGGAGAAGGTTAAGATCAAAGATCATAACACTTGAAGGCTTATCAGAAACTGGCCTAACAGAACTTGCAGAGCTCCAATCTAAATTAAACAGTATTTATAAACACGAAGCTGAAGGCTCCTGTGTTCGTTCGAGAAGGAAACGGCTAGAACAAGGAGAACAGAGCTCTGATTATTTCTTAAAAATGGAAAAACACATCTCTAGGAATCTTACTATTAGTCTGAAGCAAATTAATGGCATTTTGACAGATAATTCTAAGGAAATTGCCTCTTTTTGTAGTAATTTTTGAGAACTTTTCTTCAGCCTTCCTTTTCTTCCAGTCATTAAACACAGACTCAATCTGGATTCATGCCAAAAACAAACATAGCAAACAATATCAGACTTTTTATACATTTATTAGACAAAAGTGAATTAGTTAATAATGACTTTTTATTCTTTTTGTAGATTTTTACAAAGCTTTTTACTCTCTTGAACACAAGTTTATTTCTCTATCTCTCCAAAAGCTTGGGTTTGGTGACCCATTCTGCAAATTTATAAGAACTCTTTATAATAATGCAACTGTTCCATTAGCCTTGAATCAGGAACCTCGTCTAGATTTCAAGTGTCAAGAGGAGTTGGTCAGGGTTGCCCTGTAACCCCTTATTTATTTCTTATGGCTGCACAACTTCTTTCCTCCTTTACCTCATCTAGACTGCCGCTATCATGTCCCTGACATGTGTTTGTGTCTAATTCTCAAGCCGGATTTCTGAGGTCTCCGGTCTAACTGGGTGTTACCGACCCATTCTATAAATGTTTATATGGGGTGCGTCTGTTTTTCCTTCAACACTTCTAAAAAGGAAGAAAGAACTGACTTACCACAATTACTGAAGGAAGAGAAGATGATCAAACCTCTTGTTGGTTGAAAAATCCCAATATTTTCCCCTTAACCCTTTAGGCGCCAGAGGTTTTTTCCTAAAACGTTCGATTTTGACATCTTAATTTCAAAAGGCTATATCTTAAAAGTGATAAAAGATAGAGACTTTCTGTAAATTAGAGAAATATTAAGGATGACCCAAAGTTTATGTAGGCATTACATTTTCCCATCTAATTTGCATATTATGACGTCATATGGTGGCGGCCATCTTGGATTATAGAATTTTTATGGTTTTTGTTGATGTTTATTTGGTTGTTTTTTTTTTTTTTTTAGCTGACAAAGACGCACACATCACAAGGACATGAACACACAAAAAAGAACACATATTGTACACTACTAAATGGTCAGGGAAATAGATAGTAAATCAACAGTGTAATAAATGGCAGACAAAAACAATTGTTGCAGGGCTTTTGCTGTAGAGATAATGACTCCCTATTCATCCAGGTGACATTTCTTGTAGTGTTTCATGGTGTGGTCTTGCGATAGACTATGCATAATAGCCCCTCTGCCCCGTGTCACATCGCCTCTTCTCCTGCTACGAGCAGCAGCGCGCGAGGGCGCGGCCAGATCTGCCTCGCGCACGCGCCGAATGTGCACAGCTCGGACTACTGTCATTGTCATTGCGACTCCCCACCCTGCCTCCACGTTGCCCCCTAACTGCCCTATGAATACTTCGACCTCGTCTAACATACCCAGTGGCATTAGACAAAGTCTCCACCACAATACAGTACTGTCGCCGCGATTGCGGAGAGGCACGCGGTCACGGCTAGCGCGGTAAAAATCTCCCGCGGCCGCCTCGTTCCCCACAACACTAACACGCCTGCTAACTTCGCGATGAACACTCCAACCCCGGGAAACATTGTTCCCACCACTGACATTGGGCAAAGGACCATCTAACATTATATTGGGCAAAGGATTCACCGTTTGTGCTTGGTGTAGGGCTATACTTTCACTTTCAGAATCACTGTCATTTTCTGAAGGCAGATAACGTTATTCCCCTTCAGAATCAGGGTCCGCGAATAGAAGACACAACACTTCATTGCGGGTAAGCTTTATTGATGCCATTAGATAATAATAATAATAATAATCTAATGCAAATACTCGCTGATGTTGACAATATTGCTCTGATAAAATGGCTCACTCGCACACTAGCTCCGCTTTTGTTCGCACTGATTCAATGCGCTCTAGCTCGAAGATTTTGTATAGAAGCATGACTTTTTTTTGAGTCGGGGATGAAGTGTGACATGTCTGCCAACTAGTGGAGGGGAGGTTGAACGAAATTTGACACCCTATTTGACAAAATCGGCCGTTTTATTCAGTGCCGCATCTTGTCGAGTAAACTCGACCGTGGCGCCCAGAGGGTTAAGAGTTGCGAGATCACGTCGGGGTCACCACTTTATAAGGCCCTGCCCAATCAGTCCAACGCCAGCTTCTGATAAGCGGGTGAAGGTTTACTGCGTGTTACTGTCTTTACAGCGTTCAGCTAATTAATTTAAATACATCTTTGTTTCATCTGACTCCAAAAATAAAAAGGTTTACTTGATGTTTGTTAATCATTACATTTAGGTGAATGTTTGATTATTCTATTTACTGCTTTATTGAAATTACACCCGTTCATCCGGATTCCTGTAACACTTCGAGTCTCACACCGGCCGGGTATACGATCTCATAATCACAAGCTCGTCAGTCTCGGCCATTAGACAGAGGCGATAGACTAATATCCTAGACGGCCGTACTCCACTTTGCTCATTCTAGAATATATTATTAAGTCCCCATAGATCTGAACACACTTAATTAAGGTAAGATTATATCTAACCAGAGGTCACGACCCTTACCATAGAACCAAGCTGACCAACTTACTGTAACTCCAACTAATGGTAACTCTGTATAATCATGCTGTGATTTCCCATGTACACTTAGTTAGAATAATACTATGCAATAATCAGTGGTTGAGGCTCACCCTATATAGATTGGTCTAACAACACTCTGTCGTTCTAAACAGAAAACCCATTATTAGCCTCTACAGTCTAAGTATACATTGACTAATGCCGATGTGTTAGTCGGATCTCTAGAGCTTCAGTCGGTGTGCTCCTCTGCTCCACCCAAGCTGGATTCCAGTCCGCTTACTAACCTGAGCGCAGAACTGTGATGTAATGGACTTAACGTAATCTACTAGAGTTAATCATTTCACAGTAAATCAGAATAAATCCAATTGTAACAATTTATTATTAGCCAGGTAAATGTATCATGCCAATTACATAATCAATACACATAATCAAATCAGAGGAGAATATTCTAACATCAGGATTACATTGAATGGTTCTGGCTTTGTGAAGATGAAACTTACCCAGAAGACAAAGTAATAATATAGTATAATCAAAATTAACATCCTTACAATGAAAATCTGACAAAAAATGTTTAACAATTTGTAACATCAGCAGAAAACTAACAAGGGAACTTCTGGCCAGAAAGAGTCAGAGAATGGGCACTGATCATACAAATGTAGAACTGACTCTTCTTCAATATTGCAAAAGGAACATAAAGAAGAAACATTCTCAGAAAACCTGCTCTAAAATACATTACACGGGTAATATCTATGAACGATTTTGAAATGGAGTTCTTTAATTTTATTAGGGTTAAAAAGTGTGTGAGGAAAAGTCCATAAGTTATTCAAATCAGAGTTCGGATAACAGATCCTCCATGTATATCGAGCTTTAGGGAGGGTTCTTGGAGTTGAAGAAAGAGCATTTCTAATAAAGAAGTTGTTGCATTTTTATCTAAAACATTAATGTAACGGGTCCCGGCCAGGGGTCCGCTAGCAGATATATGCTGAGAATCCTGGTCGAAGTGCTCTGGAAATATTGAAAATATTACACAGTTATATTGATGACGCGGGACAACAGTTGCTCTTTTTCCCATAGATATCATATAAAGGCTAGATGTCTCGTGCGCGCTGCTGGCCAATGGAGGTCGATGTCCGCACACGGCGGCCATCTTACCACAGTGTGCTCGCTCACTCGTAACATGGTGCATGCACTTTTAAATAACCATAACTTGCTCAATTTTCTACCGATTTTCAAACGGTTTGGTTCGTTATAAACGTCAGAGATGTAGCTATGACACTGCATACATATGAATAATTATAACATACATGTTCAAGCATTCGGAATTATAGCCACGTTAATAACGTTTATAAGAAACCAAATTGTTTGTAAATCCGTCAAGATTTCAGCGAGATAAGAGGATTTGTGTGCGTGCTGATCACTCACCTTAATTCTTAACCCTCTGGGGACCAAGGTGTTTTTGGGGCCCTTGAGATGTTCTGACATGCCTTGACATTTGTGCTTTTTTCAGTTATTTATAAACATGTTAATGACAAAGGTGTAAATTCACTATATATAGCACAAACAGGGCTACCATAATATGCGAGCAACTTGTATGTAGATGTTTGTATTTTTAAGAGAATAATGTTTATGCGTGGTTATTGGAAAAAATAAAAATGAAAGTTGCTGAATTAAGACCACAAAACACATATTAAATATGTGTCCACAAGACTTTTGACCAATGGATGTGGTCCCTTTGAGTTCTAGCTTCAAAATTATATGAAAATAGTCTTGCTTTATCGTTCACAAAAAAAAAATACATTGATTTAAATGGTGTAAAACAGGTTTTGCTTGGAAAGCCAATATGCGAGGGGGAGGAGTAGTTTACACCCACTCTGCATAATGACTCTGCCTAATGAGCCATTCTTTCAGGTGTGACACTGACTGAGCCACAATGCAAAGACAAAAGATGTATTTAGAAGAAGACTTATATTGACCATTTAAGATTTCGCTTACATCTCTCTTGTAAATATGTTTTGCTATTTTATTAAAAATGTTACAATTACAACAATAATTACAATTTCAACAATATTTCAAGTGTACTCTTTCTTTGTAAAAAAGAAAAAGAAAAAAGATTATAGGCCTACATTTTATCATATGTATTCATTAGTTTGAATATAGCCAACATTGGAACATCTAACATCTTAGTCTATGACTTTATTTTTGACAAATATATATATATATATAACGTTAGATATGAGCAGAAATTGCTAAACAAAAGCTTATTTGATGTGGCAGTATATTCTACAGTAGCCTAAAAACTGTACCCAAATCTAGTCAACAAGTGACTGACTGTAACATTGTTTTTATGAAATATTAGGGCATATAAATGCTAATTTGCAGTTAAATACGTTGCTTATACAAATACATTTTATTTCAACATATTCCAGTCGATTTTTACTCATCTCAGTAGGCTATAGCAAAGCAGTTTATTCTTTCACACACAGACGCGCGATTCATATTTAGGCTAAACAGTCTTTACAAATATGTACCCTCAGGGGTGGAGCTAGACTCTCAGTACAGTGGGGGCGGAGCTTCATCATGGGGCCCTCTGCTACCAAGGCTGGGTTTCCAGAAACCTTCTTAACACTACGTCGTTCTTAAGTTACACCTTATAATGTACCTTTCCCGAAACGTTCTTAGTTAAGTATACTTTCTGTAAGTCATACGTTCGGAAGGCTGGTCTGGACCACTCTTAGCTTCACCAATATCACTGTTGCAGGTCTATACGAATATAATTCTGAAGTTTTAATACACACATACAGTGTTCAATTAGGCTAATTCAAGTGTTTCCATGCAAAGAATAAAATTGTCATTACACTGATTGTTGTTAGAATTTTAATTATATTATTATATATATTATATTATTAATTTAATAAAAGAGCGCTTTTAAATGCCAGCGAAAACATATGCTACTGTCAGTTAAGTTCTGTTCGGACGCTAATATTGTTTCTCGTGGGCTCGTCCGGTATTTTACACATTTACGGGGTAAGTCGGTGATTTTAGTGGCGTCCGAATCCATAATATCAGTGTTTTTTTCTCACTCAACCCGCGCAAAAATGTTTGTTTTTTGACAAACAGGTTTTGTGGTAATTTAATTGCCGCCTGAATCCACATCTTTTACAAGAGTTTACAAGAAGAGATTTTTTTTTATCACTGCCGAGCACCGTACGTAAGATGTACACTTTTATTACTGAAATGCTGGAAATTATTTACAAGAACAAGATTTCATCGCAGCTCCACCTCAGCGAACAAAAATGGGAAAGAGATGAAAGCACGTAAAAAATTGAAATGGTTATCACAGCAGCAATATACAATTTTAAAATATGTAGGCTAGGCTATTACAGTTTGGATTATTTTTTTATAATATCCCATGAGTCCTAATAAATGCAATTTCAACTATTATTGATAATTGATTCTCGAGCCATCGATATCAACCAATTCAGCACCTTCGCCACGGACAGCACCGGGTAACGTCGCACGTAGGTATATCTTAAGCAGCTTCTTAAGGTATGGTTTGGGGAACACCCGACACGCCTATGGTATACCTTCAGTTAAGTTATACCTAGGAAGAGTCTTCGTAGCGCGCTAAGTGACAATGTTATCGGGAAACTCAGCCCAAGTCATTTTAACATTAAAACCATTAAAAAAAACGTCTGATGAATGCATATGTAATAATGTAGCCTGCAGCACAACTGTATATATATTTTATTTATATATTTTTAAGTGGTATGTTTGTTTTCAATAATTTGAAAATTAATTCGAGAATTAACTTGAATTTGCAGCAATTTGTACAAATAGAGAGTATGTAGGCCTACTATAGAGCATTTAGATTAATATTTGTTCAAATATTATAATGTTATTTTTTTTCATCTATGTTGATTATGAAAAGTGAACACCATGATAGGATGCATCGGGAGACATGGAGTCGGTCAGACATGATGTTGTTAATGGGTCAGACATGATTAAACTTAATTTTCTTCATTAAGTTTTGTAGAAAGCCTTTATTTAAAGTGAATTTCGTTTTGTATAAATTGTATCTTAATTTTAATACATTTTTCATCAACCAATTTTTCATCATAAATTAACCGAAACTCAGACATGAAAAATATATCTAAATAAAGCTTTAAATGTCTTTAAACGAAACAATTCAAAATGAAAAGAAATAGGCTACTCTCTGATTATGTAATCCAAGAGGTACATGTCTCTCTAGGCGCGTTCACTACGGAGATGGCGATCGTCAACTTCATCTTTGCAGCAGACACAGACAGAAAAGACTAGTTTATTAATAAAAATCAGTGCACGCGTGTCACCAGATTTACACATCTTGCTTGTTGCACGCACACTCGGCACACATATTATGTCTAAATAACGAGATATTGTGTTGAAATAACATTATTATTAATAATAAATCTTTAATAATATTTGATTGGATGCCGAATGTGTGCTTGTTCAATTTAATAAAATTAATACTTTAATTGTGATCATTAAAATAATTGAATATTAAATATTAAGTGGCCATTTTTTGCTAATTTATTTAAAGTATTTATATATAATATATCTAGCACACGTTAAAAAATTATCTGGCGCCGCCCCTGGTTATAACGGCCCACGTATTAAACATGGTTGGGTCTAAATCGGACTCGGGCTCATAATTACAGTTAATGTGTCGGCAATATGTTACTTTGCCAGGGCCCCGTGCAATGTGTCACGCGAGGGCCCCGTTCCTGTCCAGTGACGCAAGATCGGTGGCGTTTGAGGGGCCCCTAATTGGCACGGGGCCCTGGGGCGGCCGCACCCATGCACCCACGCTATCTCCGCTACAGTGTACCCTTCATTCATCTCACAGAAAGGCGAGTCATATTATAGAAATGCGATTCATCTTTTTGCGGTTTGCATAGGCCTACACTAACGTTATTCCACACTTGAGAAAAGAAAACAGCCTACCTCACTCCTCAGCGGGATCTGCTCCTCATATCAGGAGATATTGCTCCTCATATCAGCACTGTTCTAAGGAATCTTTTCTCCATAAGGTAGGCTATATTATGCCTCACTCTATCGCGATGCGCTTTGTTTACAGCTGATGTGGGCGTTTCACAGATCTTCAATAGTTCTCAGAATTTGCGTTTGAATAGCACGCGCTCTCCGTGGGCGTGTCACATTACTGTGAATTAGCTCGTAATGAGCTCGACTGGAGTCGCTCTCTTTTTATACAGATTACAGAAGATGAGAATATTTGTTTTTTATATAAGTTACTTCATTTAACAGATGCGATCTCAAGCTTTATGCCCGTGGGTCTGTTTGCCTGTTTGACTGAATTTTCGCGGAGTTATAGATCATTTTCGAACGTGTTTCAAATGGGAGTTCACTGACAGAGAGAAGGCAGAAATCGCATCATGTTAATTTTTCTTTATTTGTCAAAAAGCAAAACACTTTATTTTTATTGTGAGTATACAGAAAAAAAATAGAAACTGAACAGGATCGATTGATGTATTACACGAAAATGAAAGATCAAAATTAACAGAGCATTTAGTGTTTATTTTCATTGCTAAAAAAAAAAAAAACGAGCAAAACGCGCGGGCGCGTTTTTGGTCCCCAGAGGGGGGTATACATAGATGAAGACGGGCAGAGACTAAGACAGAACTCAGGGTATATAAGCATGGATGAAACAAATGAAATTAATGAGATAACTGAAACAGAATAACTAATCAATCAACCAGAGAAAGTAGGTCATGGAGTAGAATAATACAAAGAACCATGGGAAACGTAGTCAAAACAAGACATACATCTTACAAACTAACACTGGATACTGGGTACAGTGTGAAATAATACCAAATAGCCCATGGTATATAGTCAAGTTGTAACTATCAGCCAATTAAGTTGAGTTACAAAAGTTAAAATGGGGTCAGATTTACTGTGTGAGGAATTGGGTGTTAAAAGAATGAGACAAAAACTGAGGTTAAAGTGGATAAGAACGGTGTATTTACAATCTTCACAGGAGACTTTGAAACAACACAATAAAACCAGCAAAACTCAGGCTGTTAAAAGCATAAAGTCCATCGCACCTAAAACAGTCTATAAGAATCCTTGGATGTTGAAGCGTCCCAGTGTTCGTGTCCACCAGTGTATATACAGTCCAAAAGAAGTGTTAATCCAAAAGCATGAAGTTGTGTCTGGAAAGGTGAGTCCGCAAGATGGAAACACCACACTGCAGAAAAGTGATTGGTATCTGTTGTAGAGATCTGCAACTGAAGCCCGAACCCGGCCCGTACCCGAAATCATTTAACCCGACCCGACCATTAAGGTTATATTTGAAGCCCGAACTTGAGGTCCGTTTCTCACAGAAAATATATACAGTATATATTGCAATATTATGTATTTTATGATTGCTTGCATTGACAATTAATCTAATACATGTACAAACACAGTTTCCCCAAGGCACAGCGGCCCCTCAGCTATTCTGACTTGCTCTGAAATTGTTTTCCCAAGTAGATTAAACAAATTCGTATGTTACTGCAAAATCTGCGTCAGATTAGTGACGACTAATATTTGGCACTAATTCAAGTGTACTTGGTCTTGTAAAAACAAGAAGTGAATTTCCGTTTAGGACAGCAAAATGCTGCTTGACCAACCTAAATCTGGGTGAGTCTTACCTCTGTTTTAATTTAATGTTACTTTAGATAAGTGTACGTGTGAAACCACGGCATGGCCAATCCAAAGCTATTATTGTAACGGTCACCAGCTGGAGTGCCCTTGAGAGCCACCAGAGGGCACTCCACACCAGACTTTCACTCCCTCACAAACTACATTTCCCATAACTCACTTCCCGGACTCATCACTGATTGCATTCACCTGTGTCTCATCACCCTGTTAGTCTCAGCCTATTTATACCATGTTCACTCATTCACTCACTGTGAAGTTTTGTATGTTGTTGCACTGCATTTACGAGCGTTTTCCCTGGTTTCGTGTCTCTTGGTTTTTTGGATTTCTTGCCTGTTCCCTGGATTACTCTTCTGCCTCTGACCCCTGCCTGTTTTGATTGTTTGTTTATTTGTTTGTTTGTTTGGACTGCCTTCCTGTGTTTGACCCCTGCTTGTGCTGATTACGATTCTGGATTACGCTTCAAATAAAGCTGCAATTGGATCTCAATCTTTGTCTCGGAGCAGTTTCGTGACAGAAAACTTCGCCAAACTTAGATCCAGCAGCCGAGAATTTACCAACATGAATCCAGTAGCACAAATTATGCGTCTCCGTCAAGGAGATCGATCAATGGAGGATTATGTGATTCAGTGGCGTGCACAGGGGGGGGGCCGGGGGGGCCGGGGGGGCTCAAGCCCCTGCCCCTTTTGTCTCAAAATGTATTGTGCCCCTCTCTGATAAATGTAAATAATAATTATTATTAAAATAAATATTATAATAAATATCAATACACTTATACACCATTGCCACGAACAATAATAATACAAACAAATATTAAAATTTTTTTTTTTTGGCGGAAGCATTTGGCGGAGGTGAAGTGGCAGTAGGCGGAGTTCTTTTTTTCAGCGCTATGTACGCAGCAGTTCGCCGCGAGTCTTCAAACTGCATGGCAGCAGGTAACATTAAGCTAATACGGAAAAGTTACATTTATCCTACCATGCTACTGTAAAAGTTGCGGCAGCATGTGAGTTATGCTTAACAATCATAAAAGTATAACTCAATTTCAGCCGCATTCTGAGTCTGACAATGTCATTCGTTTTTGTCCAGGCCATAGCAAGTGTTCTTAGCTTGGGGAAATGCATCTAGTGAAAGGAAATTTCATGTCCAAGGAAAAGTCCATGTCCAGCTCTAAATTGTAAGGAATTTATATCTTTGATTTCATAGTAGGCCTACACTTTACAATGAGGTTTATTTGTTTATTATTCATATTAACTAACATTAACTAATCATGCAAAACAACTAAAAACATTACAGATCATGTACAAAGTAAAAAATCATCAATTGCCAGAAAGTATCCAAGGGTTGTTCACAGAAAGAGAATGCCAACATGACTTAAGGGGAACTTGTACAATTCAAAAAGAACATAGGACCAATGCAAAATACCATTGTATTTCAGTTAAAGGTGTAAATATATGGAATAGCTGTCATGAGGAACTAAAAAAAAATATGTGGGGCACTTAATAAGTTAAAGAAACTATTTAAAAAATAATGCACTGAAACTATATGAAACCATTTAAAGAATGATAAATGAACAAGCTGCTTTTGTTGTATTTGGATTGTGCAATGGTATTGCATAGGAAATACTAATGTTTTTGTATTGTTTATATTTGTTTGTCAACATTATAATGAAGTTAGACAATAATTATTTTTATTTTTTATTAAAATATGAGATGTTTTAAAAAGGTAGTCATTATAAGCAAGAGCTTCAGCCTACACCTCAGACTGTGCTGTTGTTTGTTAGCTCAAATGTGTCTGAAACCTATTTGTTAATCTTAGTTAATAATAATACAACTTTTAATTGTTTGTTCATGTTATGTCACAGTCAGTGCATTAACTAATGTTAACAAATACAACTTTTGATTTTAATAATGTTTTAGTAAAGGCTGAAATTAATATTAATTAAGATTAATAAATTGTATAGAAGTGTAGTTCATTATTAGTTCATGTTAACAAATTTAACTAATGAAACCTTATTGTAAAGTGTTACTGATTTCATGATAGCTAACACTTTATTGAATACATAGGCCTACAATTTATAACATCAACATAACTAAACATGAATTCCTCATAATTACCGACTTGATTCTCTGTTTTGTTTGGTAAAGTAAATAATATTTAGTTATATTATCATCATTTCCGAGAGAGGCTCTCTGACCGACTGCTGCTCTCCATCGAGTGAGATATTCCAAATAATTGTGAGGAAGTCATTAAAATATATAAAACACAACAGACAGACGGGTGCTGCTTTAAATACAGGTGATTTATTTTAAAAAGAAATGTTTTTTTTTTTAAAGTGCCCTTTTTGGTCCTTCCGCCCCTGCCCCTGAGGAGGTCTGTGCACGCCACTGATGTGATTGACTTTTTGGAGCTGGCTCACCAGACCAGCATGGAAGAGGTATGCTTAATGATATTTTTTCGGGGAGGATTATCTGAGCCGCTCGGTTCAAGCATGCCTCTGCACAATCCTCATGGAACTCTTGGACAGTATATTAACTTGGCCCTGCAATTGAGCGGCTCAACTTATTTTGTTTGAGTTTGGCGTCTGCCGATCCAGAGACTGTTCACGTCACGTCTGCCGATCCAGAGACTGTTCACGTCACGTCTGCCGATCCAGAGACTGTTCACGTCACGTCTGCCGATCCAGAGACTGTTCACGTCACGTCTGCCGATCCAGAGTCTGTTCACGTCACGTCTGCCGATCCAGAGACTGTTCACGTCACGTCTGCCGATCCAGAGACTGTTCACGTCACGTCTGCCAATCCAGAGTCTGTTCACGTCACGTCTGCCGATCCAGAGTCTGTTCACGTCACGTCTGCCGATCCAGAGACCGTTCACGTCACGTCTGCCGATCCAGAGACTGTTCACGTCACATCTGCCGATCCAGAGACTGTTCACGTCACGTCTGCCGATCCAGAGACTGTTCACGTCACGTCCGCCGATCCAGAGACTGTTCACGTCACGTCTGCCGATCCAGAGACTGTTCACGTCACGTCTGCCGATCCAGAGACTGTTCACGTCACGTCTGCCACGTCTGCCGAGCCAGAGACTGTTCACGTCACGTCTGCCGATCCAGAGACTGTTCACGTCACGTCTGCCGAGCCAGAGACTGTTCACGTCACGTCTGCAGATCCAGAGACTGTTCACGTCACGTCTGCCAATCCAGAGACTGTTCACGTCACGTCTGCCAATCCAGAGACTGTTCACGTCACTTCTGCCGATCCAGAGACTGTTCACGTCACGTCTGCCGATCCAGAGACTGTTCACGTCACGTCTGCCACGTCTGCCACGTCTGCCACGTCTGCCGAGCCAGAGACTGTTCACGTCACGTCTGCCGATCCAGAGACTGTTCACGTCACGTCTGCAGATCCAGAGACTGTTCACGTCACGTCTGCAGATCCAGAGACTGTTCACGTCACGTCTGCCAATCCAGAGAC
The DNA here is from genome assembly GCF_949319135.1 of Squalius cephalus. Classification (NCBI taxonomy): domain Eukaryota; kingdom Metazoa; phylum Chordata; class Actinopteri; order Cypriniformes; family Leuciscidae; genus Squalius; species Squalius cephalus. The sequence continues at coordinate 36,298,808 of NC_137137.1, forward strand.
TGTTCACGTCACGTCTGCCAATCCAGAGACTGTTCACGTCACTTCTACCGATCCAGAAAGTCTGCCGAGCCAGAGACTGTTCACGTCACGTCTGCCGATCCAGAGACTGTTCACGTCACGTCTGCAGATCCAGAGACTGTTCACGTCACGTCTGCAGATCCAGAGACTGTTCACGTCACGTCTGCCAATCCAGAGACTGTTCACGTCACGTCTGCCAATCCAGAGACTGTTCACGTCACTTCTACCGATCCAGAACGTCTGCCGAGCCAGAGACTGTTCACGTCACGTCTGCCGATCCAGAGACTGTTCACGTCACGTCTGCCGATCCAGAGACTGTTCACGTCACGTCTGCAGATCCAGAGACTGTTCACGTCACGTCTGCCAATCCAGAGACTGTTCACGTCACGTCTGCCAATCCAGAGACTGTTCACGTCACTTCTACCGATCCAGAACGTCTGCCGAGCCAGAGACTGTTCACGTCACGTCTGCCGATCCAGAGACTGTTCACGTCACGTCTGCCGATCCAGAGACTGTTCACGTCACGTCTGCAGATCCAGAGACTGTTCACGTCACGTCTGCAGATCCAGAGACTGTTCACGTCACGTCTGCCAATCCAGAGACTGTTCACGTCACGTCTGCCAATCCAGAGACTGTTCACGTCACTTCTACCGATCCAGAACGTCTGCCGAGCCAGAGACTGTTCACGTCACGTCTGCCGATCCAGAGACTGTTCACGTCACGTCTGCCGATCCAGAGACTGTTCACGTCACGTCTGCCGATCCAGAGACTGTTCACGTCACGTCTGCCGATCCAGAGACTGTTCACGTCACGTCTGCCAATCCAGAGACTGTTCACGTTACGCCCGCCGAGCCAGTGTCTCAGGACAAGATGGCTGCCGCCGAGCCAGTGTCTCAGGACAAGATGGTCTCCGCCAAGCCAGTGTCTCCGGACAAGATGGCCGCCGCCGAGCCAGTGTCTCCGGACGAGATTGCCGCTGCCACGTCGCCTGAGCCCTCAGCAGAGATGGTCGTCGACACGCCTGAACCTGAGCCCTCAGCAGAGATAGCTGCTGCCACGGTGTCTGTTCCTGAGCTGGTGTCTGTTCCTGTTCCTGTTCCTGTTCCTGAGTCGGTGTCTGTTCCTTTCCCTGAGCCGGGGTCTGTTCCTGTTCCTGAGCCGGTGTCTGTTCCTGTTCCTGAGCCGGTGTCTGTTCCTGTTCATGAGCCGGTGTCTGTTCCTGTTCCTGTTCCTGAGCCGGTGTATGTTCCTGTGCCATGGCCGCCTGAAGGGTCGTCTCCTCCCTGGCCGCCTGAAGGGTCGTCTCAATTCTAATTTGTTAAATTTAATTAATAATATTGCTTGTAATCTGTTGCCACAATTTTATTGATTAGATATAGCGTATTCATTTTTACAGTGCACTCCCAAAACCACACAGGCAAAAAAACCTCTTTAACATTTATATGTATTTGTTAAAATTGAAGGTCACAACTCAATGTAGTTTTGTTCATTAGTTACTTCTTAGTTATTTTTCGTGAACCTTAATTAGTAGATAATTAATAGTGGTTCTTCAGGAGGTATGACAGAATTCATTAGTTATTGATTGACTAACTGTTACTTAACACAACCATAAAATTCTATTACATACTGATTAGTTAACACATCTTCCTTAGTAGTTAAAGGGGCTCTAGGTAACTTTTTAACCTTAACTGAACAGCTTCGGAGTCAGTGGAATGGTTATATTACTTATTTCGGGTTGAATGGTGGTGGTTTCGCACCCCTCTGGTGCCCGAGAGCGGAAAAAACTCACTTGCAACTTTGGGACGCGGGTCGGTGTCAGGAAGTATCGCGTGATATCAGGTCTCGCGATGTAACGAATTGCTTGACGGCACTGCACACGTAATTACACGCCCCCATTCAAGCACCGGCTAGCTAAGCAAAGGGCAACGATAGATTGAGTTATGGCTGAGCCTGTAAAAAGAAGCAGAAAGCTAGGAAATCTTTGTCGGAGGACCAACGAAAGAGGAAACGGGAGACTGACCGAGCAATAAGTCAGACTCGAGTAAAGTTAAATATCGGACCGGCTTTTTCAGAATGGTGAGAACTGAGAGAAACAGAAGCCTGCAAAACGGATGCTGACCTGGCCTTATTGCTGTTGCACTTGTAAGTATCTTTGGAATAAACTGTGTTTAATATTTAAATTTCAAGTAATTGTGACCTCAGGATGTTTGCTATTGTCTGTAAAGTTTTTTTATTATGATCGCTGTCTGTTACGGGCTTACTAGTAACGTTACGCTAGATATTATAACTTTGATGTTAGGCATTGTCATTAGCAAACACGTTTGATTTCTGTAGTTGTGTGGCCGTTCCTCTGTCGGTTTTATTTGTGTAACTTACACTTTTATTTTATGTCACTAAGTCAACGCGTCTGATAATAGGCAATAAACATGTTGCACATATCATGATCGAGCTAGAAAAAACGTTCTGATGTTTTCTTAGACAGGCAAAGGTAACCGTCATTCTACTAGATGAACCTTGCTAATATAACTTTAGACAAATATTAGCCTCCGATATATATTTTATGCTCATGCCCATTCTCCCAAAAACAAACAAACACGAAAGCAGTAGTTCGCCTCGTTCATATCGTTCGTTCCCGGTAAAAATACTAGTATGCATGACAACACAATAAAATAAAATAAATCGCCATCAGTTGGAAAGAAAATATTGCTTTACTTGCCTCGGTAGACATAACTGGTTTTGAAATAGCCGGTTCCTCTGCTCAGCTGGGTTGACAGCTGATCAGCTGGGTTGCTCGTGGCGAGGGGGGTGGGGTGACAACAGTTCGTTTTTACAACAGAGTGTATGAAAGCATTTACTACCAGACACTAGGGGGAGCTTCGTAGAGAAAAAACACTCAAGAGTTGCCTGGTGTCCCTTTAACAGTAGTGAAGAAGTAGTTAATGAAGAATTACCTATTAGTTCTTCAATAATTCCTTATTAGTTATGCAGTAAGTAAGAAACAGTATTCTAAAGTGTTACCCCAGCAAGATACCTGGATAAAAGCTCGGAGTCAACACTGGTGGGGAAATATAGTACAGGCTTCTTTTTCAGAACAAGACTGGCAATCCAGTTTTCGAACGGGGCGCCGGACCTTCGATTACTTTTGTGTCAGCCTGCAAAGTTATTTAATGAGGAGGCACACTCATCTCCGTCAGGCTATAGCGGTCGATAAGCGCGTCGCCGTGACCCTGTGGTCTCTCGCTACAGGCAGTGTGTATAACACCATCTCTCCCCTCTTTGGGCTGAGCCAGTCTACAGTGTGCATCTGCGTGTATGCAGTGCGCTGGTGTCCTGCATGCAGAAATGCATTCAATTGCCCACAGGCCAGAGGCTCCTGGACATCAGGGATGGGTTTGAGAGAAGACGGGGTTTCCCTCAATGTGCAGGTGCGATCGCCGGGCCGCACATCCCCATAACGGCTCCACAAAACAACGCCAAGGACTATTTCAATCGCAAAGGACATTGTTCATACAAAAAGGCATATGTACCTGGCTGTGTCAAGTTAAGTACAGTGCTATGCATAAGTTTAGACACCTATGCTAAAGCTGACTAAAAAGAGGAATAAAAAATCATCTTTTGGAAATTGATCTTAATGCCTTAATTTAAAAAAAAATAGGAAAAATTCAACCTTTAAGGACACCAATTTTCTTTGTGAAAGAATAATGTATCGTAAATAAATAAATGTTCTTCATTAAAACACAGGGTGCATAAGTTTGGACACCCCTATGTTAAATTCCCACAGAGGCAGGCAGATTTTTATTTTTAAAGGCCAGTTACTTCATGGATCCAGGATACTATGCATCCTGATAAAGTTCCTTTGGCCTTTGGAATTAAAATAGCCCCACATCATCACATAGCCTTCACCATACCTAGAGATTGGCATGGAGTACTTTCCATAAGATCACCTCTCAATGCAAATCAAACCAGCTATTAGGCTAACTGAAATAAAACCATGCCAATCTCTAGGTATGGTGAAGGCTATGTGATGATGTGGGGCTATTTTAATTCCAAAGACCAAGGGAACTTTATCAGAACCTGACGGAGATCAAGACAAGACTGCCCTCCTTGACTCCCCATCTCTCCCTCGGGTCTGTTCGGTTCTGCAGTGGACGGCTTCGCTGAGCGTTTTACAGGCCCAGAAGTCCTCGCAGATCATGCGCCACTTCAAATAAAAAACAAACACCTTTTGCAAAGAGCATTCCTCCTCTTCATTATCCTATTGCAATCATCAGCCCCCCACCACAGCTGCGACTCTTCAACCCCTCGCCGCCCAGAGCCAGGCTTGGGAAGCTTTTACCGGCATGTCAGATTGGGTTTTAGTAATAATCAAACGGAGTTACTCGCTCCAGTTCTCCCGCAGGCTCCCCTGCTTCAGGAGTGTGACTAACACTTCAGTCTCGGACATCGACGCTCACGTCCTCCGACCTGAAGCACAAGCTCTGCTAGCGAAGGGCGACTCAGGCTTTTACAGCCGCTTCAGCATCAGGATTTCTTTAGGTAAAATTAACAAAATCTAAGCCTATTCAAAATTACCTTGCATTGAAACGTTAAGATATAACGCTAAACCCTTGGATTAAAAACACAAAAAAAGCATAAAAATACTCATATGTAAAATAAAAGATCTCAAAACCCTTATACGTATTTTATTTATTGCTCTTCTTTATTCGTCACAGAGTTTCTCCAGGGTCTGTCATGCTCCCTCTCTCTTATAATGATTTCTTCTCATGCTGAAGTTTCAGTGATAAACACTCCTCTGTTCATCTGCTGATTGTCAGTGTTTGGAGAAACAAACAGATCAACAGATTAAAAGTCCTGAATAAACAGGAGAAACGGAGATGAGACAAATGTTTGTCTCTCATTAATCACTTATCAGCACCTTTATTAACACTTATTTAGTATTTCTTGTTAGTTATGAAAATATACTCACTTTATTAACATAAAGACATTTCTAAAGATAATACCAGAATACACTTCACACATGCTATACAGAGATGAAGACGGGCAGAGAGACCTCAGGGTATATAAGCATGGATGAACAAAAGGAAATTAATGAGATAATTGAAACAGCATAACTAATAACATAGTCAAAACAAGACATACATCTTACAAACTAACTCTGGATACTGGATACAGTGTGAAATAATGCCTAATAGCCCATGATATATAGTCAAGTTGTAACGATCAGTCAATTAAGTTCAGTTACAAAAGTTAAAATGGGGTCAGATTTACTGTGAGGAATTGGGTGTTAAAAGAATGAGACACAAACTGAGGTTAAAGTGGATAAAAACGGTGTATTTACAATCTTCACAGGAGACTTTGAAACAACACAATAAAACCAGGAAAACTCAGGATGTTAAAAGCATAGAGTCCATCGCACCTAAAACAGTCTATAAGAATCCTTTGGTGTTGAAGCGTCCCAGTGTTCGTGTCCACCAGTGTATATACAGTCCAAAAGAAGTGTTAATCCAAAAAGCATGAAGTTGTGTCTGGAAAGGTGAGTCCGCAAGATGGAAACTCCACACTCCAGAAAAGTGATTGGTATCTGTTGTAGAGATCTGCAACTGAAGCCCGAACCCGAAATCATTTAACCCGACCCGACCATTAAGGTTATATTTGAAGCCCGAACTTGAGGTCCGTTTCTCACAGAATTTTTTTTTTTTTTTTTTTTTTGCAATATGCTGTATAATTTTTTTTTTTTTTTTTCATGAAGTATATTACATAATTGTATAGTTTATGTATAGCATTTTTTTTTTATAAAGTCAATGTCTAATTAACAATCTCCATGAGGTTCACCCATCAGTGTCGTTGGGCAGGCAGTGTTCATGATGCCAGAGTTCTCCACAATTCAGAGATCTTTGACCTGCCAGAGAGAGGTGCTCTTTTTCCACAGGTAAAAACATGATCATTATATCTTCTATAAGATATAAAAAATCGATCATCTATTTCTAAACATTAGAATTTCTGTTTTCTACCAAGTTATGTGTTTGTCGGAGTGTTAAAAAAAAAAGGCATATTTGCCTGGCTGTATCAAGTTAAGTAAATAGCAGCATAAACCACACTTTAATAATTTACATATGCAATATTTGAAAATAAAGTGCAACACCCAAAGGCAAAATTATTTGTTGTGTTTAACTCAAACTGTACATGAAGAGGATAGTAACACAATACCCAAAAGCTCTAGTGTCAAAGGTTAAACTCCACTGAAGAGGTCACAGTTGAGTACAAAGGTAAACTGAAAGGTATATGGCTCACAATAACATACATTTAACAGGCAAAAACAACTTGAATTTGTTTTTATATAACCAAAAGTGTGTTAACTTGGTGAAAAATGTTTAACTTAGTCTTTCATAAACAAGAAATGGTGGCTCTGGAAGAATTACAGTGGAGTGAATGTCTGGGTTTCCTGGTCTTCATCTAGTGACAGTGTCTGCCTGATGAGGAGTCTGTGGCGGTCCGTAGGTTGTGGACTGTGAGCCATGGGCCCAGGTGAGTTAGTGTGGGTCTGAGGCAAGTGTGGATTTTGTGCTGGAAATGGCCTGTTATACAGGGGCTTGGGGGGGGGGGGGGGGGGTGTATTTATGATGGCTTGGATCATCATACCAAACACTCTTGCCTCATGTTCATTCTGGACTGCTTGCATTTGCATAGCGAGCTGCATCTCGGACAGGGCCTTTGCAAAGTATTCAACTGTGGCTTCTAGTTTTGTCTTCTTCCTTTTCCGTGATCCTAAAAAAAAGACCAAGTTGATGAATCTGTCATGTCAACAAATGGAAAAGTCAGCCAGCTGTTTATCATCATGTTAATAATTGTGCCTTTCGCCCCAACAACAGCTCCAAACACCATAGCTGTGTCCCAATGTGAAGGCTGCACCCTCCGGAAGCCGTATTCGAAGGCCGGTTGTGTCACTGTGGCGTAACGAAGGGCACCCTGATTCAAATGCGATGCCAAATGCACCCTTCGTTTCCCCGTGAAAGGAAGGATACATAAAAGGATACTTAGCGGCCTATCCTACCCCATAAGTCCTTACCAAGATTGAAGTTAAAAATTGTGTTAAATATTTAGGCTGTGATTTGGATAGTTGGATAGTTGGATAGTCGTCAGCAGCCATATCACCCTGTAGCACAAGACTGGTTGCCCACTGAAGCTAAGCAGGGCTGAGCCTGGTTAGTACCTGGATGGGAGACCTCCTGAGAAAAACCAGGTTGCTGCTGGAAGAGGTGTTAGTGAGGCCAGCAGGGGGTGCTCACCCTGTGGTCTGTGTGGGTCCTAACGCCCCAGTGTAGTGACAGGGACACTATACTGCCAAAAGAGCACCGTCCTTCGGATGAGACGTTAAACCGAGGTCCTGACTCTCTGTGGTCATTAAAAATCCCATGGCATTTCTCGTAAAGAGTAGGGGTGTAACCCCGGTGTCCTGGCCACATTCCACCCATTGGCCCTTACCAATCATGGCCTCCTAATAATCCCCTTACACTGAATTGGCTCTTTCACTCTCTCTCCTCTCTCCACTATAGCTGGTGTGTGGTGAGCCGTTGTTCTGTGGCTGCCGTCGCATCATCCCAGTGGATGCTCACACTGGTGGTGGTTGAGGAGAGATCCCCTGATATGATTGTAAAGCGCTTTGGGTGTACAGTAGTACATATGAAAGCGCTATATAAATGCCTCATTCATTCATTCATTCATAGTTCTGTGAGTGGAGAAAGTATGGGTCAAAGGGTTATTATAAAAGTGAACCAAAGAATTAAATTTATGGCACGTAAGGCTAAATAAAGAAACTTTAAAAATGTTAGCAAATACTTTAATTCAGCCACAATTCGATTATGCCTGTACTACATGGTACAGCAGCACCCCCAGGAGGATAAAAGTTCAACTCCAAACGGCACAGAATAAATTAGTAAGGTTGATTTTAAACCTCAACAATATACCATGTCGGCTCTCCCGAACGTAAGAAATTAAAATGGTTGACAGTTGAAAACAGGGTGAGACAGTTGAAACTGAGATTAACACGAAAGATTTTGTATAGGAATGAGCCAAGGTATTTTAAAGATTATTTTAAGCTTATTAGGAACTCTCATAGCTACTCAACTAGAGGTAGTGCCACAGACATAGTTCCTTGTAGATTTAAGAGCTGTTCTGGGCAAAACACCTTTTTGTACATGGCAGCAATGGAATGGAACAAACTCCCAGTTGAGATTAAGTTAAGCCAGTCAGATCGTTGTTTTAATAGAGCATGTGGTGAATGGTTGCTAAATGGTAATTAGATTTAATTTTTTTATGTGATATTAAGGAATATTTATTATTGCAGTGTATGTATTTGTTTATTTTATTTTGTATTTGGATGTGGTTGAATGTACAAGGTACCTTTTAGTCATCTATAGCTTGCCTGGCCATCTTTATCAGACTACAACGAGGACCACAATGGAAATAAGTTTGTAACTTTCTTGTGTTATCCTCGACAGTTCTGATTAATGTATAATGTCACTGTGACGACTTGTTATGCATTTATTTTTGTTACTGTCTAATAAATCAAATCAAATCAAATCAAATCAAAAATGCGCGCCAGTGACGACAGCATTTTTATTTTAAAAAATGGCAGTTGAGAGTTCGGTGGTGGACGGCAAATTCATATTTAAATGTAAGTATTATATTTTCATTTACTCAAATAGCTAGCGAAACCACAGTTAAAAGCCACAAGTTTTTCTTTCTTATAAACTTCATCTTAACTCCTTCGTCACCATTGCGTGGCTTCATTTGTCAGGTGGTTTGAGGCAAAATTTGTACTAATATTAGTTTAATAACTGTTTCAAGGAGCAGACAGCTCAACTTATTAAATTCTAATTTTCGGTCTGAAAATGACCATTTCTTTACGGGATGAAAAACTCCGCCAGTGTGGCTTGGAGGAAAGACAATGACCTATTTGTAATATTTGCACTAGTCTGTCTCACTTGTGTATTATAAGAAATATCACTCACCCTATAAAGCCCACAACAATAAGAAAAGCAGTAGATAAGGCAATGGGGTTTCACTTTTATGTGTTTTTGTAGTGCTGTCATGCAAGCTGTGTCTACAAAGGTTTTAACCAAATTTGAGTATCCAGAAATATGATTTCTGAAGTGTTTTGTATGCATGTCCTGACGTGTCATATTTTGCAGTGTTAAAGGAGAAGTTCACTTTTAAAAAAACTTTTGCTGATAATTTACTCACCCCCATGTCATCCAAGATGTCCATGTCTTTCTTTCTTCAGTCGAAAAGAAATTAAGGTTTTTGATGAAAACATTCCAGGATTTTCCCCCATATTATGGATTCCATTGGGACTCAAACGGTTCAAGGTCCAAATGACAGTTTCAGTGCAGCTGCAAAGGGCTTTAAACGATACCAGACGATGAATAAGGGTCTTATCTAGCGAAGCGATCGCTCATTTCAAAAATAAATCAAAAAGTTGAAGTTTTATGAGCACAAATGTTCGCCTTGCTCTGTTCTGTGATGCGCGTTCGTGACGTCACGTAATACGCAATCACGTTGAAAAGGTCACGGTTGAAAAATTTCTGTCCTGAAGAAAATGTTCTTTTTGGCTTTTTAATATTAAAACACCCAGGATACGCACACGAAATGGGCATTTTAAACGATAAACTGACACAAAGACATTTGAAAATGTGTATATGGTCCTCCCTCCGCACATTTGTAAACAGTCAAACTTGACCTTTTCAACGTAATTGCGTATTACGTGACGTCACGAACGCGCATCACAGAACAGAGCAAGGCGAGCATTTGTGCTTATAAAACTTAAACTTTTTTATTTATTTTTGAAATGACCGATCGTTTCGCTAGATAAGACCCTTATTCATCGTCTGGTATCGTTTAAAGCCCTTTGCAGCTGCACTGAAACTGTCATTTGGACCTTGAACCGTTTGAGTCCCAATGGAATCCATAATATGGGGGAAAATCCTGGAATGTTTTCATCAAAAACCTTAATTTCTTTTCGACTGAAGAAAGAAAGACATGGACATCTTGGATGACATGGGGGTGAGTAAATTATCAGCAAAGGTTTTTTTAAAAGTGAACTTCTCCTTTAACAATGCACTAATGTTAAGATTGCACCCCTGTGTTAATATTTTTCATAAGTACCCTTTTCTGCTTTTTTAGAGCAATTCTGGAGAAAATGGGTCTGCTGGGGAAGGTAACTCCCATACAGGCAAAAAAATAAAAAATAAAATACAAAGTAAGAAAGTTAATACACACATCTTTGCTGAAATGTATTGTGCTGTTGTTGTTAACTGGGACAAGTGAGGGTGTGAGTGGGAAACCCACTGCTGAAACTTGGCCCTGGTTTGTCCTCATGGATGAGGTGTTGGGACAGAGGCATTGCACCAGCCCCCCTGTCCTCATTGCCTCAATCCCTGAGGACACACCAGGGCCGAGTTCAGCAGTGGCTTTCCCACTTACACATTCTGCAAATTTATAAGAACTCTTTATAATAATGCCACTGTTCCATTAACCTTGAATCAGGAACCTTGCCTATATTTCAAGTGTCAAGAGGAGTTGGTCAGGGTTGCCCTGTAACCCCTTATTTATTTCTTATGGCTGCACAACTTCTTTCCTCCTTTACCTCATCTAGGATGCCACTATCATGTCCCTGACATGTGTTTGTGTCTAATTCTCAAGCTTTACCGGATTTCTGAGGTCTCCGGTCTAACTGGGTGTTACCGACCCATTCTAAAAATGTGTTTATATGGGGTGCGTCTGTTTTTCAACACTTCTAAAAAGACAAAAATAATTGACTTACCACAAATACAGAAGGAAGAGAAGAAGATCAAACCTCTTGTTGGTTGAAAAATCCCAATATTTTCTTACCACAAATACTGAATACGTAATGAAAGTATAGGTAATGAAACAATAATTAAAAATCCAATTCATAGGAATAAAATCATCAGTTAAGCATATCATAACAACAATTCAGAAATAGAGGAATTTGTAGAAATTATTACCTGGCAACAAAAATTACACACAGTGGTCATGTGGGAAGTCAACCTACAGACTCCCCGAACTTTTCTGCTCCTTTTCCTTATAAACCCCCAGATAATTCAATATTCTTACCAAATGGTGGCGTCTGTCATTATAATTCGATTTTGGTTCCCTATTGAGGGGTTCACAACTGTGAGATCAGAATTTGTACTTGAATGGGTTCTTGTTTTCCATACAGGAGGTATAGTCTGAATGGAGGATCTGGGGGAGGGAACACCTTTTAGGCACACATCACTTTTCTCATATTTTATAACTTCTTTCAGCTTTTCATTATGGTTGGGAGAATGAGACCATTTTACCAGGCGCACTGAGACACTTTAAATAATACCAAACATGTATAGTTACTTCTTGTACATACTTTACATTGCATAGGTTTTCAGTGTATTTTAGGTGAGGAGGAGGAGGGGGATGAAGGGGAGATAGTGTGTGTGTGAAGTGTGAGCTGCACTGTGTGCTGCGTCTCGGAAGTTCTTGTTACATGTGCAGGAGATAGTTCAAGTGTTAATTCTCAGGAGGGTAATTTGTTTCATTGAGGGGTCGATCAGACCTTTCACTCAGCTTAGGTCACAGGGGAGAACCAAAAACAGACACAGCAAACATGTTACACATATATATTTATGATGCAAAATGTTAAGGAATTAATAAAGACACATTGACTGAAATAATCAGGTAAATAGTCCATGAGGCAGACCCCCAAATTTCAGAAATTAGTATCATAAGAGGGCACCAATGTTGCTCTTTTTTATTCAACAGAGGGATGTCCCTGGGCCACAAAAATGCATGATAGCAATTCTTAGTGGGTAGCTTAAGGTACAAAAATCACCAATTATGTATGACCCTCCCAAAATGTGTCGAATTCCACGTAAGGTCAGTTATTTCTTTAATTAATTATTTTTGGTACCAAAACATTTATACTTGGTGATATCTAGGTTGGAATATTGTCAAAACTTTAACTGTTGGTAGGTACTATCAACTGGTGCTAGATATATATTTATAATAGATGCACACTATATGCAGAAACACGCATAAGCAGACATTTACTATATTATACTCCTGAAGGCAGACAATAAACATCAAATTAATTTACTGCTTGCAGAAATATGTATAAGGGTCAGGAAGAGAGATCTCCTCAAAAGAAACGGCCTAAAATTAAAAACAAGTGTTTAATACATTGCACTGAAGAGGACACAGATAATAATTTAACAACAACAAAGGACTGGAATTCATGGACAACATTGGTTAAGGCAGCAGAAATAAGAAATCATAAATACATATTAGATTTGGCTGAGAGTTGTTCTGAAGGAGAGGTTCCACAAATATGGGTTCACAGGAGGTGCCGGAGTCTCTTTACAATGAAAAGGGATTTGGAAACACTCAAAAGCAAGCCATTAGACCAGAACTAGAACAGAAACCATGGCTAGAAGGTCCATACTAACTCAGAGCTCTAGTTCATTGGTGTATGAAAAAATCTGCATCTTTTGTGAGAAGTCTTCAAAGTTCAGACCAGGAACAAAAAGTAGAGTACCGTTAATGCAGTCTGTGTCTTGGCAGTCTGATGCTGCAGTTAGAAATGCAGCTCTAGCCAACCAGGATAAAAGAATGATTGCAGTTACTAGCAGAGAGCTGATAGCAGCAGAAGCTCACTACCACAAGAGTTGTTACAGGAACTATACTAGAGTCCTTACATCTCGTGATGCCCCTTCAGAGAGGTCAGAAGTGTCTAATGAAGAAAGCAGGTATAAAGCCACAGAAGCAGCTGCATTTGACTAGTTGTTTGAATACGTATGGGAAGAACTGATGGAACATCCTTGTGTTATGAAGATTACAATTCTCACATGTAGAATCAGAGAGTATATGCACAAACGTGGCGTTGATACTCTGATGGAATCAACGACCAAGAACCTCAGAAGAAGACTAGAGGCAGAGTTTGGTGATTCCCTATGTTTTTGCAAGTCTAACAATGGCAGGATACTGATGTTGTCATGACTGAACAGACAGGAAACAGATGCAGGTACTCAAAAAGTGTTTAATATCTCAATAAGGTCAGAAACAGTACAGGAAACAAAGAAGGGCGGCGACTCAGGCTCGTGCAGGGACTTTTCGATGGTCTGTGGTGCTCTGGTGCTGTGAGTGTGCAGAATCCCGAACCCGGTGTTTGAGTGCGGTGAATCCAGTGACGAGGAACAAGACGGTGAGAAGACAAGGCAGGCGAACACAGACACGGCAAACTTCACGGGAACACAGACACGGCAACACAGGACCTCAACAAACAATCCGACACTGGAACAGAGAATGGTGTGAGTATATATAGGCAATGGGAATGAACAGCAGCTGTGAACAGTGATTGTGATGATGATCAGCTGGAGCGCTGACAGACACGTGAGCGGGACAACGCCCACTCACACATAAACACAACGACACGAGACAAGAAAGAAACAATGCATTCAACAACCGTGACAGTACCCCCTCCTCTAGGAACGCCTCACGGCGTTCCCAGACTCCCTTACCTGTCGATTGTAATCATCGATAAGAGAGTGATCCAGGATGTCACGAGCCGGAACCCAACTTCTCTCCTCCGGACCGTAACCTTCCCAGTCCACCAGGTACTGGAATCCGCGTCCCCTCCGCCTAGAGTCCATAATGCGACGGACCGAATAGGATGGTTCCCCATCTACGAGTCGCGGTGGTGGGGGAACCGGGGCAGGCGGATTAATGCGGGAAAAAAAAACGGGTTTAATTTTAGACACGTGGAATACCGGATGAATTCTCCTGTACACTGGAGGGAGGTTGAGGCGGACTGCCACCGGACTAACAATCTTGGTGACAGAAAACGGGCCAATGAATTTAGGAGCCAGTTTATTGGATACGGAGCGGAGCGGAATGTTCTTAGTAGAAAGCCACACTTTGGAACCGACGACATATACGGGAGGCCTAGACCGGTGGCGATCGGCTTTGGCCTTGGTGCGCGCCCGCACACGGAGGAGAGTCTCACGGGCTCTTGTCCATGTGCGGTGACACCTCTGGACGAAGGCGTGAGCGGAGGGGACCGCGACTTCGGATTCCAGACTAGGAAAGACCGGTGGCTGGTATCCTATACTACACTCAAAAGGAGATAGGCCCGTAGCTGACACTGGCAACGAATTGTGAGCGTACTCCACCATAGGCAGTTGCTGACTCCAGGAGGAAGGATTCCTGGCAGCCGTACATTGCAAGGTTCTCTCCAGGTCTTGGTTGGCTCTCTCAGTTTGACCATTGCTCTGAGGGTGAAACCCGGAAGACAGACTGACCGTCGCCCCCAGTAACTTACAAAACTCTCGCCAAAATTTGGACACAAATTGGGGACCCCTGTCGGAAACCACGTCTGTCGGGAGGCCATGTAACCGAAAGACGTGATTAACGACTGCAACCGCTGTCTCCTTGGCTGAGGGTAATTTGGGCAAGGGAACAAAGTGGGCTGCCTTCGAGAATCGGTCCACCACGGTTAAAACTACCGTGTTACCCTGGGAGGGTGGGAGGGCGGTAACAAAATCTAGAGCGATATGGGACCAGGGTCTCGAAGGCACCGACAGTGGTTGGAGTAACCCATCTGGGGGTCGATTGGAAGACTTACCAATAGCACAAACTGAGCAAGCCAAAACAAAATCGTGAACGTCGCGAGCCATAAGCGGCCACCAGAATCGTTGTCTGACCAAATAGAGGGTGCGACTAACTCCTGGATGACAGGCTAGACTAGAACAATGACCCCACCGAATAACGTCTGGACGTAGTTCCTCCGACACAAATAAGCGGTTCGGTGGGCACCGGATCGGAGGCGTTACCCCTTCTAGAGCCTTCTTGACTCTCGATTCGACCTCCCAAGTGAGCGTAGAGATAATTAGGGTCTCAGGAAAAATACGCTCGGGAGTAGGTGCGTGTTCGGATCGATCAAAAATACGCGACAAAGAATCGGGTTTGATGTTTTTGGAACCCGGACGATACGAGAGGGTAAAATCAAATCGGCCGAAAAAAAGTGCCCACCGCACCTGCCTGGAGTTCAACCTTTTAGCGGATCTAATGTACTCCAGATTCTTATGATCCGTCCAGACGATAAAGGGTACCCCGGACCCTTCTAACCAATGACGCCATTCTTCCAAGGCTAACTTGACCGCCAACAACTCCCTGTTGCCAATGTCGTAATTTTGTTCAGCTGGTGATAAGAGATGGGATAAAAACGCGCATGGATGCATCTTGTTGTCTGAAGGTGAGCGTTGTGAAAGAACTGCGCCTACCCCCACCTCTGACGCGTCGACCTCCACCACAAACTGACGTGAGGAATCAGGGGCGATTAAGATGGGAGCCGAAACAAAGCGGCTCTTGAGGTTGGAAAAAGCAGTCTCGGCTGCTTCCGACCACCTGAACGCAGTTCTGGGGGAGGTCAAGGCAGTCAGAGGTGCGGCTAGTTGGCAAAAGTTGCGAATAAAACGCCGGTAGAAATTGGCGAACCCCAGAAACCTCTGTAGGGCCTTACGGGAATCTGGGTTTGGCCACTCTACCACAGCCTTAACTTTGTCAGGATCCATACGCATACCCTCAGCCGACACGATGTGTCCTAAGAAAGGGACCGACTGTGCATGAAAAGCGCATTTCTCCGCCTTGACAAAAAGCCCATTCTCTAGCAACCTTTGGAGAACTCGTCGGACGTGCTGCACGTGTTCCTGGAGAGACGAGGAAAAAATCAGAATGTCATCCAGGTAGACATAAATAAACTGATCGATCATGTCTCGCAGCACGTCATTGACGAGTGCTTGGAAGACTGCGGGACTGTTGGACAAACCGAAAGGCATGACCAAGTATTCAAAGTGCCCCCTAGGGGTGTTGAAGGCAGTCTTCCACTCATCCCCCTTCCTGATACGAACCAAATGATAAGCATTACGTAAGTCCAATTTTGTGAAGATGGATGCTCCCTGCAACCTCTCGAAGGCTGAAGACATCAACGGCAAAGGATAAGTATTCTTTACCGTGATGTTGTTCAGCCCCCGGTAATCAATACAAGGTCGCAGCGATCCATCCTTCTTCCCCACAAAAAAGAACCCCGCCCCCGCTGGAGATGAGGAAGGTTGGATGAACCCGGATGCTAGAGAATCAGAAATATATTTCTCCATAGCCTCCCTCTCCGGAACCGAGAGTGAATAAATCTTGCCTTTAGGCGGAGACTTACCTGACAGTAAATCTATAGCACAGTCGTAGGGACGGTGCGGAGGAAGAGAAGCAGCCCTTGACTTACTGAACACTTCCCTCAGGTCACGGTACTCCGCGGGCACGTTTGATAAATCCACTGCTTCCTCCTGCAATACAGGAACAGAGACAACAGAACAGGCAGACACAAGACAAGAACTATGACATTCAGTGCTCCAGGCTGATATGGTTCTTTGTTTCCAGTCAATGCGGGGGTTGTGTTGATTGAGCCAGGGGTGACCCAATACAATGGGGGTGTGATGGGAGTCCGTGATGTAGAATGATATTGTCTCTGCGTGATTCCCTGAGATGATGAGTGTAATGTTCTCGGTGGCCTGGGAGATGGTGGGTAGTGACTGTCCATTGAGTGCATGTACGGTGATTCTCTGGGGGAGTGTTCTGAGTGGGACTTGAAGCTGTAGTGCAAAGGTGCGATCCATAAAATTACCTTCGGCCCCGGAGTCCACCAGTGCGGTGCAGTGATGATCGTGGACAGACCATCTAAGTCTTCCCGGGAGGATGGTGGATGTAGATGAGGACTTTTCGGCGGAGATCCCACCCGATAGTAGCCTCATGCTTACTATCGGGCTTGGCCTTTTACCGGGCAGTTGTTGGCAAAGTGTCCCGCTCCCCCGCAGTACAGGCAAAGGCCAAGGGATCTCCGCCTCTCCCTCTCCTCCCGGGAAAGCCGAGCTTGACCCACCTGCATGGGCTCGGGATCGGAGGGACCGACCGCGTCCATGCCGCTGGACCGCTGATGTTCCACCCCCCCACGAGGCAGGCTGGGTGGAGCGCGTGGTCCGACCCGGGCTAGTCGGGCGTCCACCCTCAGAGCCAGATCGATAAGTCCATTCAGTGAGGGGGGTAGGTCCAGGACGTAGATCTCCCTCTGGACGCGGTCGGCCAGCCCATGCAGGAACCTATCCCACTGCGCTTCCTCGTTCCAGCGACACTCGGCCGCCAGGGTCTTAAACTCAATGGCATAATCAGAAACCGATCGATCTTGCTGACGTAGATCTGATAAGACCCTGGCAGCCTCTCTCCCCGCGACCGCGCGGTCGAAAACTCTCCTCATCTCCGAGGAGAGCTCCTGGAACGAGGAACAGCATGGTTCTTGATTTTCCCACACCGCCGTCCCCCATAGTGCCGCTCTCCCAGTCAGTAGAGTCAGAACGAATGCCACCTTCGTCTCCTCTCTCTCGAATGTCCGTGGCTGGAGAGCAAAATGCATGCCGCATCGAGTCAAAAACGGCCGGCAAAAGTTAGGCTCACCAGAGTAAGGCTCAGGAGTCGGAAGGCGTGGTTCCGACTGGGAGGCGGGCATCGGTGGTGTGGGAGGGATGGGCGGTGCGGCTGGCGCAGCGGGAGGTTGCAGCTGTTGAAAACGCTGGGTCAGCTCGGACACCTGCGTGACGAGAGCCTGAATCGCGCGCGCCGCATCCCCTTGATGACGGTCCTGAGCGTCCATCCTTTGAATACTTGCACGAACAAAGTCATCCATTGTTGCTGCGGTGCCACCTGCTGCTTCCATCAACTGGTCGGATTGTTCTGTCATGACTGAACAGACAGGAAACAGATGCAGGTACTCAAAAAGTGTTTAATATCTCAATAAGGTCAGAAACAGTACAGGAAACAAAGAAGGGCGGCGACTCAGGCTCGTGCAGGGACTTTTCGATGGTCTGTGGTGCTCTGGTGCTGTGAGTGTGCAGAATCCCGAACCCGGTGTTTGAGTGCGGTGAATCCAGTGACGAGGAACAAGACGGCGAGAAGACAAGGCAGGCGAACACAGACACGGCAAACTTCACGGGAACACAGACACGGCAACACAGGACCTCAACAAACAATCCGACACTGGAACAGAGAATGGTGTGAGTATATATAGGCAATGGGAATGAACAGCAGCTGTGAACAGTGATTGTGATGATGATCAGCTGGAGCGCTGACAGACACGTGAGCGGGACAACGCCCACTCACACATAAACACAACGACACGAGACAAGAAAGAAACAATGCATTCAACAACCGTGACAGTTGTATCCTGACACTTTGTCTATGGAGCATCTTGTTGTGGAGAACAGTGAAATACGTGACAAGCTTCAAGAAAAAACCTATACAGACCGCATAGAGGAAACCGCTTTGATTCTACGCACGGCCATCAAGAAAGAGCGGCCATCAGTATCATGGCCACCTAATCCTTCAGAACTTGATCAGAAATCAGTAAAGCTGGCTAGTGAAATCAAAGAGTTTTTGGCTGTATTGCTGAGTGGCGACTCATTTGAAAAGGCTTCTGAAAAGGTATAAAGTCTTGTCATGTCTTTTGGAGAAGATAAAACGTATGCAGTGACTCAAGGAAGAATAAGAATGCCCAAGCATATTTTGATGCCTTATGCTTAGCATATGCTTAGAATTGGCCATGGACCAGTTCCATGGTATCTGGCTTCTTCCGATGGTCTCCTAATGTAGCAGGAAGGGTTATGACCCCTCCTACTTGTCATGGTTTGGCCAATGGCCTGGCATCCGGTGCGTATAAGAGCATGGGTTACCGGTTCCTTAGTGTGCGTCACTATCCAGGGCCGTGACGTCACCCACGTGCCCTGCTGCTTTTTGCTGGAGTGCAGTGTCAGGAGTTGCTCGTAAAAGATCGCTGAAGCTGCTTATTCACTGTCGGTGCTGTTTGCCAGTCTGTGTGCTTTCTGGAGAGTTCAGTATGGACATTTGAGACAGTGTAAGATCTATCTGCGCTTTCTGCCAACGAGTTTTGTCGGAGACATTTGGCTCCATCCACCGCATAGTTCGGGGATAGTAATCCCGGGACAGCATGTTTTGCACGCGATAAGGACAATAGCGGCGTCCTGCATGAGAATTATCTGCCCGTTGCTTCATCATAAACTGCTGTTTGCTCTGATCCTCATCGGCTGCTGTTCTGTTTTAAGTGAACTCTTTCGAGTGAACTGACCTTGAGTGTTCTGTTTTAAGTGAACTGTCTTGAGTGAACTGTCTTGAGTGAACTGTTTTAAGTGAACTCTTTCGAGTGAACTGACCTTGAGTGTTCTGTTTTAAGTGAACTGTCTTGAGTGAACTGTCTTGAGTGAACTGTCTTGAGTGAACTGACCTGAGTGAACTGACCCTGAGTGAACTGTTTCGAGTGAACTGTCTTGAGTGAACTGTCTTGAGTGTTCTGTTCCGAGTGTTCCGTTTCGAGTGAGCCGACTCGAGTGTCCCGTCTCGAGGGAACCGTCTCGAGTGAACTGACTCGAGTGAACTGACCCGAGTGTTTCGAGTGAACCGCCTCGAGCGAACTGTTCCAGTGCACTGTTTTCTGTGAATTCTGTTCTCAGTGATATGCTTTGAGTTTCTTTTGTTTGCTTTTTCCTGTTTATTTCTTTAATTGATTTATCTTTTTGAATTTGTATGTTTATTTTGGTTTGATTATTGTATTAGTGACTTACGGATATATCATTTTGTTCTTTTTGCATATCACTGTTTGATGTCTTTTTCTTTTGTTTGTTGGCAGGGCCTGGGCACCCGGGGGCAGACGAGTGACCATTTAGGTGGTGACGTCCTCAATGTGTGTCGTGGTCTTCTCTGACATGAGTCGTTGAGTGTGTATTAGTGTGTGTGCACTGTGAATAGAGTAATTTTCATAAGGGTGATATCTTGAGACTGCCTCTGCGGGTAAGCCCATGTTCCTCTGCTGCCAACGATAGAATTAAGCAAATAGATGAGAGTGATTGCTGGTCAACGCCTTTTATAATCATTATGTCTTTTAATAATTAATATAATCTTTTTCTTTACCTATGTCTTTGATTCCAACAGTGATTAGAACCTGTGTGTGCCTGTGTTTAGAGGTTGTGTTAAATTCTTGGGGTGAAATTCCCCAGGTGGCGTAGTCGGAAATTATATCAGTTTGAGTCAACCCGCGCCCGCTCTGCCACACTAAGAAAAGGATTCTCCTGGATCTGTCTGCTGCCTTCGACACTGTGAATCATCAGATCATTATGTCCACTCTCTCATCACTGGGCATCACAGGAACTTCCCTCCACTGGTTTGAGTCCTATCTCACAGGTAGGTCCTTCAGGGTCGCATGGAGAGGCAAGGTATCCAAAGCACATCAGCTGACCACAGGAACCAGGGTTCAGTTCTTGGACCCTTGCTCTTCTCCATTTACACCACGTCACTGGGACACATCATACAGGCACATGGTTTCTCCTACCACTGCTATGCTGATGACACACAGCTCTCATTTCAACCAGATGTTCCCACATTAGATGCCCGGATCTCAAGCGGTCTGGCAGACATCTCGACATGGATGAAGGAACATCACCTGCAGCTCAACCTGCCAAAGACTGAGCTTCTCGTCCTCCCTGCCAATCCGTCTCTACAACACGACTTCACTATCCAGCTAGATTCAGCATCAATCACCCCATCAAGGTCGGTCAGAAATCTTGGAGTGATATTGGATGACCAGCTGACCTTCACAGATCACATTTCAAAGATAGCTCGATCATGCAGGTTTGCACTGCACAACATCAGGAAGGTCAGGCTTTTCCTAACTGAGCATGCAACACAACTCCTCGTCCAGGCCCTGGTCATTTCTAGGCTTGACTACTGCAATGCTCTTCTGGCTGGACTTCCATCATGGGCAACTAAAACTCTACAAATGATTCAGAACGCTGCAGCTCGTCTTGTCTTCAACGAGCCCAAGAGGGCCCACGCCACTCCTCTGTTCATCTCTCTGCACTGGCTACCTCTCTCTGCTCGCATCAAGTTCAAGGCATTGACGCTTGCTTACAGATCTATCACAGGCTCAGCTCCCTCCTACTTTCACTCACTCCTACAAGTCTACATCCCTACCAGAAGCCTGCGATCGGTCAACGAGTGACGTCTTGTGGTTCCATCACAGAGAGCCACAAAATCACTTTCCAGAACATTCTCATTCACGGTTCCATGCTGGTGGAACGCTCTCCCCACCCTCATCCGGAACGCAGAATCCCTGGCAACATTCAAAAAACAACTGAAAACCCTTCTCTTCCGTGAGCACTTAACCTCTTAAAAAAAAATCCCTTTTCTTTTCCTTTATTTCCTCGCTTATCGGGCTTATGCTACTCTGAACAATGCCTGAACTTCGTATTTTGAGCACTTCTTGCGTTGTTTTTGCCTCTTCACGATGACTTGCTTAACTTAGTCCTAATTTGTAAGTCGCTTTGGATAAAAGCGTCTGCTAAATGACTAAATGTAAATGTAAAAGCCAACAAAGCTGCATTAGCGTCTGTACTACAG
This sequence comes from Squalius cephalus, assembly GCF_949319135.1. NCBI lineage: Eukaryota > Metazoa > Chordata > Actinopteri > Cypriniformes > Leuciscidae > Squalius > Squalius cephalus. Next base: position 36,320,381 of record NC_137137.1, read on the forward strand.
AAGAATGTCGCCCCAGCTGAAACAATTCCACAGTTTTCAGCATCAATTGTTGATGGCATGGCTATCGTCAACAAACTGAAATGTGACAACAAAACCTTTGGGGAACTTGCAGAATATTTGCTAACAGTGGTTCTGCTTCATTGTCCCAACAGTCACAGAATTGATGTTGTGTTTGATGTCTATGCAGACGACCCTATTAAGGACATTGAGAGACAAAACCTTGAGAGCTCACAAAGTAGTTTCGCAACATTGCAGCAGGACATAGCATTACCCAATGGAGAAAGTTCCTTGCATCACCGAGTAAGAAGAACAGTCTGGTAGAGTTCATCCGCAGCTACTGGAAAGATCCAGTACACAGAACCAAGCTTGAACATAAGACTATGTTTATTACCTGTGGTGAAACCTGCTGGAAGCTATTCAAAGAGGAAACCACCTGTGTGGAAATGTTGGGAGATATATTGAACCATATTTGCACAAAATATTATTTTGTGTTAATAAAATTTCAAAATTGTGTTAAATTTTCCTTAGTTTTTTGTCCTAAAGAGCCTATATATGATTTTATTTTACTTTATTTCATTTCACAATGATATTTCATCATAAAAGAGAAGATCTAAAGCAATAGATATGTCAATATAACACAGTTTATCAATGTTGAGATTTATTTTGCATAATTAGATTTTTTCAGCACGCTTAAATGTAAAATTTGTAATTTGAATACCTTAAGCTACCTACATGGCACTGCTATCATACATTTTTGTGGTCATGGGGCATGCCTGTTTTGAAAAATAAACATTAGAATTGGTGCCCTTTTTGATACCAATTTTCTGCCCGCCTCACGTAAATGTCAATTATCCTGAAAACATGAATGCTAAAACGGTCTCTAATCGGTCTAATTGTGTGAAGTGGAATATAAATGAAAACTTCTTGTTTATTGATCTGAGTGTTGCTGTAGTGCTGGATATCAGTCATGTGATCATCACGGCCCAATCACAGCCACCGTACTGATATTCAGATCAACAGCACTCTTACTCATGTGATATGGATTAAATATTGGAAACATGATGAAAGCAGGAAGATCCAGATCTACAGGAGTGACGTTTACTGACTATTGACCGGTAAGATCCTCAGAGAGGAAGAACTATAACAACAGAAGAATGGAAAGAGTGTGTGAGTGAAGGTGGTTGTGAATGTGTGTAGATGTGTGTTAGTTACAGGATCAGAGAACGACACCGTTCCTCCGTCATAGTCCAGATTCACTCTCACACGATCAAGCTTCTGATAAACACGAAAACCAGAACCAAAATACAGTCCGTACCGAGGAATATACTGTACACTCCAGACATCAGTCTTGAAGAAATCATCTCCCTTTCTCTGGTTTGATGCTGTAGTTATTCCAAGTCTCCAGTATGAACTCTCTTTAACCTCCACATCCCAGCAGTGTGTTCCTGAGTTAAAACCCTTTGAACCCAGAACACAGGAATGACAGTCAAATCTCTCTGGATTATCAGGAAGAAGTGGTTTGTTCTCGCTCCATCTCACACTGGTCAGATCATCAGACAGGACGAGAAGTGGGCTCACAGTGTTTGGATCCAGAATCACAGGAGCTGATGAGACACAATCAACAGAAGCTTTTATTCTGATCTTCATATAATGATCAAGAGTGAACCCAACACAGATTATTATGAATTATGACACTCGTCCTGTTGATCAAACACATGTTCCTCTGATCACTGTCAGTGCTGTTATTAGTTTCACACTCGTTTTTATCATCAGCGTTTAACGGCATCAACTACAAACATTAAATATGAGATTCAGACATTTGTGTCCATCAAGAGAAACTGATACTTTGGGAAAGTTAAATAACAATAACTCAATGAGATCTGTTGAGATTTATGCTGTAGATGAAGAACTGTAAGTGTGTGTCTGATCTTCAGCATCTGATCATCTTCATTTTATTGGCTCTTATAGTCTGTATTTTGTTTTAAATTAGTTTATTATGACAGTCTGTTGGGTTTGACTTGGGTTAAACATGAATCTCCTTCAACACTTCCTAGCCACGCCCTAGCAACCATTGTCAGGCACCCTAGCAACCCAAATCCAAAGAGGGATATCTTCTAATCTGAATGTCATAGAGGAGTTGCGGTTGGTTTATATCATTCATACTGGCAAGCAGCCTTTGAAGTAACATCATTGGCAGCTGCCAAGCCACTCCCTAGCAACTAGACAAAGTACCCTAGCAACTTTTCAGCAAGACCTATATCTCTGCACCAGAACATCGTAGAGACATGGCGGTTGGCTCCTTTGACTAATGCTAGCAAACAGAACTTGCTACATATGCTAGCAGTGAATAGCTACATGCTAATAGCTAATAGTTAAGTGTTAAAACGCTAACTAAAATGCAGAAGCATGCTAATCATGTTAGCACAATGCTAACAACATGTTAATTATGCTAGCATCATGTTAGCATCTTGCTAAAACATGCAAGCAACATGGTGATTGTATTAGCATCATGTTACTAATTCTAACCATCTAACAAACAACAAACTGTTCTTTCTTTCTTTCTTTCTTTCTTTCTATCTGTCTATCTATCTATCTATCTATCTTTGTATGTCTATCTATCTATCTATCTATCTATCTATCTCTGTCATGAAGAGCCTCTAACTCTCCACCCATCCATCATGTCCAGCTCAGATCTCCTGCTGTCAGACTCACTGTTTTGGACGATGTCCTGCATCTTCTTCCAGACTCTGAACGGCAGGTTGCCCAAGTATCGTGGCACATGAATCAAAGCTCCAGAAGCCATCTGTGGATCCGGCTGTGAGCTCTGGACTCTGGAAGAACATTCAGGAGTCAGAACTGCAGTGGCTTTGGATCAGAACCAGAGAGACCAGAGACAGGAGCAGATCACTCACCTTTCCATTGAGACTGGAAACTCCTGCAGAACAAACACACCATTTATCATCAAGAACTCAATCAATCATCAATCAATCAACCAATGATCTGAAATCAGACCTTCAGAAAGCAGACGTCATTGGCTTTCATCATCTCCTCCATGTCTTTGATTGTGTGTGAAAGAGCTGAGATGTGTGTGTTCATCTCCTCCAGCTTCTCCTTCATCCTCTGCTTCTTCTGCTCCTCTTCCTCCCTCAGTGCAGTGACTGTAGCTTCTTCTTCATCTCTGAGAAACTGATGAAGCTTCTCAAACTGCTGTTTAATCTGACGCTCTGTGTGCTCAGCTTGAGACTGAAATCAAAGCACATTCACTTCAATCATCTCAATCAACACACATCATTAATATCCAAGATAAACTCGGATACCCGACATAAAACGGATCCAGAAGCAGATTGCTGCTAGTCATTTACAGAAATAATAACCTGTTATCCATTATATCAGATCATAACTGTATATAGTGATCCAACAGCTGTAATGAAAATGACTCTCGTTTCTGTTTCCTCACCTTGATGTGTTGAACTGTTTCCTCAAACTCTGCTTTAATTTTTTCATTGTGTTTAAGTTTCTCCTGTAAGGACTTCAGTGCTGTATTGAGCTCCTCCTAGAATTGAACAAAAATACATTAAAACACCAGATTGCAGTGAAGAGAAGACAATACAGTGATATGATCATACAATGCAGTGAAAAAGTATTTGCCCCCATCTCATACTAAATTGATTCAGAAATTAAAACCTACCATAAAACAAAGGCAACCTGAGTAAACACAAAGTACAGTTTGTAAATGACAATCTTATTTATTGAAACAAAAAAGTTCTCCAATACCAACTGGGCCGGTGTGAAAATGTATTTGCCCTCGTAGTTACTAATTCCTCAAATATATGAAACTGCATTTATAATGTGTTCAGCTGGACTAAACACAACCAGTCCTGATCACTGCCGCCCTGTTCAATCAAATCAACACTGAACACTGAAGCCTGATTGGTTCACGTCTGTGCATCTCTACAGACAAATGGCTTTTCAGCCCGCCAAATCAGACGGGGCCGACTGCATATTTAAGTTCCGCTGAAAACTGTTTTCATCAGAATTGTTCTCCTTCAAACATGAAGATCATCTCCTCGCTGTCTCCAAAGAGAAGAAGATAGGAGCCTTTCTGCTCATCATTGAAACAAGCCTCAACTAGCGGATTAATGGCTCTTCGACAGCTAAAGCTGACTCGCTGCTTCTCCTCTGGGCTATCCGGCAACTCTTCAAGAGACAATCTCACTATTAAAAGAGCAAATTTGAGCGACATTTGTTGCAAAATGCCGTGCCACGAGTGTTGCTCCTGCAGGGCTCCCTGCTTTCCTCATCTGGAGCGAGTGCCATGGTTTCATTTGGCGGCTCCGAGGAGGACTTTGATGACACTATGCCTCTGAAGCGGAGGACTAAGCGAACTCTGTTATAAGTCATGGTGCGCTCCCTACACATCACACGTCATGACACTATGTCTCTGGCTGCCTCTGAAGCGGAGGACTGAGCAAACTCTCAGCAACCCCTCCCCTCCCACACGCACACTACCTGTAGAAGAGGAGCCTTCCTGTAGTCGCCTTGACGAGTGTTTCCTGCAACTCCGTCGAGTTGTCAACTCAAGTCCACGAAGAACTGAATAAGTCAAGGCGCACTCCCTAATCATCACGTATCCTTTTCGTCTGTCCTCAACTTGTTTGGCGGTGTGGAGGAAAAAGGGTACACCAAGCTTCCCCCATTGGGAGAGACCATCCGCACATCTCTGCCTAAAGCTGCCCATCCCTCTAAGCCGTGCAGAACTAGATCCTTCAAGTCTACCAGGCCAACCTTCTCTGCACGATGGATAAAACTGGTCTTGACCCGACGGCCTTCAAAGAGCTGTGCAGCGTGACCGACCTCGCCCTGCGTGCCACTAAGTCTACGGCCCAAGCGATTGGTCGTGCCATGGCCAGTTTGGTGGACCACCTTTGGCTGAACCTGACGGAGATCAAGACAAGACAGCCCTCCTTGACTCCCCGTCTCTCTCTCGGGTTTGTTCGGGTCTGCAGTGGACGGCTTCGCTGAGCGTTTTACAGGCCCAGAAGTCGTCATAGATGATGCACCACTTCAAATAAAAGAACATTCCTCTTTTGCAAAGCGCCTTGAGTACCTAGAAAAGCGCAATATAAATGTAACGAATAATTTTTTAAATTATTATTATATCATATTATATCATATTATAACTCCTCACCGCCCAGAGCCGGGCTTGGGAAGCTTTTACCGGCATGTCAGATTGGGTTTTAGAAATAATCAAACGGAGTTACTCGCTCCAGTTCTCTCGCAGGCTCCCCTGCTTCAGGAGTGTGACTAACACTTAAGTCTCGGACATCGACGCTCACGTCCTCCGAGCTGAAGCACAAGCTCTGCTAGCGAAGGGCGACTCAGGCTTTTACAGACGCTTCTTCCTCGTTCCAGAGAAGGATGGAGGCCTCAGGCTCATCCTCGATTTGAGATGTCTGAACCACGCTCTGGTAAGACGGCCGTTCAAAATGCTAATGCTAACTTTGAAACAAATCCTCTCACAGATCTGATTGGTTTTTATCAGTGGATCTGAAGGACACATACTTTCATATCCAGATAGCTTCTCATCACAGTTCTTGAGATTCACGTTCGAAGGGGCTTACCAAAATAATACAGTCCTACCATTCTGACTGTCTCTCGCTCTGCTCACTTTTATGATATTCGTGGATGCGGCCCTCTCCCCCTGAGACAGATGGGAGTTCACCTCCTGAATGACCTCAATGATTGACTGCTTTTAGCCCAATCGAAGGAGGAACTCTGCACACACAGATCTTTGCTCATCAGGACCAAGGTTACGTTAGTAACGGGAACAATCTGTGTTTGTGACTCGTTATGATTCTTTACATGTGAATCTAGAAACATTTGTCTTACCTTATATGATGAAACCACTTCACCAATGGGTCTGAATTTATGATTGTCATGTTGTTTTGAATCTCTGCACACGATACACACAGGCTGTTTGTCCTTCAGACAGAAGAGTTTGAGTTTCTCACTGTGTAAACTGCAGATCTCCTCAGACCCTGATGAACGCCGCTCATTTCTCTCCTTCAGGAACGACTCACACAAGTTTTTTAACGCAAAAATAACTGGAGGATCAGATCTTGAGGATCTTCTCCTGCAAACAGGACACTCCTGAGATTCCTTGGTTCTCCAGAACTGTTGAAGACACTCTTTACAGAAACTGTGACTACAGGATAAAATAACTGGAGCCTTGTAGATTTCATGACACACAGGACAAATATAATCATCTTCAGCTGCTGAAGCCATTTTCACTGTTTGAGCTCCAGCAATCTAAACTTTACTCTCACTTTCTGAATGACGGTTTAAAAAATTAATCACCATGAGAATCACAAAGATCAGAAACAAACTTCTCAAATTCTTCAGTAAAGTTTTTCCCTTCGTACTCCACCGATCACTGATTCTTTATTGCTTTTGTCGAGACAAAGTCCATATGGCAGAAAGATAAATAACAAGTCAGTCTCTTCCTGGTTAGTGTTGTAAGAGGGTGGAGCTTCTGATCAAGGTGTGTTGAAACAGGTCAAAGAACAACATCAGGATTTCTTTAGGTAAAATTAACTAAATCAAACCAAATTGCATTGAAACGTTAAGATATAACGCTAAATCCTTGGATTAAACACACAAAAAAAATTTAAATTCCCAATTATTAAAAATAAAAGATCTCAAAACCCTTATACGTGTTTTATTATTGCTCTTCTTTATTTGTCACAGAGTTTCTCCAGGGTCTGTCATGCTCCCTCTCTCTCTCTCTCTTATAATGATTTCTTCTCATGCTGAAGTTTCAGTGATAAACACTCCTCTGTTTATCTGCTGATTGTCAGTGTTTGGAGAAACAAACAGATCAACAGATTAAAAGTTCTGAATAAACAGGAGAAACAGAGATGAGACAAAAGTTTGTCTCTCATGGATCACTCGTCAGCACCTTTATTAACACTGATTTATTATTTCTTGTTAATTATGAAAAATATACTCACTTTATTAGCATAAACACATTTCTAAAGATAATACTAGAATACACTTCATACACGCAATATATAGATGAAGACAGACTAAGGCCCTGTCCCAAATGGCGCATTTCATGTGGGCTTTCGGTCTCGTGGACTTAAATTGCGCATGCTCGCTGAGTCTACGAGTCCGTAGGCCGTCCCATTCAGCATTCTAAAGCTCTAAAGTGTGCTCAGCAGCGCCCCCTTTGTACCCTTGAAGTGGTCTGCACTACATGACGTCACCAAAGTGTGGACCCAAAATAGCCCATGATATATAGTCAAGTTGTAACGATCAGCCAATTAAGTTGAGTTACAAAAGTTAAAATGGGGTCAGATACTGTGTGAGGAATTGGGTGTTAAAAGAATAAGACGGGGGGGGGGGGGGGGGCGCTGCTGAGCAATGGAGGGGTGAGACGTGTTTTACATAGCTCTGGTAACTTTTATTTTATTAATACACTAAACACCTGTATATCCGCCTAAAAGTGCTTTGGGGTGATATAAGAAGACACAAGCAAGTGGAAAACCTAACCTAAAAGGAGAGAACAATGTTAAAAAAGGGAAAAGCCAAAAAGAACGACCATCAAGAGTCAGGCCTTGATCAACCCTCGGACTCAACTGAGGAGGCGGACCCACCAAACCGAGCTATACTGGCCGCTATTGCTGCGCTGCGAAATGAAGTTACCCAGATTAAAGATGACATATGCGCCACTATCGATGCCCGTATACAGACGGTCTATACTGTGCTGAGAGGCGAATTGGCTACAACTAAAGAAGAATTACAGACATCCATCTCGAACCTGGAGAAATCTGCGACCTCGCATACTAATACTATGGGAGAGATGGAGAAGTCCGCCTCACAACAGTCGGACGATATTACTGCACTTCAGCGTCAGGTCACCCGCCTGAGCTCTAAAGTAGAAAAACTAACTGAGAAATGCGAAGACCTAGAAGGGCGCTCGAGGAGACACAACATCTGGATCATCGGAGTCCCTGAGGGGACCGAGGGACTTAGGCCGAGAGACTTTATCGCCGGGTTGCTACAAGAGGTGTTATCCCTGGATGAGAAGCCTCTCATTGATAGAGCACACCGGACCCTCCGAAGACGGCCCGAACCTCATGAGCCACCCAGACCATTTGTACTGAGGCTACACTACTTTCACAGGCTTGAGGACATCCTACGCAAGGCTGCAGCGGAGAAACAGCTCTTCCATGGCGGTAAGAGGATTCAAATTTTCCCGGACTACCCGCCTGCCGTAGCTAAAAAGAGGGCACTATTCAACCGCACGAGGGAGCTGCTACGGGACAAGCCCGGGGTCAGGTACGGCCTCCTCTATATGGAAGCTTATGGGTAGCAATATTCAATTTGAAATGTAATATGCAAAATGACAATGCAATATGTAAAATAGCAATGCATTTCTGTATTTCAATTTTAATTTTCCCATACATTTGTGCAACGTTTGGTGCAAAATGAAAATGAAAATTCAATTATAAAATTTACATTTGCCATTTCATACACTAGTTTTAATATGTAATTTGAATCCATAATTTAACGCTTTATAAGTTGCATAATTAAAATTAAAATGTATTACAGAAATTATTAGATATGTTTAACATGTTCAAGCAAAAACTGTGGCAAAATTGTAATTTAAATGTTATTTTTTCTTAATTGCATTTACACTCATAGTTAAGACACTTGTTATTGCATTTCCTTTAAGTGTCACGCAATGAATGTAGCAAAATTCAATGTGCAATTTGAAAATGCATTCTGAGCCGATCACGTGCCCGTCCCGCCCTGTCAATCACTGCGTGAAGTTGGCCCCGCCCCCAACCCATGCAAAACGTCGGCAAAATAGGCCACATTCACCAAATAGAGTAGACTCGTGTGTTTGTTTGCGCGCGATAAACGTTTATTTTGTGCTGCTTCGGTTTCTTAAATGTTAAAATAATATTTATTGGTCATTCTGAGGTCACTCAGCCCCCCTACCTGCTCCACATTCACCCTGAATAGTCTCGTTTGTTTGTGCCGGTTAAAGTTTCGTGTGCTGCTTCGTTGTTTAAAATATTAGACACTGAATTATAAGACGATGGCGTCACCAGCCCTCGACCTGCTCCACAATCACCCAAAAAAGGCTAGGTCGATGAATTTGACCCGTCAGATTCCGTGACCATGTACATATGTATTCATACCTTATCAATATGCTTTATAAAATGGAAAGGGACTCGCATGTCTGCCTCATATTTTATGATTATACAGCTGAATAAACAGAGATGGTCACACATCACATTCGTCACTTTATTGAACATTACAGTCAGTTATAAATAAATAAAGAGCGGTCACATTTTTCGTATTAATACCGAATACCAACGGAGCTTTGTCGTCATATTATGTGATCTCAGAGTAATAGGCCTATGCATTTGTAAGGAAAAACTATCTCCAACATTGGGTATTACAGTTAATAGTAGGCTAATAATAAAGATAAGCATGTATCAGACAATGATAATATTTTATACAAAACAAAACCATCAACACAGTCCAGCATCAGACAACAGCAGTGCAGCATGAGCATAATGTTGACATGGGTGTCGACGCTTGATAAGGCAGAACAACATCGTACTGGTTCTATCACCTGCAGACGCATAATAATCTTCGGAAACACTACCATTTCTCTGTCCACGCTCCACTTCATCTGCTAGTGAATTTAACGCTCGTATCAGATCTGCCGCCGCCGTGTTTCCTTCCAACAACTCAAAATACGCACCATAGCGTATGTTTACCTGTTGCCGAGCCCCGCCTTCACGCAGTGATTGACAGGGCGGGACGGGCTGAATTTTTGCACATTGAATTTTGCTACATTCATTGCGTGACACATAAAGGAAATGCAATCGCAAGTGTCTTAACTGTGAGTGTAAATGCAATTAAGAAAAAATAACATTTAAATTACAATTTTGCCACAGTTTTTGCTTGAACATGTTAAACATATCTAATAATTTCTGTAATACATTTTAATTTTAATTATGCAACTTATAAAGCGTTAAATTATGGATTCAAATTACATATTAAAACTAGTGTATGAAATGGCAAATGTAAATTTTATAATTGAATTTTCATTTTCATTTTGCACCAAACGTTGCACAAATGTATGGGAAAATTAAAATTGAAATACAGAAATGCATTGCTATTTTACATATTGCATTGTCATTTTGCATATTACATTTCAAATTGAATATTGCTACCCATAAGCTTCCATATCCTCTAGTGGTGGAAATTTTGATTCTTTCCAGAGACTTGTTCATTTTTAGTTCGTTCACCAAAATGATTCGTTCAGATTCGTTCACTGATTCGTTCAGTGACCATTTTTCCATATTACACAAATACGTCAGCATGTGCGGCAAAATGTGTTGTTCAACTAACGTATTTACTTGTTACAAAATAAAAACCGATTTGGCTTCATTAAAAATTGTGCCCTTCTCATTAAATGAATAAAATAAGTCTAAATAAGTGATCAAAGTCATTACTCTTTTTATCTTTTAAATTACACTCTTTCGGATGACCAAAGCAGAAGTGTTTTTTTTATTTGTTTGCATACTAGGCTAGTTAACATTTAATTGTTTGGTCAGAGATTTACACGTTCAAATCTGAGATTGTTAAACGAGGAGTTATGTTCTGTATGTAAAATATGAATATATAAACAAGTGTGCACAGTACGGATACCTGTGCTTTGCATCCGCTTTCTGCTGATTGATGAACTAGATTGACAGAATGGCCGACCTACCCGGTCAACGAACTGGGTATAGCTACCAGTTCATTCAATTCGTTCACGAACGGGAGATCTCTCTCTCGTTCAGACTCAAAACAGAGCGATCTCGGTCAATGATGCCATTATATTCGTTCAGTAGAGTAGAAGCCCGAGCTGAAATGCTATTTGCTGACGTGAGTCACGTGACGCAAATGAGATGGGATGACGTGACGCAAATAATCAATACTGTCATATTTTTTTTATGTTTTACAGTTTTTAAACAAACAAAAGTGCATGACATGACTCAAACATAATGAAATATTTTTTTATTTAAAAGTATGTAACTGTTCAAACATAAAACAACAATAATATAAATAAATAAAACAAAATGCACACAAAACACCAGTGCTTACACTATACGATAGTCAGGTAAAGTGCAATGTATAATACAAAACAGGTAGTGCAAAACTACAAAAGAAGGGCAATATATATATATATATATATATATATATATATATATATATATTTTTTTTTTTTTTTTTTTATTTTTTTTAAACAGTATAAAATATAAGAAAAACAGGTAAAAGTAGTGTAAAGTTAAATCAAGCTAAACACAGTAGTGCAAAAATAATTTGCACTATTACTAAAAACAGCAAGTTAACATTAGTGTAAATATAAACAGTAGTAAACAATAGCTTATCCCCTATTTAAAGTGCAAAAAAACCCAGAGCAGCATGAAAAAAAGACCCTGACATATAAGCAGGTACAAAAACAGGATTATTCAAAGTTGGCATTCAAAAACATCAGCTGTCTGGCCTTAGAGGGGCTGATTCTGCTTCTTTTTTCAGAGATGATCTGTCCCATCTTGCTGAAAACTCTTTCTGATGGAACAGATGTTGCCACAATGCAAAGCCTTCCCAGCATAACTTGGGTCAATCTGGGGTAAATCAGTGCCCGGTTTTGCCACCAGAGTAGTGGGTTGGAGGACCTTGGTTGCAGGGGCTCCTCTGAATACGATCGAATTTCCAAAACAGCTTCTGCTGAAGAACTTGTATTTGTCACAAGACCTGCAACTTGTTCATCGAAATCACCCCACACTAAGCTTTCTTGTGTTTCTTGTGGTGCTGCTGCTGCTGCCTGTTGCTGCTCTGGTTGATGTGCTGAGGAAGATCTCACTCTCCCAGCGGCATTTTTGAGTCTCTGGATGGCTTCATTTGCTGCATGATCATCTGAAAAGGCCTTTTTTTTTTAAATCTTGGGTCTAGTGCAGATGCTTCTGAGAGCAGATGGTGAAATTCCACCTTGTGGAACCTGGTAGCCATGTCTTTGGTAATTGCTTCAAGCATGTCCATTATAGGTTTTCTGAACCCTCCCGATCTCAGGTATCTTGTGCTTATTTTTTGGAGACTCCGTGAAAGCAGGATCACCTTTGAGGCAGTCACATAGCTATAGGGAGCAAAAACAACATTTGAATTTAATAAATACAGTATAATAATCATTAATGAATAATACTAATTTTCCGGCATTACTGTGGCAATAACAATGCCACTTATAATTTATCTTTACATTTTACAGTCTGCAAAAGCTGTTTGCAAAACAGTTTTTTTTGTGTTATGCTAATAGTGTAATAAAAGTAAAATTAAATTATTAAATTAAATTAAATTTGTTATAATAATGATTTTTCTAAGAGTATTGTTACATACCTCTCACCACTGATTTCAACTGTGACCTCTTCAAATGGTTTTAAAACCTCACAGGCCTCTTCCATTTCTTTCCACTCATCCTGTGTCAGAGTTTCCAGTCGAGAATTTACTAGTGCTAGTGTGGTGATGATGGCATCCTTGTTATCAAGAAATCTCCGTAACATATAAAATGTGGAGTTCCATCGTGTTGGGCAGTCCTGTTTCAGTTTTAACTCTGGCAAGCCCATCTGCTGCTGAGTTGCCTTGAGTTTTTCAGCTGCCACTGTGCTTCGGTGCATGTACTCCACAATTGCTTTAATCTTATTCAGTGTATTTTGGATTACATTAAGTCCACCCCTCACAATCAAGTTAACTGTGTGGGCAAAACATGGCAGATGCTTCCATGAGGTTTTGTGAATGGCCAGGGTTATGTTGTGAGCATTGTCAGTGACACAAGCTACTATTTTGTCTGTTATGTTCCACTCTCTGGCAATTCTTAAAAGAGTGTCTGCCAGATTATCTGCAGTGTGTCTTTCAGTAAATTCAAAACAATCTAACAGACATGTCTCCATTTTAAAATTGTCAATGAAGTGGCATGTGACTGACATGAAACCACATGTGGCCCTAGATGTCCAGCAGTCGGTTGTGAGGCAGACAGCCGATGCCTTGCCAACTTTGTCCATAATTTGTTCACGAACCTTTGAAAACATTTCTGGAATTATTGTTTTTGACAGGGTCTGCCTGCTGGGCAAAATATAGGATGGGTTTAAGGCCTTTGTAAATGCTCTGAAACCTCTGTCCTCCACAATGGAAAAAGGTTGCAGATCCAATGCAATCATCCTTGCCAGGTCCTCATCCACTTTCTTTTGTCTTAGTGGGTCAATTGGCCGAGCCACAAAATGTGTTAGGGTGGCCTGTCCTGCTCGTCGTCTGTGTGGGACAGTTGTATGAGATGTGCTGGTAGTGGCAGGTGAGGTAGGAGGAGGTTGAGCAGTACTGGTACTGCTGGATGTTCCAGTATCCTCCACTTGTTCAGTTTCCCTTTGTGTCAGCTGCACAGTTGGATGCTTTACCTTTAGATGCCTCTTAAGGTTAGCTGTAGATCCTCCTTTAAATGACAACTGTGTTTTACAAACTGTACACAAAGCCTGTGTTGGAGACACCTCATTAAAATAATTCCATAATACACTTCTCTTTCTGGTGCCACTCATTTTGAAGTTATCAGATTACCTGATGTAGTTTGAAGATTTTAGTAAAAACTAAAATTTTAAGCTGTCTTTTATTAAATTAAACCATCAGCTTGCACTGACCAGCTTGCACGTCGTCATTATTACGTTTGTCGTTCGAACAACTGGTTCTTTTCATTCACGAACAAGATGTATGTTAACAGTTCATTTGACTCGTTTCGAACAACTGGTTCTTTTCATTCACGAACGACTCGTTCGTGAATGAAAAGAACCAGTTGTTCGAACGACGAACGTAATAATGAGACGAGATGTATGTATGTAACAGTTCATTTGACTCTTTCAAACTCAAAGCAACTCAATGAAGGGCGTATTCGTTCACTAGATTCAACAAATCACATGCTCCGTCCTCGTATCATACTCGAAGGCTATTGGCTCGAGGTTTAGTCATTCTTTGACAGATGAAACGGTCCAGAGCTGCGCATGCGCGCAATAGCGGCGCGCTGCGGTGGAGGGAGGAATTTCAGTGAACGAGAAATATGAGTCAATGGATTACGTGAACGAGAATGATTCGTTCACCTAAAAGATTCGTTCAAAAAGAACGATTCGTTCACGAACGTAACATCACTAATATCCTCTATCCTGCCAGACTCCTAATAACCCACAACGGCACACAGATCTCGTTCATAGATGCCAAAAAAGCAGAGGAATATGCCGAACGCCTCCCGACACCGGGCTCGACTGAAATGAGACAGAAGGACGCATAAACTGATGCAATCACTGCTGATGCGGAGAAACGAGATATTCAGAGAGGTGGTTATGTAACGTTGCTCACTAGTTAGCTTTTATGGCTAGTGCTAGCACAACACTAGCTGTTTCCTTTCCACGTGAGTTAGCGTACACACTTATACATACACACAGCTGATGCCTCACTATCACTGTCTATGCTCACTATCTGACTGTAAAACCACCATTCTCATTAGAAGGATAATTGGAAAATGTTATGTCCTGCCTCATACAGGCCGAGGTTTGCGCTGCTATTTTTTATTTTATTTTATTCCTCTCTCGTTCTCTTTTTTCTGATATCTTATCTAGAGCCCTGACAATTGTTCAGTTAACTTAACGTTAGTTCTTTAAAGTGTGGAAAGGGTTCACTGTTATTGAAAAATATTCATAATGTTATTGCCTGGAGTTACATCTCAGTTACGTTTTTGTTCACATATATTTAAATTTATTTCTACCCCTTTTTTTTATTTTTATTTTTTTATAGAGACGATGCGAATTCCCCCCTGGGGAAAATATGTTTACAGTTTTAATTCTTAGCTAGATATATAGGTATGTGTATGGGTGTGTCACGTGCATGTGTGTGTGTGCGCGTGCGCGTTTTCGTGTGTGTGCGTGCGTGCGTGTGTTTCTGTTCACCCATGGATACGATATCACTATGGCACTTTAATTAATTATATTTTCTTTTCTTCACTAAACTACTTAAACATTTTGTGTAAGTTACCAAGTTATGTGATCACAGATAGGAGCTAGCATCAGGCCACCAGAAGGTGTGGGGAAGTTACTGGTTTGTTTGTTGAACGTACTTCCTTAAGAAGGCTCGCGCCACATTCACTTCGAATTGGCTAGAGTAGTTTTGTTTTCATTTGTCATTATGGGGACTGGACTGACTTTGATAACGGTTGTGGGGGGGATTGGGGTAGAGGGGAGGGGAGGGATAAGAAGACCATTCACTCAAATCCTAAGCATTGACAACTGTACTGCCACAGATACTGCACTGATCACATATTCCAGATGTATGATAGTTTAAACAATCAAACCAGAGGGCTGAAAGGTCTCACATTTTCCAGCTGGAATGTATGCGGAGTAAATAACCCAGTCAAGAGGGGTAAAATTCTGACCCACCTAAAATCACTGACCTCAGACATTATGTTCCTACAGGAAACTCATCTGAAGAATGGCTAATGAAATACGTTCATTAATAACACTAATGTACTGGATATATGGAGAGTGATGAACCCTACAGGCAGGGACTACTCATTTTATTCACCTGTACATAACTCCTATAGTAGGATAGACTACTTCCTGGTGGACGCCAAACTCACACCGTCTCCATTAAATGCTAAATATCACAGCATAGTGATTTCAGACCACAGCCCACTCACCTTTTCGGTGTGTTTAGATCATGTAGATAAGCCACACGCCTCTTGGAAACTGAACGCGCATCTACTCACTGAAAATAAATTTTGCGAATACTTAAAAGACCAGATTTCCCTATACTTTGAAATGAACGACAACCCTGATACCTCCCCCTCCATCCTCTGGGAAGCATTCAAGGCTTATATAAGAGGCTGTATCATCTCGTTTGAAGCTTCTAGGCGAAAAGTAAATAAGACTAAATTAAAAGAATTAGGAGATCAAATTAAAATACTTGATATAGAAAACGCGCACTCCCCCTCTATTATATTACACAGGAAAATAGCAACACTTAAGTATGAATATAACAAAATTATCTCTGCAAAACTAAGTAAAGCATTCCTCTATACGAGGCAAAAATATTTTGAATTTGGTGACAAACCAAACAAACTATTGGCTAGACAACTTAGAAAAATGGAAAACGACAGAACAATACACAAGATAAAAGCCCACGATAATACAATACTTACTAAGCCTAAAGATATCAATGACAGGTTTCTTGAATTTTATACTGATTTGTATACCTCAAAGACCACTTCAGACTCTGTAACTATTAATGCATTTTTAGATAAATGTGAACTTCCCAGACTGAGCGAGGAAGATTGTGATTCCTTGAACTCTGACCTCACAATTGTAGAGGTTCGGAGCGCCATTGCCTCCCTAAAGAGTAATAAGGCGCCTGGTCCTGATGGACTTTCAGGGGAACTATACAAAGCATTCAGTGAGAATTTATCCCCATACCTGTTGAAATTATACGAACATGCTCAGATGCAGGGTAATTTACCCCCCACCTTAACTGAGGCTGTGATCACATTAATTCACAAAAAAGGGAAGGACTCACAGGAAGTAGGCGCTTATCGTCCTATTTCCCTCCTTAATGTCGATGGGAAATTATTTGCAAAGATATTAGCTAACAGGCTGAATCCTTTATTGGGAAAGCTAGTTCATATGGACCAGACGGGTTTCATACCAAATAGGAGTGCTAATTTTAATCTTAGACGCCTTTTCAATATTATGTATACAAAGAGAGGCCCACCCACTGATCTTGTCATACTTGCACTTGACGCCGAGAAGGCATTTGACCAGATTGAGTGGTGTTACTTATTTGAAGTTCTTAATAGGTTCAATTTTGGAAATAAATTCCTGTCACTAATCAAACTCATTTACAAGAATCCTACGGCTCAAATCCTAACGAACCGGACAATATCCTCCCCGTTTAGCTTACATAGAGGGACAAGGCAGGGGTGTCCACTATCCCCTTTAATTTTTGCGTTGGCTATCGAACCTTTAGCCCAATGTATTAGAATGGAACCCCAGATTTATGGTTACTCCACCAAAGACACAAATAATAAGATATCATTATACGCAGATGACATCCTTTTATATATAACGAGGCCTCAAATTACCATCCCTAATCTTCTCGACAAAATCAACCTGTTTGGGACCTTTTCGGGTTATCGTATTAATTGGTCAAAAAGCGTTTTAATGCCGGTCCAAATGAGTGACTTAACACACCTAGATCACTTTCCATTTACATTCTCTCCAGACAGATTTACCTATTTGGGGATAGAAGTGACAAAACAGTATTCATCTCTATTCCAGGCAAACTTCCCCCCTCTAATAGAGCGATTAAAGACTAGAATATCATTCTGGGACACGCTCCCAATTTCTTTAATTGGGAGAATTAATGTTATAAAGATGATTTTCCTCCCGCAATTGCTATATCTTTTTCAAAACATCCCAATGTTTCTAAAAAAATCTTTTTTTAAAAACTTAGATTCTAAGAGACTTAGACACACTATCCGCTGAGACCCATATGTAGCCCCCAGATTTATTAGGTCTTGCGCTAGGTTAATAAAACCTCTTCCAGCAACCGTATGAAACGACCTAATATCCCGACAGCAAAACTCCACACATTTTTCGGTTCCATTGGATTGTACAGAAGCTGGCACTGACTTGGCTGTTGGAGATAAAAGTGTGAAAGAGATGAGTGTGTGTTGTTACTAGCGGCTAGGCCTGCTGTTGGACGAGTGCATCCACGATCAGTGTGTCGCTGTAGAGAAGATGTTCCTGTCTTTTTGCTGTCGTACGCCAAGACGGCTTCGCAAGCTCTACGCCAGGGGTCTCCAACACGTCGCTCGCGAGCTACCAGTAGCTCGTGGCCTGATTGGAGGTAGCTTGCCGAGGGTCGTTCACATATCGCGTCTTTTGCACGCTCAAGTTCGTTATTTCAAATAATTGAAGTGACGTGCTCATTTTTTCCAGGCGCAGCGAGTCAACATGAAGGATGGGAATGCACCCAAACACTACGGGTGTTTGTTTTTTTTTCTCCGTAAATAAATCTTGTAGCAGAGCTACAGCAAGCGTTTTTCGGTGGTGGAAATCCTAGCGATTAAAACTTCTTTGTCGTTGTGGAGAGCGCAGTGCATGGCTGCATAGCAACGACAGATGCCACTGGAAAATCGGACCAAATTTTACCAAAATCGGACCAAATAATCCTATGTTAATAATAAAAGATAAGCTAATGTGCATTGTAAATGTCAGTAATTTATCTTTTTTGACTCATTCTTTTTATAAAACTGATTTAAAGGCTGAAATATGCAAGGTTTATCTTTTTATAAAAACTTTTTTGTCAAAACTGTTTATTTGTTATTTGCTGGTTTTCGACATAAAACTTGGTGAATTGATTTTATTGCGTAGTATTAGTACTTTTTGAACAGGATTCTGTGATAACCGGGATCATTTTTGTCACTATAATCATGAAATGAAATTTTCATGCCATTTCATCTCTAGTTATCATGCACTATAAAATCAACTATAATTATGTGTTTTTACAGTATAATATGCAAAGTACAAATTTCTATTTTTTTTTTTTAAATCTCTGATTCTGTTCTTTTCTCTGACATTTAAGGGTGACATATATAGGCCTACAAACACTATTTTAGGTCTAAAACCCTTTGGATAGTTGTTAATATGAGAGTTATGAGACATTATTTAAGATATTTAAGTATTGTATTACATGAGTAGAGTAGCTCTCGGCCACTTTCGTTTTTAAAAACTAGCTCTCAAATGAAAAAAGGTTGGAGACCCCTGTACGTAACCGTGGGCGCTTTATTGGTTGAAACGACACGATCATAATTCTTCCAGAATGTAGCTTTTCCTGCATCATTTGGAACTATAATAAGTTTTCCCTCAGTCATTTTTTACATTTATACATATATAAAGCCTGTATAGTTTTTCTTAGTTACAAACCCAAACCCTGTTGGCAACCATACATTTCCTAAAGACATAAGCACTTAAAATATTAAGAGGAATAAACTGGACTAAAAACACATGTAAACCAATTAAAACTCTATTATACATAAAATCATTGTACTGAATAGAGCACAAAGTCACCTTTATTTATATAGCGTTTTTTACAACACAGATTGTTTCAAAGCATCTTACATTGATAACAGGAAAATAATGCAACCAAGTTTGTTCCAGCGTGTTTGTTTAAGTGTCCCCAAATAAGCAAGGCAGTGGCAAGGAACCAAAACTCCATCAGTGACAGAATGGAGAACAGAAAGCTTGGCAGAACCTGTCACATCCACCGTCTGTCTTCCTCATCTGTCTCTGCACTACACTCCCCAGAATCCTCCTTGGCGCACACCTGCACTCACTCTCCTCTAAGTAGTTATCACCGTCACCTGGATCCCATTACCAGCTCACCTTTATATGCAGCACTCAGTCACTCACTCTTTGTCTGGTCTCGTCAATACGTTGATTCATGACACACAGACCCTCTACATTACCTACCTGCATACTCACCGTTGATCCCGATCTTCTTCAGCCTGTCTTCATTCTGTCTTCAGAGTATCTTCATCATCTGCATCTGCATCTGTAAGAGAGAGATAGACTTGGTTATCATTCAGTTAAGCTTCATCTGATTATCTACTTCCTGTTTACTCACCTTGCACGCTGTATCCGATCCATTCTGCTATTAAAATATCAAACCTACCATCTTGTCTGCTTCGTTTGTACGAAACCTGACAGAACCCAGGCTCAGTCGCTCAGTTCTCCTCCGGCCGCTCAGCTGTGAGATTTAGACCCGCAGAAAAGAGAGCAACATTTAAGTGTTTGAAATGCACAAAGAAAAATAAAGGTTTTCAAAGATTTACATGCACTGCAAATAATTTTATCAACTTTATTTTTTAGCCTTAAGAAGACTTTTTTGCAATCTTTTACATTTTTTAATAACTTAGCAAACACTATCACACTCCTGCAGGTGATCGGTGTGAAGGGAAAAAAGACCAAATAAGCAGATAAAAAAAAAATCTACAAAAAACAAGGAACTCCCGCACACTATCAGTTGCAAATGAGTATCAACATTTTATTAGCAACGTTTCATTCTCACGACCTTCATCAGGCATGATGTTCCGGCCAGCAGGAGTATCGCGCAGCCTTTCCAAAGAGGGAATTTAACAAAAACTGTTTCAGTTTTCTCCAGTTGCTAACACACTGATCCCGGATTTCCACCAACTGCGGAACGGCTGCGGATCGGCTCCGTGCTCCGCCGACCTTCAATACCCACCAGGTCCTGATTTGTTGTGAATGGCTGCGGCCGTGACTGACAGCTGAAGTCACGAGGACACACGAGATATAAGTGCTGAGTTGCTGCGGAGCTCTCCGGCATCCGGCAGAAACAGAAGCTCTGCGTATCTGCGTACGTGAATTCACGTTTGACCGCGCGATATAAGTGCTGAATTGCTGGGACGGAGTCGGATCCGCAGCCGTTCCGCAGTCAGTGAAAATACACACATCGACTTTAATGGAAACCTATTGACTCCGCAGCCGATCCGCAGTTGGTGGAAATTGCCCGTAAAATGACATGAACAGCACAATTATTTAAACTGACACACAGAGAGCAAAACCTCTTCTCAAGTCTCCAAAATTCTAAACACATTTTCTGCTTTACACACATTTTGCAATTCAAAATGGCACTTTTTAAACTCACTGAACACAGTTCTCTGCATAACACACAACAATCTGACATAAAGTCACATGATTGCCATTTCAAAACACTGCCATTCAAAATGACACTCCATGATCTGATTGGCCGATACATGTGTCACCTGACCAAACACCTCAATGGTTAATTGTTAACGCTTCAATCTTTTTCAGTTTACTGTTTTTTTGTGAGCATATTTGTGTTCAGTCCAGTGTAAATATTTCAGCTGTGCATATGTTGCACTGACTTGTCTGGTGAAAAATAAAAAAATAAATGTTTCAACAGCATGTGTGTGTCTCTGCAAATATTTCTGTGCATGTGAACAATCTGAAGAATTTTCTACAATTTGAACTATTTTAGTATTATGGCAAAGCATACTAAAGATGAGAGTGCTCTTCATTACGCCCAACAGTGTGTAGTTGGTTAGACAAAAATCTGCTAATATGAATTAAGTGTGTGCCATTTCGTGCAAAAGTTTGATTTTGATAATGCTATATGTAGTTTTGTTTGCAGTGCTTCATTCTGCAGGATATATTGGGTATTTTGCAGTTTGGGTGTGTGGTTTTGTGAATTGTGAAAAGTATTTTGATAAAACCAGCCTAGTTTGCAAAATTGTGTGTTAGCAATTGGAAAAAAACATAAGTTCATTTCATTCTGTTCATCACGGGAGAACTGAAAGATGATCTGCTCTTCAGCGCCTCCTGGTGTGTGTGAGGAGTGATGACAGTAATAACACACTGATTACTCTCTCGCGCCCCCTGTGGACACAGCGGGAACTACAGGTGACTGACAGGAACTACTCTGAAGCTGCGATTAATATAGTGCAAAATTATTAAATTTATTAAATATTATATAGGAATTAAATATTAGCCTAGCCAGCATGGTTACTGTCAGAATAATAAAGAAATACATATTTTTACAGATACATTTTATAAACAGTGACATGCTGCATAACAACTTAAATATTGTATCTTATTACAATCAAAAAATAAATGGAGCAGTGTCTTCCTCAGTCTTACAGAATACGTAATAAAACAGAGTATGAAGAGGAGAAGGTTATATCAAAGATCATAACACTTGAAGGCTTACAGAAACTGGCCTAACAGAACTTGCAGAGCTCCAATCTAAATTAAACAGTATTTATAAACACAAAGCTGAAGGCTCCTGTGTTCGTTCGAGAAGGAAACGGCTAGAACAAGGAGAACAGAGCTCTGATTATTTCTTAAAAATGGAAAAACACATCTCTAGGAATCTTACTATTAGTTTGCAGCAAATTAATGGCATTTTGACAGATAATTCTAAGGAAATTGCCTCTTTTTGTAATAATTTTTGAGAACTTTTCTTCAGCCTTCCTTTTCTTTCAGTCATTAAACACAGACTCAATCTGGATTCATGCCAAAAAGACACATAGCAAACAATATCATACTTTTTATAGATTTATTAGACTAAAGTGAATTAGTTAATAATTACTGTTTTTTTTTTTTTTTTTTTTTTTACAAAGCTTTTTACTCTCTCGAACACAAGTTTATTTTTCTATCTCTCCAAAAGCTTGGGTTTGGTGACCCATTCTGCAAATTTATAAGAACTCTTTATAATAATGCAACTGTTCCATTAACCTTGAATCAGGAACCTCGTCTAGATTTCAAGAGTCAAGAGGAGTTGGTCAGGGTTGCCCTGTAACCCCTTATTTATTTCTTATGGCTGCACAACTTCTTTCCTCCTTTACCTCATCTAGGCTGCCGCTATCATGTCCCTGACATGTGTTTGTGTCTAATTCTCAAGCTTTACCGGATTTCTGAGGTCTCCGGTCTAACTGGGTGTTACCGACCCATTCTATAAATGTGTTTATATGGGGTGCGTCTGTTTTTCCTTCAACACTTCTAAAAAGGAAAAAATAATTGACTTACCACAAAAGCTGAAGGAAGAGAAGAAGATCAAACCTCTTGTTGGTTGAAAAACCCCAATATTTTCCCCTGAAAAGACGCCTGAGTTGTGAGATCACGTCGGGGTCACCACTTTATAAGGCCCTGCCCAATCAGTCCAACGCCAGCTTCTGATAAGCGGGAGAAGGTTTACTGCGTGTTACTGTCTTTACAGCGTTCAGCTAATTAATTTAAATACCTCTTTGTTTCATCTGACTCCAAAAATAAAAAGGTTTACTTGATGTTTGTTAATCATTAAATTTAGGTGAATGTTTGATTATTCTATTTACCGCTTTATTGAAATTACACCCGTTCATCCGGATTCCAGTAACACTTCGAGTCTCACACCGGCCGGGTATACGATCTCATAATCACAAGCTCGTCAGTCTCGGCCATTAGACAGAGGTGATAGACTAATATCCTAGATGGCCGTACTCCACTTTGCTCATTCTAGAATATATTATTTAGTCCCCATAGATCTGAACACACTTAATTAAGGTAAGATTATATCTAACCAGAGGTCACGACCCTTACCATAGAACCAAGCTGACCAACTTACTGTAACTCCTACTAATGGTAACTCTGTATAATCATGCTGTGATTTCCGTTGTACACTTAGTTAGACTAATACTATACAATAATCAGTGCTTGAGGCTCACTCTATATAGATTGGTCTAACAACACTCTGTCGTTCTAAACAGAAAACCCATTATTAGCCTCTGCAGTCTAAGTATACATTGAATAATGCCGATGTGTTAGTCGGATCTCTAAAGCTTCAGTCGGTGTGCTCCTCTGCTCCACCCAAGCTGATTCCAGTCCGCTTACTAACCTGAGCGCAGAACTGTGGTGTTATGGACTTAACGTAATCTACTAGAGTTAATAATTTCAGAGTAAGTCAGAATAAATCCAATTGTAACAATTTATTATTAGTCAGGTAAATGTATCATGCCAATTACATAATCAATTCAAAGATAATCAATACAATAACATAAAATGCTAAAGAGATAAAGAGTAAAAGATGCATACCTGACATTAGAAAAATACATAATGCTGAGCGTCTGAGGACAGTCAGTATTACGGGCTGATCTCGCTACTAAATCTTGAAGCATTTTTCTTCAAATGCATGCTTTCTTCTAAGCATTTGACCAAGACAAAACATCCCCTAATGTGGGGAATGAACTTACAATAGGAATTTGCATTGACTAGCGTTATAGACATAGGGAGTTCACTCTTTGTCGAGGAACAGGAGGAAGTTTGGATGAAGGACCCTGGGAAACAGTGCACACCCAGTAAGCAAAGCATCTCTAAACCCTTATTACCATTTGGTTTACTTCTGTGGAGATGAGACCGTTGTACCAGTCGCACTGAGAGACTTTAAATGATACCAAACATGACTGTTAATTCACTTGTATTGACAGAGAACATTATAATTTTTACATAATCTTTTCAAATGTGAAGGAAGGACAGAAGGGACAGAAGCGTTCCCGCACCTTCACTCTGTGGGGTGTGGAGACAAACGGCAGTGTGTGTTTGTGTTGTCCATATCTCAGGAGATCAGAGGATCTGAGGTTCTGTTTGTCTGACTCCTCTTATTTATTCCTGAGGCTGCACAACTTCTTTCCTCCGTTCTTTCAAGTAGTCATCTGCAAGGTATTACTACAACAAACATATACTTATTAGTCAGCTAGCTGACGACACTACCCTGTTTTTAAAAGATGAATCTCAGATTGTGATTTCCATCCAATGCATTCATTTTTCTCTAAAGCATCCGGTTTAAATCTAAATCTTAGTAAATGTGAGCTGTCAAAACCTGTCCTTCTCTTTACGGTATTCCAGTTCAGTCACAGGAGACCTATCGGAGTGTATCCATATGTAAGGATGATAAAGACAGATGCAGACTGACCTTGGACCCAGTTGTTGTGAAAGCTAAAAGGAAACTAATTTCATTGGTACAGAGATATTTATCTCTGAGAGGATGAACCCTTATTGCTAAAGCTGAGGGCGTCTCGAGAATGACTTACCCTGCTCTCTCCTATATGTGGATAAATCTGCATGTGCAGATATTGACAGAATGCTATTTGACTTTCTGAGGAATCATAAGAGGCAGTGTGTTTCTTCCTCCTCTTACTATCAACCTAGTGGAGTCATGGGCGGACAAAGACTCAAAAATACCTAGGTCCATCCTCCTGAAGGGATACTGCAATTGGATTGAGGGGTATATCCACAATGTTGAAGGTAAAATCTACTTTTTTCGGCTTTCTTGTGCGGTTAGTTTAGCGAGCTGACAGAGCTAATATTGCCGAATCGGGCTAGTAAAATTATGCTGAAAGTATGTACTGATTGTATATGTGATGACAATATTAGCCAATTCAAAAACAGTTAACTGTAGTATTTGATGTATGTGATACCTGTGGTTTACAGTGAAGAGAAACGAAGCAGGCTGTAGTGTTAGGGCACTCGATGCGAAAGAACGAGGTATCTTACACCATGAAGGTATTCTGTATTTTTGTTTGCAATTTTCTGCAACCTCCATGTTCAGGATGGTTCATATGAAGTTCAAGGTTTTAATTCGT
Source organism: Squalius cephalus (assembly GCF_949319135.1). NCBI lineage: Eukaryota > Metazoa > Chordata > Actinopteri > Cypriniformes > Leuciscidae > Squalius > Squalius cephalus. The sequence goes on from NC_137137.1 coordinate 36,345,690, forward strand.
TTTTTCAACCTTTTGTGTTGGTTCATACTAAATACCAGGTGTTTCGGGTATAACGAGTCATTACAGACTGTACAGGTGATATGAATGTAGGTTTATTGATATGGATAAGTGATTGTTCCAATGTGAGTACATTGTTTATACAAGTATTAGTATAAGTAAGTTACTGGAAAAAAAACTGGTTAACCGTTTTTTTTCCCTCCACTTATTAGTTTAACTAATATAAATGCATGTACTTGTAGCCAATACATTTAAACAAACACGTTCAGTATAATGTAATTTATTTATAAACCATTTCCAGGGATGTAAACAATAGCAACAGGCTGACATTTCCTGTTTTACTATTTTAATTTCTCCATTAAAATTGTAAAAAGTTCCACATTTGGATAATAACGTTATGTCGTGTTAATGTTGGTTAGAACTGAAGTGTCTCCAACTGTTGTTTGGAAAACAAACAGGAAATGTTCATGGGTTAGTATAGTGGCATCAGAATTTTATTAGTAGCCTAAGTCATTACTCTGAAAAACACTGGTATTTGGCAAGTCCTGAAATGTTTCAAGAATCCCCCCCTTCAGTGATAATACTGACTTTGTTACTAACAATGTTTTTTGCTGTTTTTTTTGCAGGTGGATCTGTCTTCAGAAAGCCCATATATCCAAGACACCCACTGCCACCCACTGCACTTGTAAAGCAGGATTGGGAAACTGCAACCACTTACTGGGACTACTGTACACACTGGCTCACTACCTAAAAATGGGGCACAAATCTGTACCGCCCAGAACAAGTAAAACCTCTTTGCCTCAAACATGGCATGTGCCATCAAGAACATTAGGACTGAAGCCAAAGTCAATCAGCAGAGTATCAATTTCCAAAGTAAAACCAACAAAAGCAAATCCCCAAAGAGTTAATCGGACGAGTGCTGGAATTCTCCCAAATGTTTATTGCACTATGTCTGTGTGATGTTTAAATGTACCCCTTCAGGGACTACCACCGCGTGTAATCGCAGTGGGAACGCCTCCAGCATAGTGCATCTGAAGCATGAATGAAATCAGTCAATGGCGAGACGGAACGTAGTAGGCGGGTGACATCACCGACCAGGGGCTCGTTCTTCGTACGTCGCTAACTCAGTTAGCTGGATTTGATTGTTGACGATTTGGCTTGATCTTGGATTGTTTGGTTCTTCGACGCTCATCCTGGACTTGCTGTCATAGCAACAGGTGCGCAATCTTAAACCTGCTCGGGAGCAGGCTTATTTCATGTAAACAGGATTAGATCCCGGCTTCATAAGCGGAGCTGATACGGGAAGTCCAGCGCAGCGCGATAGTGCACTTTCTGAGATATATATTTTTTTTTCTCGTGACTCGTGAGATTGTCGTTTACATTATTAATTTGTTGGAAACGCACATTTATTTTCGACTTGTCGGAGTCGGGCTTTAACTACAGCATAAACTGTACCCTAAGATTATTTGCGAGTGGCTCTTTCCTTTACACTATTGGAGATGCGGAGAACTTGATGGAAAGTGCTGTCTGTTAACCTGGCACTTTTAGGTTTAAAAAACAGTTTTAGGTTTTTTTGTGGCATTTCCAAGCCACTGAAGACCCAATGTTGTAAAGCAGTTTTTTTTTAAAGCAGTTTTTTTATGCTATAATATTTTTTTCTATGAGGATCATGCAATCATGACCATGCTGATTACAGTAGCCTATATGCCACTCAGGCTTAAAGGGATATACTCCACTTTAAAAATCTGTCATCATATAGCCTACTCACCCTCATGTTGTTTCAAACCTGTATGCATTTCTTTCTTCTGCTGAACAGGAAGGAAGATATTTAGAAGAATGTCAGTAACCAGACAGTTTCTGGTCTCATTGACTTCCATAGTAGGAAAAAATATATACTATGGAAGTCAATGAGACCAGAAACTGTCTGGTTACTGATATTCTTCTAAATATCTTCCTTTGTTCAGCAGAAGAAAGAAATTCATAAAGGATTGAAACAACATGAGGGTATATGATGACAGAATTTTCATTTTAAAGTGGAGGCTGCCAACAAGGCCTCAATGAAGGGGATTATGTGAACAGAAAGGGGGTTCACAATGTAAATGTGCAGCCCAGTTACTATTGTGATTCTTAATATTCCAGATTATATCAAATAAAAAAAAAAGGCATTTGACTAAAATCTTTCATATCACAATTGTGAAAGAAAAATGGCCAGGATCTGTGCATGACTTAAGAATTTTCAGAGATTCACATTTATGCACATTATTTGAAAGTGGTAAGAAAAGTTCCACAATTAAATATCAAGCTCACTGTATTACATACACTTATGCTGATCCTAACAGAACTGCATTTGTTCATAGGTGATTATGACATGTTCCTGCAGACAGGTGTTTTATGACCCCATTCCCTGACCCAAACCAGTTACAGTGCAGCTCTAGCCAGGACAAGGGCACACAATGAAATGAACTTTGGCTAAAGGGAGGATTTCAGTGTCTGAAGAAGTCTGAGGGTTGCACACCTGTAGGGCCTGTGACATTGCTGCATGTGCCATATAAAAAAAAAACACTTTTCATTAAATGTTTAATAAAAGACACATATGCTTAGTTCCTTGAGTTTTATTTCAATTGTTCTTTGTAAAGAAAAGCCAGTGGTCAAGTGCCTGCAACAAGAGATATTAGACACATGCCTCATGCAACAAATAAAAAGGAGAAGTTGGCTATACACTGCCCGCCTGTAGGCCTATGTCTCCTCTGTCTGTGCAGACTCTTCTGTAGGCCTTTCTGTAGATGTGGAATCCTACAACTTATATTGCAGCCATAAAGCATACAAGTATAAATTAAGTAAAGTTATGTATGCACTTGCAGGTAGGCTAGTTCCTCCATATGACAGTTATCTGAGAGGGTTTATTCACTGTCCAGTGCAATGGAAACAAATGGACATTACAAAGTCTTATACTTTCTTTCCTTTGGAAAGTTATAAAATGTCCACTTACTGCACATATTTCAGCCACTATACTTTCTTGGGAACAGATACAAGTGTTGGTGTATTATGTAAAAGTGCACAAAAGAGGAAAACACAATGTCATTACAATGAACTACACTGGGGAAAAATGTGATCAATCACTAATGGCAAAATATTTTTACATAAACATAAGTTTATCAGTTTTCACTTTCACAAGTCAAAGCAATTCATCATTACTCAAGATTTAACAGTTGAAATGACTATACAGCCTTAATTTAATGCAGCAAAAATTAATTTACAGTGTAAGACTAAGATCTTTTCTTTTTTTCTCAGCCTTTTTCTTGGTTGCTTTTATAAACAGAACACCATTTATTTAACAGTGCCTTTTATAAAAGAGACTATAATATAACTAAAAATTTCCATAATGTAGAATATTTTTGTACTTCACTTTTATTAGTTCCCATGTTCTAGTGTGGTGACTCTTACATTACAATGAACAAAGTAATTATGCAATTATTAAAATACAAAAATATAGGTGATATTAAGTAATAAAAACATGTATGGCCACTTCTAACGGATTTAAATTGTCTGCTACTTTTTGCCAGCCGTCTCTCCTGGCTTTTGCAGACTTTGAGGTGTTCCCTGGCGTTTTGATTAAACATTAAAATTCCGAATAAACTTCGACTAAAAGTTCTTGCTCTGCTGAGGAGAAAAACTGAGCGCGCTCTTTGGCCATGCTGAGCAGCCAATAGCAGCGTTGCTGATCAATGTTTCTACGATCGATACATATCCCCTTTTAAACCAGCGCATGAACGCGCAATTATCTCAGATAACACAATCCAGCTATACTAATCATAAACAACAGGTGAGTTCGAAGAACCCAATTAGCCGGATCATGATTAGCACGATGATATCATCTTGGATGTGTCATTTGATCTCGGATGTAATAAGCAACGTACGAAGAACGAGCCCCAGGAAACTATAAAGCACCCCTGAAAACACAACAGCTTGTAACCACCCAAAGTTTGGTTACTGTTTTTTTTGTAGTACCACTACTCTGCAGTAGGGGGCTCTATGTGTCATGCTCCCTTGTATATAGCCATGTGGGAGAAGAAGTCAGGTTATGGTGTGGAGAGGGAAGCATGGTTCTTCTCTCTTAGTTCACCCAATCTGTTTAGAGTCCAGGGGCTCGTTCTTCGTACGTTGCTTATTACATCCGAGATCAAATGACACATCCAAGATGATATCATCGTGCTAATCATGATCCGGCTAATTGGGTTCTTCGAACTCACCTGTTGTTTATGATTAGTATAGCTGGATTGAGTTATCTGAGATAACTGCGCGTTCATGCGCTGGTTTAAAAGGGGATATGTATCGATCGTAGAAACATTGATCAGCAACGCTGCTATTGGCTGCTCAGCGTGGCCAAAGAGCGCGCTCAGTTTTTCTCCTCAGCAGAGCAAGAATTAATAGTCGAAGTTTATTCGGAATTTTAATGTTTAATCAAAACGCCAGGGAACACCTCAAAGTCTGCAAAAGCCAGGAGAGACGGCTGGCAAAAAGTAGCAGACAATTTAAATCCGTTAGAAGTGGCCATACATGTTTTTATTACTTAATATCACCTATATTTTTGTATTTTAATAATTGCATAATTACTTTGTTCATTGTAATGTAAGAGTCACCACACTAGAACATGGGAACAAATAAAAGTGAAGTACAAAAATATTCTACATTATGATAATTTTTTGTTATATTATAGTCTCTTTTATAAAAGGCACTGTTAAATAAATGGTGTTCTGTTTATAAAAGCAACCAAGAAAAAGGCTGAGAAAAAAAGAAAAGATCTTAGTCTTACACTGTAAATTAATTTTTGCTGCATTAAATTAAGGCTGTATAGTCATTTCAACTGTTAAATCTTGAGTAATGATGAATTGCTTTGACTTGTGAAAGTGAAAACTGATAAACTTATGTTTATGTAAAAATATTTTGCCATGAGTTATTGATCACATTTTTCCCCAGTGTAGTTCATTGTAATGACATTGTGTTTTCCTCTTTTGTGCACTTTTACATACACCAACACTTGTATCTGTTCCCAAGAAAGTGGTGGCTGAAATATGTGCAGTAAGTGGACATTTTCTAACTTTCCAAAGGAAAGAAAGTATAAGACTTATAATGTCCATTTGTTTCCATTGCACTGGACAGTGAATAAACCCTCTCAGATAACTGTCATATGGAGGAACTAGCCTACCTGCAAGTGCATAAATAACTTTACTTAATTTATACTTGTATGCTTTATGGCTGCAATATAAGTTGCAGGATTCCACATCTACAGAAAGGCCTACAGAAGAGTCTGCACAGACAGAGGACACATAGGCCTACAGGTGGGCAGTGAATAGCCAACTTTTCCTTTTTATTTGTTGCATGAGGCATGTGTCTAATATCTCTTGTTGCAGGCACTTGATCACTGGCTTTTCTTTACAAAGAACAATTGAAATAAAACTCAAGGAACTAAGCATATGTGTCTTTTATTAAACATTTAATGAAAAGTGTTTTTTTTTTATATGGCACATGCAGCAATGTCACAGGCCCTACAGGTGTGCAACCCTCAGACTTCTTCAGACACTGAAATCCTCCCTTTAGCCAAAGTTCATTTCATTGTGTGCCCTTGTCCTGGCTAGAGCTGCATTGTAACTGGTTTGGGTCAGGGAATGGGGTCATAAAACACCTGTCTGCAGGAACATGTCATAATCACCTATGAACAAATGCAGTTCTGTTAGGATCAGCATAAGTGTATGTAATACAGTGAGCTTGATATTTAATTGTGGAACTTTCCTTACCACTTTCAAATAATGTGCATAAATGTGAATCTCTGAAAATTCTTAAGTCATGCACAGATCCTGGCCATTTTTCTTTCACAATTGTGATATGAAAGATTTTAGTCAAATGCCTTTTTTTTTTATTTGATATAATCTGGAATATTAAGAATCACAATAGTAACTGGGCTGCACATTTACATTGTGAACCCCCTTTCTGTTCACATAATCCCCTTCATTGAGGCCTTGTTGGCAGCCTCCACTTTAAAATGAAAATTCTGTCATCATATACCCTCATGTTGTTTCAATCCTTTATGAATTTCTTTCTTCTGCTGAACAAAGGAAGATATTTAGAAGAATATCAGTAACCAGACAGTTTCTGGTCTCATTGACTTCCATAGTATATATTTTTTCCTACTATGGAAGTCAATGAGACCAGAAACTGTCTGGTTACTGACATTCTTCTAAATATCTTCCTTCCTGTTCAGCAGAAGAAAGAAATGCATACAGGTTTGAAACAACATGAGGATGAGTAGGCTATATGATGACAGATTTTTAAAGTGGAGTATATCCCTTTAAGCCTGAGTGGCATATAGGCTACTGTAATCAGCATGGTCATGATTGCATGATCCTCATAGAAAAAAATATTATAGCATAAAAAAACTGCTTTAAAAAAAACTGCTTTACAACATTGGGTCTTCAGTGGCTTGGAAATGCCACAAAAAAACCTAAAACTGTTTTTTAAACCTAAAAGCGCCAGGTTAACTCTGAACGACACGACAGACAGCACTTTCCATCAAGTTCTCCGCATCTCCAATAGTGTAAAGGAAAGAGCCACTCGCAAATAATCTTAGGGTACAGTTTATGCTGTAGTTAAAGCCCGACTCCGACAAGTCGAAAATAAATGTGCGTTTCCAACAAATTAATAATGTAAACGACAATCTCACGAGTCACGAGAAAAAAAATATATATCTCAGAAAGTGCACTATCGCGCTGCGCTGGACTTCCCGTATCAGCTCCGCTTATGAAGCCGGGATCTAATCCTGTTTACATGAAATAAGCCTGCTCCCGAGCAGGTTTAAGATTGCGCACCTGTTGCTATGACAGCAAGTCCAGGATGAGCGTCGAAGAACCAAACAATCCAAGATCAAGCCAAATCGTCAACAATCAAATCCAGCTAACTGAGTTAGCGACGTACGAAGAACGAGCCCCAGGTTGAGGAACTATTGTTTCAAGCTCAATCATGTAAGTGTTTATCTTTGTCTGATTTATGTCATCTGTGGTTATTTCCTGTGTAAGCTGTATTTAGTTTGTTGGGTTTTACGGTTTGAAACCAGCGTGTTAATGCTAGTTTGTATGTTTTGTTTGTAGAAGGACTCTTTGAGTATCATCTATTGTCCTTTTTGTCAATGAGGCTCAAGATTGAAGTTCGAATAGGAACATGAATTCCAAATGGACAGGGGCATCCAAGCCCGACTGCGTTCATTTGGGATTTGGAGTCATTGTGGATGGTTATTAATTGCTGCTTCACCTCAGTCACGGGACTATTATTCTATTCCTCTCCATCACTGCAAATGGAACAATTGATACTAAGACACAAAACATTGGATGAACTCTGGATCACAGGACAATGAAGAACTAATGTTATCAGTTCTTATTACATGGCTTGGCTGAATTCCAATGTAGAATGCGGTCTGTTATTTCTTTATAACAGACCGCTGCGAAGTATAACAGACCATTGCCATGAAAAACAGCGCGTTGCTATGGACGCGGAACGGACTATTTTCTTTGGCGGAAGCAATACAATCGTTTTTAAATCAATAAACTCCTTTTTAAATCAATAATTCGTGTCAAATTATTTATTTATTTTGTAGGTAGCCATGTAATAAGCGGGATAATGTATAGAGAGGCGGTCGTTATAGCGAATAACAAGCCCTTCAGGCTGTCAAGACCCCTCCGCTTCGCGTCGGGGTCTCGTTCAGCCTGTCGGGCTTGTTATTCGCTATAACAACCGCCTCTCTATACATTATCCCTTACTTATTACTATTGCTACTCATCAATGACAGCATTGCTTTTGTGTGAATCTTTGGGGTTTATATTATTGTATATTGAGTGTTTGCTGGGTGGTGTCTATACTTGTATGAGTCATCTGATATAAATTGAAAGCATTTCTATTGGTGTGTTGAGGTTTATCTTTGAGCTGTGTTGGATTACATTTTTATTAAATGTTTAATATAGTTTTTCCACTGCAATAGTATCTAAACTGATAAAATTGAGTAGACTGATTTCAGGTGATTATTGAGTCTCCAGCAAGAGTCTCCATTCCTGCCAGACCTGTTTTCTCTATTGTGTTTCAAATGAGTCAGATCACTTGATTCTCACCTTTCGGAGCCCAGACGTTGAATCGTTAGGTTGATTGACTTTCACCTTTTGTCTTTAATGGCTCTGGGATGGCTCTTGGAATTGGAGTTCCTGGCCAGTATCAGCATGTGAATAGTTATGCTGATTCAATTGGACTCAGAGTAGGGTGTGTTCCTACTTCATTTGCATGCTTTGTTCAGAGTCTCCACCTCTATGTAATCCCTCCCCCTTGGAATGTATATAACTACAATGCATACTGTATTAGAGTTAGATCATGTTGGAAGTTTCTACAGCCGCGTACGGTGGAGTTCTCAATAAAGAACAACTTCTGTTGAACACGATCCCAACTGTCTCACTGGTCTCTGCTTCGAACAAGAAAACTTTACAACAGATGGTGCCATGACCCGGATGGAGAAGAAGGAAACTCAAAGAATTTTAAGCTCAAAGAACTGCATCTTGAAACTTCAAGCTCAAAGATCTCAACAAAGCTGACTGAGTTCCAGACTGAATCTTCTGAATCCAGATTGAAAACTTCAAGCTCAAATATCTCAACAAAGCTGACTGAGTTCCAGACTGAATCTTGAAACTTCAAGCTCAAAGATCTGACCAAAGCTGACTGAGTTCCAGACGAAATTTTTCTGTACAACCAATGATTCGGTGAGTTCTCACTCCATTCAAAGAACCAATGCAGACCAGTACAAATGTTTTCCTCTGCGCCGTTCAGAGAAGTAGTTAACAAACAGCTGTAGAGTTTGGTTAACTAAAGATAAGCCTCTAAAAAGTTTTCTTTTAGAGATGAAATTGATCCTCTGTTGTTGACAGGGAAGATTAACAGTTACATGTTAATATTGTGTGTATGCTCTTGCTAGAGAAGACCTATCTATAAGCTAGAGAAAGTAAGCATCAAGTGCTAACAGTTGGTGTCCTTTGCTTTAGGCAGAGAAGAATTAGCTTTACGTGCTAGTTATTTCTGTTGATTCTCTGTTCTTGTCGGCAGGGAAGTTAAGTGTGGTAATTTGGAAAGTTAACAATAGTTAAGCTGTGTTAACAAGTGTACCCTCTATTGTAGACAGTAGAGAGAAGTTTTAATGTTTTTGATTGTGTGGTAACAAAGAAATTCACAAAAATGTTTAGGAAAAGTACTGGACTGATTAAACCTTTATGGACAGACAGTGAATTCAAGTCTTTGTTATCAGAGCACATGGACTCCATCGTGACTGAGAAAGTCAGATTGAATTTAACAAAGAAATTTGGCATTAATCCAGGCAAAGTTTGGTCAATCGAAGATTGTAAGAAGGTACTAGGAGAAAGTATTCGCAAGAACAGTGTCAAAGGCATTATCTTCTGTCACCGAGAATTTAGTTTATCCATTGTACAAGAACAAGCTCGTTGTATAGATAATTTGAAAGAACAGAACAAAAAATTGCTTACTCAAGTGTCCTGTTTCACGAAAACGGTGGGCCTCAAGGCCTCAACCAAATGTGACTCAGAAAACCAACAGTCAGATGAAAGCTATCCTGATTTACAGTCTTTTGATAGTATAGAGGACAATGTCAATGCAGATGTAAATGCAGTTGAAGTGTGCGTAGCTAGACAAAAGCCTCAGGGAAAAGGTGTTGATACAGTTTCATTTGCAACCCCCATATTGCAGCCACAAGCAGTCAAAACATCTTTATGTCCTAAAGATATCGAGAGAATTGCTGAAAGTTTGCCATCAGTGTAAAGAAATTTTTCTGAGTTTAGGAGAGAGTTGTCCAAAAAGATGCGGCTCTACGATATGTCTCTAGCTGAAGTCACTCAGCTAATATCACAGATCTTGACTGAGTCAGAATTCAATGATTTTGAAAGTGCTGTAAACAATTCTGAGTTTCAAAATGCCAGAAAAGATGAACTGAGAGATGGAGTTTTGAGAGTGTTAACGAACATTGTTGGACCGAACGTGGACTGGTCAAAGATCACTAGTTTGGTACAGAAGAAGGGGGAAACTGTTTGTGATTACACAGAAAGATTTTGCCAGACCGCTGCCGCTTACAGCGGAATTGCTGACATGCCAGAGAAGGTGTTAGGTGATAATGGCCCTTTGGTTCGCACATGGTTTCATTGTCTTTTGCCAGAACACAGAAAGGCGTTGCCTTACTTAAACATCACATGGTGTATGAGAACCCTGGAAGACAACTTGGACAGTTTAGCTATTTGGGAAAGAGATTCTGATGTCAAAGAGAGAGTAAGAATTGCAGCAGTTTCTGTTAAGGTCAACTCAGAGAAGCCAAAGAAACGCAAAAGTCCTAGAGAAGCCAGTTGTTCTTACTGTGGCAAGCACGGACATTTTGGAAATGAGTGTAGGAAAAGCAAAAAAAACTTTAAAGATGTAAATAAGGTTACTCAGCTTCTGCTTAGCCTGCTTGATACTCTGAAGCAGCCCCTCCCCTCCTCGTTAAACTCGTGGGGCAACTTGATACGGTGTTAACCATTTAGGCTGTGAGTGCTTAATTTCCCCAGAAACAACAACAAAGATGAAAGACTGATTTTTGTTTAATAGAACAAAAGGAAAGTGACTGTTTCAGCCTTCTTTTAGGGGACCCTGGTTAAGTAAGACTCACAGCCTTAAATGTTATGCCATAGAATATTGCAGTCAGACAACCATCCTCTGTTAATGATGTCTAGTAGGACTGATGTTTCACTGGAGAATGAAAATGTGCCAATTTTCTCACACACTGTACAGTGTGTACACAACACAGGGACAGAAAAGGACACGGTTCAGTGAGGGCCCTGGAAAGAACTGACGCAACAGGCGTTCGGGGGCCAATCCAGGGTGAAGACAACCTCATAGGCCTTTCCCCATTTAGTCCATCCTTACCTCACTGGTCCATGTCAAATCTTCCACAGGCTTCCCTTATACTGAGGCAGTGGGAGGCAGGGGAGCCATGAGGAATTCACCCTGACAGTAACCTTGCAAATAAAATTCAATTTCACAATACTGAGAGCCTGCGTATGAACTTCCGATGTATTATGTCACATACTGAGAGCCTGCGTATGGATTATCAAACACTGATAATTCATGTGAATGGGGCATCGGTTGTGCATAAACATTGGTTTTTCATGTGAATGGGGCATCAGTGTGAACCTTGAAACGACTGACTGCTTCTGTGTCCTGGACCTGGAGTGGCTGGATGTCTGACAACCCTGACAGTATAGTAAGACTATACTATTGTACATATATTAATTCTTACCTTTTATACTACAGTTAAATCAGATCAAATGCTTTATTATGAACAACAGCTATGCTAATTATTTCCCATCTGCTTTTCTGTTGCATCCTGAGGTAAATAGAGTTCGACGAATCCACACCCGCGAAGAGACGAAAGAACCAGGAGAACCAAGAACCAGAAGAACCAAGGCCAGAAGAGACACGCCCGTGAAGAGACAACTTTTTTTTTATGTACATTTCTGAAAACTATTTTCTATAAAGATGCTATACATATTTCTTTACTGTTTTAAAAATAAAAAAAACCCTTAATATATTGATTCCTTTCATTCTTTCTTTTATCAGTGCCATTACACGCAGTTCCAGACTTTGATCATTTATTTTATATCCTTTATATTGTGCTTTTACAATACAGATTGTTTCAAAACAGCATTTGTTTTAAATAATTTTCACACAACTTTCATGATAGCACATTTCATACACATGGTAATTCAAAGTGCTTTACATAGATGAAATTAAAAGAAATACTATAAAACATTAGCCGAAAACCACCACAGGATTGTGGTGGGCCTTACCTCCAGGGCCTTCAAGGCAGTGACCCAAGCCAGGGAAGGTGCACTCTGGCTGGGAAGTGAGTTCAATCTCCGCCATAGTGGAGCTCCTCGTTTGACCCCTAACATCATGTTATTATCAACAAATAATAATAATTAAGTAACAGTTAAGTTATAAGTATTAATATAAAAATATAATATAATATAATTTTATTTACGGTCTTTTTATGTTTGAGTTTTTAAACAGCCATTCAAACAAATTTAACTCAATTATAAAAATAGTTATTTAGTTAATGTAATGGTCAAAAGAATTGTATTGTGTCACCTGAAATGTGATCAGTCAACAAGCTACCACACACTCAGACCATTTACTTCAGGAAAGCCATTTAATGACCATAATATAGGCTGTAGCACATTAGTTGGCTAGAAAAAAATAGAGAGTATTTAGCTAAATATGTGTACTAGCTTACAAATTTGTTATATTTTAACATTAGCAGTGGCCTAACTCATTAGCATTTGCATTGTATCTCTCTGTTTGTGTGTGAGTGAGTGTTTGAGAGAGAGAGTGAGAGTTGGGGGAGGTGTAAGAATTGTATTATTTATAAAACAAACTAAACTTTTTTTGTCACCACTTCATTGTACAACATACTTGTATGCCATTCAGCTGCAGCTAGTCAGCTGCCTATATCATTAGGTGAGTTTTATATCTTTTTGGGAATAAATGAATAAAAAGAATGCTATTAAACAATGGACATTTTATTCAAAACTAAATTCCAAGTCTGCGAATTGTGAGTAACTAGGTAAAGGGACAGATGTATAAAATAATATTCGTGAAAACAGATTTAATTAGAGAGTTACATGACGTTTTTGTGTCACTTGACCTGGACTCACTGAAGAGGGCTGTTCACTCAGGCCTCGTTTGACCCCTGTCATTCCACATGCACGTGGCAAGGAACTTTTCAAAATGCTAAACAGGAATTATTTCTATGATCCTGGCTGAAGCTATCAGGCGGTCACATAATGAGGAGTCGGTCTCGTATTACTCTCCTGCCTGCCCGATGAACACAGCGATGTGAACAGCAGATGAATGGCGAGTACCAAGACTTCAAGTTTTATTTTATTTATTTATGGTATCTAAAATCGTATTGGTAAGGAGAGACTGCTAAAATTAAAGAAATAGTCAGTCGGAATAAGGGTTCGATTCCAGAGAGGGAGCCTGAGAAACGGCTACCACCGTCCAACTAACACAACCGCTGGGTATTTCTAACCAATCTCTGAAACGCAAAAAAAAAAATGAACAAATTATTCAAATCGCAGAAGTAAGAATAGTGCTTGTCTTTCTCTATCAGTCTGAAAAATTAACTTTTTTTTTTTTTTTTTTCCTGTAGAATTCTCTTTCTGGGCATCTGAGAATGTGTGGAAGAAGATGCAGGCCATTTCACGTGTCCTAGGTCTTTGCCTCCACAGTGAACCACTAGCACATTCGGAGCAGTTCTTCCTTCAAGGCACTGTTGGATGACGAGAAGGAGGTCTCCCAGCACATGCCTCCACTGCCAAACCACTGGACCTGGAAAGCCACTCCAAGACTGGTGTGTTACCGAAGACATGTGAATCCAGAGTGCTTCTAGTTGCTGTTTGCTTGTTTTGTCATTTTCTTTGTGTGTGATGGTTATGGTTATTTTTAATTTTAATATTTTTCATAGTTTCTTATAGAATCACAGATTGCAGAACAACACTAAAACGGTAAAGCACATCAGACATGTCTGTGCTTCGCTACCAAATAAAACGTTGAAATGTGCAAAAAAAACTTTGATACAATATATATTTATTTTTTAAATTTTATTCATTAGTTATTTCTGCTTTAGTTTTGTTATTGTATGTAGTTCTCTTTACTTTGTTTTGTTTAACAAATTTTTAATGTTGGTATGTTTTAGAGTTTACTGAAATGTTTTTTTTTTTATATATGTATCTGTGTGCTTTGTTGTATATAGTTTTAGAGTTTACTGAAATGGTTGTTTATATATGTATCTGTGTGCTTTGTTGTATATAGTTCCTTTGTGTTCCCAGAATAAAATGTGCTACAGATGTTCTCTTTTTTTTTTTTTTTTTATTGACAGCCAAGATTGAGGGGGACATGATTGTGAGTGACGGCCGGGGGCATTTGTATTGCAATGAAATTCTTGACATTTATTTGTGTAATTATTTTGCAATTTTATTTCATTAAATTTTTATCAGCATGTGGCAATATACAAAATTACTTGGTGGTGAGGAACATAACTCCACTCCTTCCTGCTCCATCTTCGGTTCTCCATCTCTGCAGCGCTTCTTGATCAAGTACTTCACATCTAACCCTGCAGCCAAGGTGCTGTGTTGTAACAGCATGAAAGTGGCAGTGGCCTAACTTTAACTTAAAAATAAGTCATTGATCTCTGCTTATAGAGATTCAAGAAATGAGTTTAAAATGATTTTTAAGATCTACATCCGTAAAACAAAAACATGGCTGTGACATTTTATAGACATGTACATCAGTGATCTCTCCTCCTCCTGGCTCATCTGGGACGGCGCCAACTTGGGGTAAATGTATGTCAAGTCCAAGTCGAACCCATCTTCATGGTTCCTGTTTTTAATTTGAAAACATTTTTTATTCTAATAAAATAATAGTAATAATAATTATAAAACAATAATAGTATCAATAACACTGCCTCCTCCATCATAGTCATCCAACAGAGGTGTGAGAGGTTGATCTAGGCTGCAGTCGCGTCTAATGTCACAGTAGCTTGGTGGGGCGGACTCTCCATGCATGTCTCATCAGGCCTGCTCTCCTTGGCTACCTGTCATCATGTGTCATCTTCACTGTTATTATCATCATCATCATCTGTATCAGCTAGTTGTTTTCAGTTATTAATATTCATTAAATTTAAAACAAAAAAGGCACTCATCTTCTCCCTAAACATAAACATGTGTGTTATGCACTTCTCATTCTGCATTTATACTTTCATATTGATGTACACAAAGCAAAAGACATATATATGCTTGCATTTTGCTGTTGTACACAATAGGTCAATGGTTTAAAGGCCGGCTTTAACAAATGCTCTACTCCTATCCAAAATGGTCACTTCTTGAAATGGTTTGAATAATTCCAATACAATTGTACAATAAACACATTTGCACAATGTAAAGTCCTCCCCTTTTCTCGTTTTCTCAAAAAAAGCACGTAATTTTAACATTTATTCTCTCTTATTCAACCAAACGCAGTGCATGCTGGGGAGATCAGAATGAATTTGAATGAATGAACCATCGTGACGTCACCGCGCGCCCAGTGATCTCAGCGGAAACACGACGTATCCGTCGTTTGCTTAGCTCTTTGTAAACGTCTAATCTAGCTGAAAAGAATGGTATATTGCTCATGGTTTCTTATGCTTTTTTCGCGGAGATATTTGCCGAAAACTAGCGGGCGCGGTTCAAAATGGCGGCCGGGTGGAGAACGCTAGAGTGCGGCCTTTCTAGGTCAAATTTCTAATTCGACAGAAATAGGACATAGAAAGCCGCACGCCTGAACGCGAGATTCACAGCATGCTTTGCTTATGGTTATGGTTGAAAGAGAATAAATGTTAATTCAAAATAAATATTCTCACAAATTATACAAGTTAAATTGTTTATTCTACAATTATACTGGAATTATTAGAACCATTTCAGAAGTGACCGTTTTGGAAAAGAGTTGACCATTTGTTAAAACCGGCCTTTAAACTGTTGATCCCTATGTGCACACAACAAAATGCAAGTAAAATAATGTTTTTTGTGGTGGGTACATCAATATGAAAGTATAAATGCAGAATGAGAAGCGCCGAGCTGGGCGCCTGGAGCTCTGCAACTCTCTGTTTCTGCTGTTTCTGCAAAAGCAAACGTTTTTTAAACCCAAGCTCTCAAATGCTGTGACTGAAGCACCTCTGGTTATAAGACGGTCATGTGGAATAATTCAGTGTTAGTGTTAGAATAATGGAATAATACTGTGTTCAGTGGCGGAGCCAGAGGGGGGTCCGGGGTGGCACTGGACACCCCTGACATGCGATTGGC
Organism: Squalius cephalus; assembly: GCF_949319135.1. Classification (NCBI taxonomy): domain Eukaryota; kingdom Metazoa; phylum Chordata; class Actinopteri; order Cypriniformes; family Leuciscidae; genus Squalius; species Squalius cephalus. Next base: position 36,361,649 of record NC_137137.1, read on the forward strand.
CACCCCGGGTGCCACCCCAAAATTTTATTTGCTACTGGCAGTTGCTGATGCTGATTTAAAAAAAAAATAAAAAAAATTACGTTCGCCGGCAGCGCGGCGCGCGCGCAGTTTTCAAACGGACGAGCAGAGGACGAGAGATAGTTGCAAGATACCGAACTTCACCGAATAAGAACAGAAAACATCATATTTGAAGTAAGTTTTTAAGGTTTAGCATCAGGGGGGTTTGCTCCGAATACATTCGGCCTAATACACGCATATAGGCTACCTTGCCGTGTGTACGTTACAATATACAAATGTTCTAGTGAGGATAGGAGATCAAAACGCAGGCAAAGAAGAGCAGAAACAAGCGATATCATAATGCGATCACTATAGGACTATGAAGCTTTATGGGTGTGTTGATGGACTCGATCTACTGTGTTTTGATCATCATTAAATCTGATCTAGATGTAGTCTTTGATAAAAATGCGATTTTTTGATAAAAAAGACGCACGATTGTTTTGTTTTTTTTAAAGCACAGGATCTGTTCTTTCTTTTGGTATGTTCAGATATTTATACAACAAAATATTCTGGGGTGCCATGAAATTGTGAAAATGACCAAAAACACCTCTTTTTTTTTTTATACTGGAAAGTGTTAGATAAAAATATTTTTAATAAGCACAAACATAGTCCAGTCATTTTATGAAAAAAGGTTGAACAAATTGCAACAAAAGCAAACTCAAATAGCCTAATTTTGTATCCTGAATATGTCCTGAGTAAGGAAAAGAAGTCCAGAAGAATCCCATTTGGGGAAAGTTTTGAAAACTGTTTCTGGGGATTCACTTTTTATTTTACCTACCTTTTGTCTTATGCATTTTCCTTACCATTGTCTCCTGTTCTTCCCTCAGACTCGTCCCCCAGAAACAGTCCCACGGACCCAGCCCCAAACCCCATCTCTTAAAAATTAATAAAGGCATGGTTTCTAAAGTACTTCTTCCTGCCTCTATATTAATGCTCATGGGTAGCCTAAATTGGTTCCTTTCAGACCTTAACATTAAGTATTTTACTGTTATATGTCTACAAGATTCAACAAGACATTTTCACCTGGCTATACCCAATGTTTAGATCTGTTGTGGTATTTATGCAAATTAGCACATACATAATTCGATTATGCACCATTTGTCCATGTTAACAAACAATTTAAAAAAAAAACCTTGTAATACATTTTTTGTTTGTCTTGATGTAAGTAATCAACTCAGTAATTTTCATGGTGATATCTAAAGGTTACAATTTTTACCCTATTCATGTGAGAGAAAGAATGAATAGGCGTATGAATAGGCTATATTTGGGTCTTTTTCGAAACTTTCCCCTAATGGGATTCTTCGGGACTTGTTTTTCCTTACTTAGGACATATTTAGGATACAAAATCAGTTGAGTTTGCTTCTGTTGCAATTTGTTCAAGGTTGACCCCCATTTTGGCTTAAAATGACTGGACTAACAGGCAGATCAGATGCAAACAGACCCCAGCCCTTGCATCACCACTGGCTAGTCAGAGTCAGTGTGGTCAGACTTCAGGACCAGCAACAGCTCAGAGCATCTACCAGACACAGGCAGTCAATCACATACCCAATTCAGGAATTTAAGTTGAGAAGATTTTGCCAGATTAAAAGGATAGTTCACCAAAAAAATGAACACAAAAAAATAATTATAAATTAAATAATTATAATTAGAAAGATGTTCAACACTTATAGACACAAACAGAGTGACACAATTCCTTCCATAAGCTTTTCCACTGTGTGTGTGTGTGTGTGTGTGTGTGTGTGTGTGTGTGTGTGTGTGTGTGTACTGTGTACCCCCGCAAGTAG
>NC_137137.1:36368489-36463489 GCF_949319135.1 Squalius cephalus
CATTTCAGTCCACATAATCATTGTTTCAAACACAAGATTATTGTAATATGTAATGAGAACATTTGGTTTAATCACAGAAACAGAACAGTATGATCTTCTTTCAATTTAGTACTTTTAACATTGCCACATTAGAAAACACACGTGCATTACCTAACTTATGTAATTGAATCCATAATGTTTGTAATAGTATCTTTCCAGTGTGTTATCAAAAGGTGTGACGAAGTACAGCCATGACGGTAACACCAGTGACACAACTCCAGGGGACCACTACTTTCATTATAAATTTTATAATATTTATTCTGCATTTTTTTAATATATATATCATTAACTTAATATATTTGATAGTTATGTATACATTATTGTATTTTAAATGGTGTAAAAATCTGTTATTGACCTCAAAATAAAGCATTTCCCCTCTGTACATGACTGTGGGGACGAGCACTTCTGTGGTGCTTGAAATTCTATATAATTAATAAAAATCAAATATTGCCACATTGATGGCTCAAGAGGGTGTAATTGTTCAAATAACATATTGTTTTATTTTAAAATGTAAAGAAATTGTAACCCTAAAGTGTTTTTTAAGTGTAATATTTCTGTAAAGGCTAGGGACAGAAAAATGGACATTTTCATAGAATGACCCATTTTCAAAACTCTTAATACAAAAATCCAAACTGATCACACTTGTAACACAGCTAGTCATTCTTTTAAAACCTGATCTCATGCTTTCATTACAGTTATACACATTTCAGTCCACATAATCATTGTTTCAAACACAAGATTATTGTAATATGTAATGAGAACATTTGGTTTAATCACAGAAACAGAACAGTATGATCTTCTTTCAATTTAGTTCTTTTAGTTTGAGTTACAGTAATGTGGCAGTCTCTACCATGGTAATCTGTTTACAGTATCACATGGCATACTGTAATGTAAAATGTAAAAATGTAATGTAAAAAAGTCTCCCTTCTACTGATCAATATGATGTTTTACAGTCATTGACTTTTTCCTCTCCCTTGTTCTCTATTCTGCTTTACAGTATTTGCACAAATGGCAAAATTCTCTCTCTCTCTCTCTCTCTCTCTCTCTCTCTCTCTCTCTCTCTCTCTCTCTCTCTCTCTCTCTCTCTCTCTCTCTCTCTCTCTCTCTCTCACACACACACACAAACCAATTCTGCTAAACTACAAGCACAATTCCTGCTTTACACTCAAATTGCAGTTCTAAAACACACATTTTTTTTTCAAAACACTACACACAATTCTCTGCTTTTGGCACAATTTTCATGCAGAAAATCTCTTGTTTTTACAAGGAACACACTGCCATTCAAATATGCACACTGGTAGACCACTGCATGTACAACTGTGTGTTGGTTGGGATGTACACATGTGTACATTGTTTTCTTGTGTGTACATTGTTGTTGTTGTGTGTGTGTGTGTGTGTGTGTGTGTGTGTTTTATTATTATTTGTGTGTAGAGTTCTGAGAGTATGAGGCATGCAATGAAATTGTTTCATACTTTAAACTATGCAACACATCAGCAAAACATTTTTGATTGTGGTGTGTCCCCTGAGTGGTGTACAGTAGGTTTGACCACATAAAAGCACTGTAGTTATGAAATATGACCTTTTAATGTAATGTCCACAGACAGCCTAGAGGCCGCGTCGAATAAGTTACAGGCGGGACTTTAACAAAAACATCCCACCTGTAACTTATTTGACAGGACTCACTCCTATATGCTGTCTGTGGACGGTTGAATTTTATGCTAATTTTGCATAATTAATAACTGCAATGTACATCAGTGTGTTGTGGTGAAGACTAATAAAGAAATGTGCACATTGTCCCTTTTAAAATAAATGAAAGAATAAAAAGAATGGCCAGTCAGTATGCACCTTAGCACTTAAATGGTTTGTATTTGAGAGATTTTTGGAACTGTCACTCTTTTGGGATTCCCACGCGTACCCACTGGTACTAAAGTTGTGTGAAATATGTGCAAAAGTTGTGAAAAGTGTGTAGAAAAAGTGAATGGGGCGATCGAGTAAGGGACACAGCATGACATCAGGGTACAGGGGTGGTTAATTACTTGTTTCAAATCACCGTTGTTGCTGAAATAATTAAAATAATACAGGCTACAGCTGCCACATTAGAAAACACACGTGCATTACCTAGTTTTTCTCTCTCTCTCTCTCTCTCTCTCTCTCTCACTCTCACTCTCTCTCTCTCTCTCTCTCTCTCTCACACACACACACGCACGCACGCACACACACACACACACACATACACGCAGTATGCACCTTAGCACTTAAATTGTTTTTATTTGAGAGATTTTTGGAACTGTCACTCTTTTGGGATTCCCACGCGTACTAAAGTTGTGTGAAATATGTGCAAAAGTTGTGAAAAGTGTGTAAAAAAGCCCACGGGGACATCGAGTGAGGGTCACAGCGTGACATCAGGGTGCAAGAAGCATTCAGGGGCTGTTGCCTGGGCCAGAGTGAGGTCTCCTGGTACCCACTGGTCCACTGACACAAAGAGGTTTTTCAAAAATGTGCAAAAGTTGTGAAAAAAGGTGAAAAGTGTGTAAAAAAGCCCATGGGGACATCGAGTGTGGGTCACAGCGTGACATCAGGGTGTCAGAAGCATTCGGGGGCCGCGAACGGGGCCAGAGTGAGGTCTCCTGGTACCCATCGGTACACTGACGTGCAAAATTTTGACAAAATGTGAAAAAATGTCAAAAACGTGAAAAATGCATAAAAAGGCTCACGGGGCGACAGAGTGAGGGTCCCAGCATGACATCGGGCGGTCAGGATCGCTCAGGGCCCCCCGAGACCCGTCGGTACGGGCCCGTGTACCCATGGGTATGCAGCGCGAACCCATGGGTACCAGAGTGAAGCTCATAGGCGTGACCTCGGCCACGCCTGTACCATAGCGTCCAACCCCAGCGAGGCTGGATGGCTGAGAGAGAACCACAGTGGACAGTGTGATGTCTCTCTGGAAGCAAACAGGTCTACCTCGGCACGACCGAAATGTTCCCAAAGGAGCTCCACCACCTCGGGGTGAAGTCTCCATTCCCCGGGCCTCGGCCCCTGCCTCGAAAGGATGTCTGCCCCTCGATTCAGATACCCCGGGAGATAAATCGCTCTCAAAGACAGATTGTTAACCCTTGGACCATAGAAGGATCTGACTGTCTAACTTGCATAATGGACGCGACCGCAGACCCCCCTGATGGTTTATGTAAGAGACCACCGATGTGTTGTTTGAGCGGACAAGCACATGGGGAGGAGCGGACAAGCACACCCTCAGGTCTGGGAGGAAGTGTTTCAGAGCCTGAAACACTGCCAACATTTCTAAGCAGTTTATGTGCCACGAGAAATGATGGTCCTGCCACAGACCCTGAGCTGGGCGACCACTCATGATCGCCCCCCAACCCTCGAGGGAAGCATCTGTCGTTAGCGTTACGCGACAACAAGGAGCTCCCAACACAGGACCTTGGGACAAGAACCGAGGATCTTTCCACATAACCAGGGCGCGAAGACACCGTCGCGAACTCATGATCGTGCGGAGCGGATTTCCCCTCGGGGAGAATCCCTTGGTTCTGAGCCACCACTGAAGCGGTCTCATGTGCAATAGGCCAAAAGGAATAACGTTGGACGCTGCTGCCATGAGACCTAACAGTCTCTGAAACTGTTTCACAGTGAGTAGCTGGCCTAGCTTGATCTGATTTGCTGCAGTGAGAATCGAAGCAATACGAGCAGGGTAAAGTTGTGCCTGCATCGTCGTCGAATCCCACACCACACCGAGAAAAGTGGATCTCTGTACTGGAGAAAGCACGCTCTTCTTGGCGTTGAGCCTCAACCCCAATTTCTTGATGTGAGCGAGAACGACATCTCGATGCCGAACCGCCTGAGACTGCGATTGAGCTAAAATCAACCAATCGTAGATGTAATTCAGAATGTGGATGCCCTGAAAAAGGAAAGGAGCTAGAGCCGCATTGATACATTTCGTAAACGTTCGGGGTGAGAGTGCTAGGCCGAACGGAAGAACCCGATACTGGTACGCTTCGCCCCCGAAAGCGAACCTCAGGAACTTCCGATGTTGAGGAAGAATAGACACATGGAAGTAGGCGTCCTTTAGATCTATTGTGACAAACCAGTCCTCGGACCTGATTTGTGACACGATCTGTTTGAGAGTAAGCATCTTGTTTCCCTACAGTGCGATTTAAGAGACGCAGATCTAAAATCAGACGCAACCCCCCGTCTTTCTTAGGAACAATGAAACACTCGTCGGGCCCTTCTACGCCCTGTTTTGGCAGGGTTAGTAGAACAGACTCCTGAGGGCACCGGGAGAGACAGGGCACCCTTAAGGGAGGTGAACACAAGTCTCTCTCAGTGGGGACCACCCTCAGAGCCCTGACACCGTGAGCATCAGGACTTCTTAGACGCGGCCTTTTTGGCGACAATGACTGTCCTCAGATCAGCCCTGCCCCGCTCAGGCCGCGCCCGAAAGCGTCCCGTCTCGTCCCTCCAGTTTCTCTGCGGGGGGGCACGAGACACGACGCTTTGTTTTTGCTGCGCTCTCTGCGATGTACTCGGCGGCTGGGACTGTCCTCGCTCAGCAGTCCCAGAGACTGTTACTTTTAGCGGGATAAATTTATGAAATGCGGCTGCCTGCTTTTTTTCTTCCTGAAACCTCTCAGTGACAGAGTGTAGAGCATCACCGAAGAGGCCCGCAGGGGAAACAGGAGCATTTAAAAGAAGGGACTTATCTTTTTCTTTCATTGATGTCTGACTTAACCATAAATGCCTCTCCGTGGCCACCAGGGCTGCCATAGACCGGCCGATAGATTTCGCGGTCTCCTTGGTGGCCCGGAGAGTGAGATCAGCTGTCTGCCTGAGCTCATTAATAGTCTCAACAGAAATCTCTCCCCCTTCACTAGCTTCCGTAAGCAGGTCGGCCTGATATGCCTGCATGGTAGCCATAGTATGCAGGCATGCGGCCGCCTGTCCCGCCGCCGAATAAGTCTTTCCCACCAGCGCTGATGTATTTTTTAAAGGTCTGGTGGGAAGAGCCGTTGCTTTAAGCGACGATGCCGATGCGGGAGAGAGATAGCTCGCGAGCGTCTCCTCCGCCTTCGGCATCGTCACATAACCAAATGCTTTAGCTCCCATGATGTTACCATAAGCATTAGACTGATTAGTATAAATACGACTGGACACTGGTCTAGCCCAGGTCTTCGACACCTCAGTGTGAAGATCTGAGAAAAATGGTAAGCACCGGCGAGAAGGCAGAGAACGTGATGGCAGAAATCTTTCATCAAGTTTACTTTTTGGTTTAGACTCCTGCCTATCAGCTGGCCACTCAATGCTGAGCTTCTCAACAGCACGAGATAAAACATCGATTAACTAATTTTCCTCATTTACATTTGTGTGTTGGTGTAATGATTCAACAGTGTCTTCAGTTGCAAGACTTTCAACATCAGAACTGGATAGCCGAAGTTCTTGAACATCGTGTGCCTCAACCGGGACGGAAGTAACCGCAGAGCGTGCTTCCAGAACCGGGAAAGAGGCACTAGATATCACCGGAGAAGGCTGAGATAGGGCGGGGCCTGTCTCAAACCCCGCGGTGATATCCATCTGTGAACCCCAAGACAAGCGCCGCCGCTCTGCCTCGACAGAAGCGGGACCGACCCTCGGGGAGCGCGCAGCGAACCGCCCTCCTCGAAGAGCGATCGCCGCAAGTGCAGCGTTCTTAAGGGAAGACGCTCGCAATGCTCACAATCAGCCCCCTCGAGAGCTGACTGGGCATGCAGCATCCCCAAACAAGCAACACATAGTTGGTGTGAATCCCCGCCTGTGATGTATCGAGTACAGGGGGGAACACACTTCCTATATTGCTGCTCGCTCGCCATGCTCGTGGTTTTTTTATATAATATATGGGATATATATATATATAGTGATAAACTCCTGCCTAGTAACAACTAGAGACAGACAAACACGATCGACAGATTTCACACACACAGAGAGCTGCTGAAGTAACAAGAGCTTGTAACCATCTCGCTATCCACTCCTAGTGAGACAGGCTACAAGATAATTTTGAGGGAGGGACTCACAGACCAAACTGGTTTTAAGAATATAACGAGTGTAAACAGCTGTTGTAAAGTTTTCTTGTTCGAAGCAGAGACCAGTGAGACAGTTGGGATCGCGTTCAATAGAAGTTGTTCTTTATTGAGAACTCCACTGTACGCGGCTGTAGAAACTTCCAACATGATCTAACTCTAATACAGTATGCATTGTAGTTATATACATTCCAAGGGGGAGGGATTACATAGAGGTGGAGACTCTGAACAAAGCATGCAAATGAAGTAGGAACACACCCTACTCTGAGTCCAATTGAATCAGCATAACTATTCACATGCTGATACTGGCCAGGAACTCCAATTCCAAGAGCCATCCCAGAGCCATTAAAGACAAAAGGTGAAAGTCAATCAACCTAACGATTCAACGTCTGGGCTCCGAAAGGTGAGAATCAAGTGATCTGACTCATTTGAAACACAATAGAGAAAACAGGTCTGGCAGGAATGGAGACTCTTGCTGGAGACTCAATAATCACCTGAAATCAGTCTACTCAATTTTATCAGTTTAGATACTATTGCAGTGGAAAAACTAAATTAAACATTTAATAAAAATGTAATCCAACACTTCCCCCTTTGAGAGTTCTAATAACTCTCACAAAAATACAAATTTATACACTTAAAAGTTAATTCTTGTAACTTGTGTAAGTTACAGGCACGTATAACTTATTCTGTGTTGTGTCCTTGATTTACATGAGTGTCATAGTTCTTCTCAAAACCATAACTGTTGACACCTGCGACGCAGGGTGTAAAATGTCATATAAACTACATGATTACACAGAAAACCATGTAGCATAAGAGTGGAAGTCTTGAAAGTCCATGGCGCCTGAATAGCTGTGAAGTCTGTTTCCCGTAGAGTCCATTTGTCACGTAGAGTCGCCCTGATGACTCGTCCCTCATGAGGTTTGTTCATGGAAATCTGAGGTGATGTTTTATACCAGGATGCCGCTTGTAAAGACATCATGGCATACACACATACCTGTACACAATAAAACAAAGAAACGGCAGACCTGCAGTATTCATGCATGGACTTCACTCTTCCATAAGTTGCACATGTTCTGTGTTGATTTTCTGTAATTGCATGTTGACACAGAAATGAACATGCGATTAGGGTCCGTGAATTCTCTGCGTTGTGTATTTTTCATTTTCTCTTGTGATAGTTCGTTCAGCAGTGGGTCTGGTTGTCTTCTTGAGGTTGGGGCTTCATACGCAGATGAGACGGTCGTTGCATATGGATCTCGAAAAAGCCATCAAGTTTTATCTGCACACTGTAAGACAGAAAACAGAAAAACAGAGAGCAGTATTTCTTCAAAACACTACGGTTGTAGCAGTTTAAACACTATGATTCTAGCGTTTTTAGAGTCTACTGTTGTCGTTTCATTCTTTCCCTATTTCTTAATTGATTTGACATGGACCAGTGAGGTAAGGATGGACTAAATGGGGAAAGGCCTGTATGCTTTTCCCCCAAACGCTCTGCTCCCAGGAGTTCTGGAAAGGGTTCGCCGGGACGGAGTCAGCCTACTCCTGATAGCCCGTTCTGGCCGGCCCGAGTATGGTTCTCGGACCTTGTGTCCCTCCTCGACGGCTCTTCCCTGGAGATTCCGATCAGGAGGGACCTACTCTCTCAGGCGAGTGGGTCGATCCTTCACCCCCGCCCAGAGCTATGGAGACTATGGGCTTGGCCTCTGAGGGGGCTCAGCTCATAGAATCCGGTCTCTCGACTGAGGTCGTTGAGACCATTCTCCAATCCAGAGCTCCCGCTACGAGGAAGTTATATGCCGCGAGGTGGAAACTTTTCACCTCTTGGTGTGGAGAGCGCCAATAGGACCCAGTTAACTGCCCGGTTGGTACAGTGCTGGAGTTCCTGCAGGCCCGTCTCTCCACGGGGTTATCCCACTCCACACTGAAGGTGTAAGTGGCGGCCCTGGCTGCTTACCACGCCCCTTTGAGTGGAGTTTCTCTTGGGAGACACCCACTTATATCTCGCTTCCTTCATGGCACTTTGAGGCTGAGGCCAGCAGTACGCACGAGGGTGCCATCTTGGGACTTGGCCATCGTCCTAGAGGGTATCTCCCTAGCTCCTTTCGAGCCCCTCGAAGAGGTTTCCAAGAAGTTCCTTACTCTCAAGACTATTTTCCTGCTTGCTATTTCGTCTCTCAAAAGAATTGGAGACATTCAAGCACTCTCGGTTGCTCCCTTGTGCCTGGAGTTCTCACCTGGCATGGCTAAGGCCTTCCTCTATCCTAGACCGGGTTATGTTCCAAAGGTTCCAACCACTGTGGTTAGACCTGTCATACTGCAGGCTTTTTGTCCTCCTCCGTTTCTGACGTCGGACCAGGAGAAACTTAATTTGCTCTGCCTGGTTGGGGCTTTAGATGCTTATGTCCACAGAGCTGCCCTGTGGAGGAAGTCTGAACAGCTGTCCGTTTGTTTTGGGTCGCCCAACAAGGGGTGCCCGGCATCTAAGCAAAGGATGAGCAAGTGGGTGGTCGAGGCCATCTCACTTGCTTACGAGTCGGCCGGTCAGCCTTCACCTTTGGCTGTACGGGCTCACTCCACCCGGAGTATGGCTGCTTCTAAAGCTCTCCTTTCAGGAGTTTCTCTTCAGGATGTTTGTGATGCGGCAGGCTGGTCCTCACCGCACACATTCGTCAGATTTTATTGTCTCGATTTTAGCTCCACTCCTGGGGCGCAAGTTCTTTCGTCAGCCTGTGCGCCTTGATTACACACGACGAAGACTTGCTCGCATGGGGACGTGGGTATTGCGTTCCCACTGCGATTACACGCAGCGGTAGTCCCTGAAGGGGAACGTCCCGGGTTACGTATGTAACCCTAGTTCCCCGAAGGGACGGACGCTGCGTGTCCTGCCATGCTCCCGGCATCCCCTTGGATCGCTTGCTTCAGTAACATCATAAGCTGTTTCGCTTGTGTTTTCAGGGGTGCTTTATAGTTTCCTGGTCGGTGACGTCACCCGCCTACTACGTTCCGTCTCGCCATTGACTGATTTCATTCATGCTTCAGACGCACTACGCTGGAGGCGTTCCCACTGCGATTACACGCAGCGTCCCTCCCTTCGGGGAACTAGGGTTACATACGTAACCCGGGACGTTCACTCTAAACAATGGACCATGAAAATGTGTGAGTATAGCACACACTGTGCAGAGCTGATTTAAAGAACCAGCCAATGACAGAGGAATCACCCGATCAAAAATGTTAAATTCCTTAATTCGTCGAATGGCCCGTTTAGTGTGGACTCTCAAACGAGCTATGTTTTGTGTGCGTGCAAGTTCCTCATTGTTGAACTGCCCACTTGGGCCAAGAAAGGGTGGGATAACTAGTGTGGCATGAATTTCATCCAGTAGGTCTTTAATTAAAAACCCTTTGTCCACCTTCACTGCATCGCCCTCTCGAAGAAGATCTAGAATGCCAGATGACTTGGTTATCTCTTTATCAGAAATGCATCCTGTGTAAAGACTGCTTACAAAAGTCATTTAACTTCAAATGCTGCGAAAAACTAGTTTGGAAACACTTTTTGTAGAGAAAAAGGGTTTTAAAGCAAATAAATATGGTGTCACATGACTGAAGCTGTGTTTGTTGATCCTGTTAAAGCAGCGTTAAAAAAGTTCATAATATTCATATATTTAAATTGTATATTAAATTATTTTATCACTGCTGGTAAGAATAATACATGTTACCTCTCAAACATCATTCTTCCTTATTTTTGTAATTTTGTCTGTTTTTTATAATCTAAAAAAAAATTAAACAGAAAAATAGCTTATAAGAGCTGCACCCGTTTCTGAATATTGCTGGATCAAGTATTGATCTAAATAGTATTTATAACGAAGTACAAAAAATCATGACACTTTTTTTTATACAATTTAATAATATATAATAACATGTTGTTTGAAACGGATGAGGAAAACAGCGCCTTGCAAATCTCTGCCGCTCGTCAAAACTACAAATGTGTGTCTGTCAAACGAAGGAAGACTGAAGGAGTTTCCAATAAAGGCAGAAAGAAAGGTAAAATAAACCTGTTACGTCTGTAAAGTATTGTTTCCATGACTTAAACCCTAATTATCATGCCAAACATTTAATCTTTCACTCTGAGCATTAAATCACATAATCACATATTATTTATTTATTTAAAACACAAGATTATCAGCAAGAACCTTTTACATCCATTTATTCCAATGAACAAATGATCATTTCTCCTCTATAACTGAAATAATTATTCATTTAGTCTCATGTTGAACAAACACTGAGAATGTGCAGAATTTACTGCTTCAGTGATTTGATGTAATACAAGAAAAAAATATGATATACAATCATATATAATTATGATGCAAAAAAGTTTAGAAATTAATAAACACACATTGACTGAAATAATCGGGTAAATGTCAATTATCCTGAAAACATGAATGCTAAAACGGTCTCTAATCGTCTAATTGTGTGAAGTGGAATATAAATGAAAACTTCTTGTTTATTGATCTGAGTGTTGCTGTAGTGCTGGATATCAGTCATGTGATCATCACGGCCCAATCACAGCCACCGTACTGATATTCAGATCAACAGCACTCTTACTCATGTGATATGGATTAAATATTGGAAACATGATGAAAGCAGGAAGATCCAGATCTACAGGAGTGACGTTTACTGACTATTGACCGGTAAGATCCTCAGAGAGCCAGAACACCACAAGAATGGAAAGACTGTGTGAGTGAAGGTGGTTGTGAATGTGTGTAGATGTGTGTTAGTTACAGGATCAGAGAACGACACCGTTCCTCCGTCACAGTCCAGATTCACTCTCACACGATCAAGATCCTGTTTAACATGAAAACTAGAACATAAAAGCGCTCCGCCCTCCTCATACCACACACACCAGACATCAGTGTCGAAGAAATCACCTCCGTTCCTCTGGTTTGATGCTGTAGTTACTCCAAGAGTCCAGCCTGAACTCTCTTTAACCTCCACATCCCAGCAGTGTGTTCCTGAGTTAAAACCCTCTGAACCCAGAACACAGGGATAACAGTCAAATCTCTCTGGATTATCAGGAAGAGTTTGATAGTTCTCGCTGTCTCTCACACTGGTCAGATCATCAGACAGGACGAGATGTGGACTCACAGTGTTTGGATCCAGAATCACAGGAGCTGATGAGACACAATCAACAGAAGCTTTTATTCTGATCTTCATATAATGATCAAGAGTGAACCCAACACAGATGATTATGAATTATGACACTCGTCCTGTTGATCAAACACATGTTCCTCTGATCACTGTCAGTGCTGTTATTAGTTTCACACTCGTTTTTATCATCAGCGTTTAACGGCATCAACTACAAACATTAAATATGAGATTCAGACATTTGTGTCCATCAAGAGAAACTGATAGTTTGGAAAAGTGAAATAACAATAAATCAATGAGATCTGTTGAGATTTCTGCTGTAGATGAAGAACTGTAAGTGTGTGTCTGATCTTCAGCATCTGATCATCTTCATTTTATTGGCTCTTATAGTCTGTGTTGTGTTTTAAATTAGTGTATTATGACTGTCTGTTGTGTTTGACTTATTATGTTGACTTGATAAATTATTATTATTATTATTATTAGTGACGGCAAAGCATCATTTCTTACAAACATTGATCACCATTAACACTTCCTAGCCACGCCCTAGCAACCATTGTCGAGCACCCTAGCAACCCAAATCCAAAGAGGGATATCTTGTAATCTGAATGTAATAGAGGAGTTGCGGTTGGTTTATATCATTCATACTGGCAAGCAGCCTTTGAAGTAACATCATTGGCAGCTGCCAAGCCACTCCCTAGCAACTAAACAGAGTACTCTAGCAACTGTTCAGCAAGACCTATATCTCTGCACCAGAACATCGTAGAGACATGGTGGTTGGCTCCTTTGACTAATGCTAGCAAACAGGACTTCCATCATGCTACACATGCTAGCAGAATAGCTACATGCTAACAGCGATTAGCTAAGTGTTAAAACTTGTCAACAATGCTAACTAAAATGCAGTAGCAGCATGCTAATCATGTTAGCACAATACTAACAACATGTTAATAATGCTAGCATCATGTTACTAATACTGGCCTGCCTGCCTGTCTATATATTCTATATATATGTCTGTCTAAATATTCTATATATATGTCTATCTGTCTGTCTGCCTGCCTGCCTGTCTGTCTGTCTGTCTGTCTGTCTGTCTGTCTGTCTATCTATCTATCTATCTATCTATCTATCTATCTGTCTGTCTGTCTGTCTGTCTGTCTGTCTATCTGCCCGCCCGCCTATCTATCTATCTATCTATCTATCTATCTATCTATCTATCTATCTGTCTATCTGTCTGTCTGCCTGCCTGCCTGTCTGTCTGTCTGTCTGTCTGTCTGTCTATCTATCTATCTATCTATCTATCTATCTGTCTGTCTGTCTGTCTGTCCGTCTGTCTGTCTGTCTGTCTGTCTATCTGCCCGCCCGCCTATCTATCTATCTATCTATCTATCTATCTATCTATATGTCTATCTTAGTGATGTAGTACTCGAGTCCGGTTTCTGCTTTCTCGGACTCGTCTCGGACTTGTTCCTTCAAAGACTCGGTCTTGACTCGGTCTCGACCCTTCAAAGACTCGGTCTTGACTCGGTCTCGGACCACAGTGGGAGGATAAGGACTCGTAATTTCAGGCCGAGTCCTTGAGATTTTTTTTTCCAAAACATTTTTTTATATTCATATAAATAAAAAAAACACACAACACATAACAACAATAATAATAAAATGCAATGTTGACGGGCATTATTTGAAATGACATCCCATGGTGCAATGCAAAGATACTGCCGTCAGAGCCGTTTATTTATCTATATAGGGGGTCACACACCGGACGCGCAGCGCCGCGTCATGTCTAGGACAACTCGAGGTATCGCACACCGGACGTGGACCTTCTCAGTTTATGGCCAGCAATATTGTTATGTTTAAGGACATTATGAAATTAAGATAATGCCTGTACTATTTTATTGTACAGTAGGCCTACAATTAAATACAATCGTTGCTAAGTCTGCAGTCTGAATTCACTTTACCTCAGAGCGTCAGTTAACTGAATGAATTGAGAATATCACCTGAAAATCCGATACCATCAGCAATTTTCATTCAAGCAGCTGATTTCTGTGAATCAATGTAAAACTAAATGTATATTGCAGCACAGGGTGAAGTCAGTATATACATTAAGATTTGAGACAAATAAATGTACATTTAATATAAAACTATGTAAATGGCTCTCTGTGGCGTGGCAGGATTTTGAACAAGGTCCTGAGCCGTTGCTGGGCGCTGCGGACACTCGATCGCCCCCCCCCCCCCCAGTGACTGGTCCTAGTATAGGTCATAAGCCATGCCCCCCGTGTTATTCAACGGGACGTGAGACCAACTAAACAATTAAATTACACTTCAAATATCTTTTTTCCAAAGGTAGTTTCTTTCATTTGCTGTCGTTTTTATCACGCTGATGTAAGTTCAAGTGTCTGTTTCAAAAATAAGTTGTTTTTTAGTTAGTTACGTGATGCGGTGGTGTAACGTCATGATTGACAGCTGTGACTGACAGGTTCTCGAGCGAAGTAGTCACTGAAGCACCAACGGACATTTTTTTCGGGATCTTCGGAGGACTGAGGAGATTGTATTTACTTTATTTTAACAAGCCTCTTGTCGTACTACAATCAATTTTTTAAAAGTGTGCAGAATTGACTCTCCCTGAGTGCATTCTGCGAGAGTGAGGGCGGAGCGTTGATTTTGATCAACGGACTTGGTCTCGACTCGGTCTCGACCCTTCAAAGACTCTGTCTTGACTCGGACTCGGCATAGGTGGTCTCATCCCCATCATCCCTAGTCTATCTATCTATCTATCTATCTGTCTGTCTGTATCTGTCTATATTTCTATCTATCTATCTATCTATCTATGTCTATCTATATATTTCTATCTATCTATCTATCTATCTATCTATCTGTATATCTATCCATTTGTCTGTCTGTCTGTCTATCTATCTATCTATCTATCTATCTATCTATCTATCTATATATATATATATATATATATATATATATATATATATATGTCTATCTATCTATCTATCTATCTATCTCTGTCATGCAGAACCTCTAACTCTCCACCCATCCATCATGTCCAGCTCAGATCTCCTGCTGTCAGACTCACTGTTTTGGACGATGTCCTGCATCTTCTTCCAGACTCTGAACGGCAGGTTGCCCAAGTATCGTGGCACATGAATCAAAGCTCCAGAAGCCATCTGTGGATCCGGCTGTGAGCTCTGGACTCTGGAAGAACATTCAGGAGTCAGAACTGCAGTGGCTTTGGATCAGAACCAGAGAGACCAGAGACAGGAGCAGATCACTCACCTTTCCATTGAGACTGGAAACTCCTGCAGAACAAACACACCATTAATCATCAAGAACTCAATCAATCATCAATCAATCAACCAATGATCTGAAATCAGACCTTCAGAAAGCAGACGTCATTGGCTTCCATCATCTCCTCCATGTCTTTGATTGTGTGTGAAAGAGCTGAGATGTGTGTGTTCATCTCCTCCAGCTTCTCCTTCATCCTCTGCTTCTTCTGCTCCTCTTCCTCCCTCAGTGCAGTGACTGTAGCTTCTTCTTCATCTCTGAGAAACTGATGAAGCTTCTCAAACTGCTGTTTAATCTGACGCTCTGTGTGCTCAGCTTGAGACTGAAATCACATCACATTCACTTCAATCATCTCAATCGACACACATCATTAATATCCAAGATAAACTCGGATACCCGACATAAAACGGGTCCAGAAGCAGATTGCTGCTAGTCATTTACAGAAATAATAAACTGGAATACATTATATCAGATCATAACTGTATATAGTGATCCAACAGCTGTAATGAAAATGACTCTCGTCTCTGTTTCCTCACCTTGATGTGTTGAACTGTTTTCTCAAACTCTGCTTTCATTTTTTCATTGCATTTCATTTTCTGTTGTAAGGACATCAGTGTTGTATTGAGCTCCTCCTAGAATTGAACAAAAATACATAAAACACCAGATTACAGTGAAGAGAAGACAATACAGTGATATGATCATATAATGCAGTGAAAAAGTATTTGCCTCCATCTCAGACTAAATTGATTCAGAAATTAAAACCTACCATAAAAAAGGCAACCTGAGTAAACACAAAGTACAGTTTGTAAATGACAATATTATTTAGTGAAACAAAAAAGTTCTCCAATACCAACTGGGCCGGTGTGAAAATGTATTTGCCCCCGTAGTTACTAATTCCTCAGATCTATGAAACTGCATTTATAATGTGTTCAGCTGGACTAAACACAACCAGTCCTGATCACTGCAGCTGTTCAATCAGATCAACACTGAATACTGAAGCCTGATTGGTTCACGTCTGTGCATCTCTACAGACAAATGGCTTTTCAGCCCGCCAAATCAGACGGGGCCGACTGCATATTTAAGTCGCGCTGAAAACTGTTTTCATCAGAATTGTTCTCCTTCAAACATGAAGATCATCTCCTCGCTGTCTCCAAAGAGAAGAAGATAGGAGCCTTTCTGCTCATCACTGAAACAAGCCTCAACTAGCGGATTAACGGCTCTTCGACAGCTAAAGCTGACTCGCTGCTTCTCCTCTGGGCTATCCGGCAACTCTTCAAGAGACAATCTCACTAAGAAAAGAGCAAATTTGAGCAACATTTGTTACGAAATGCCGTGCCACGAGTGTTGCTCCTGCAGGGCTCCCTGCTTCCCTCATCTGGAGCGAGTGCCATGGTTTCATTTGGCGGCTCAGAGGAGGACTTTGATGACACTATGTCTCTGAAGCGGAGGACTGAGCAAACTCTGTTATAAGTCATGGTGCGCTCCCTACACATCACACGTCCACTATTCCTCTTCGTCTGCCCTCAACTTGTTTGGCGGTGTGGAGGAAAAAGGGTACACCAAGCTTCCCCCATTGGGAGAGACCATCCGCACATCTCTGCCTAAAGCTGCCCATCCCTCTAAGCCGCGCATAACTAGATCCTTCAAGTCTAACAGGCCAACCTTCTCTGCACGATGGATAAAACTGGTCTTGACCCGACGGCCTTCAAAGAGCTGTGCAGCGTGACCGACCTCGCCCTGCGTGCCACTAAGTCTACGGCCCAAGCGATTGGTCGTGCCGTGTTCCAAAAACATTCCTCTTTTTCGCTAAGCGCTTTTACAGCCATTTCTTCCTCATTCCAGTGAAGGATGGCGGCCTCAGGATCATCCTCGATTTGAGATGTCTGAACCGCACTCTGGCCGTTCAAAATGCTAATGCTAACTTTGAAACAAATCCTCTCACAGATCTGATTGTTTTATATCAGTGGATCTGAAGGACACATACTTTCATATCCAGATAGTCTCTCATCACAGTTCTTGAGATTCATGTTTGAAGGAGTGGCTTACCAAAATAATACAGTCCTACTATTCTGACTGTCTCTTGCTCTGCACACTTTTATGATATTCGTGGATGCGGCCCTCTCCCCCTGAGACAGATGGGAGTTCGCCTCCTGAATTACCTCAATGATTGACTGCTTTTAGCCCAATCGAAGGAGGAACTCTGCGCACACAGATCTTTGCTCATCAGGACCAAGGTTACGTTAGTAACCGGAACGATCTGTGTTTGTGACTCGTTATTACATGTGAATCAAGAAACATTTGTCTTACCTTATATGATGAAACCACTTCACTGATGGGTCTGAATTTATGATTGTCATGTTGTTTTGAATCTCTGCACACGATACACACAGGCTGTTTGTCCTCCAGACAGAAGAGTTTGAGTTTCTCACTGTGTAAACTGCAGATCTCCTCAGACCCTGATGAACGCCTCTCATTTCTCTCCTTCAGGAACGACTCACACAAGTTTTTTAACGCAAGATTAAATGGAGGATTAGATCTTGAGGATCTTCTCCTGCAAACAGGACACTCCTGAGATTTCTTGGTTCTCCAGAACTGTTGAAGACACTCTTTACAGAAACTGTGACTACAGGATAAAAGAACAGGAGCCTTGTAGATTTCACAGCACACAGGACAAATATAATCATCTTCAGCTGCTGAAGCCATTTTCCCTGTTTGAGCTCCAGCAATCTAAACTTTACTTTCACTTTCTGATCGACGGTTTCAAAAATAAATCACCATGAGAATCACAAAGATCAGAAACAAACTTGTTCAGAAAGAAACTTCTCAAATTCTTCTGTAAAGTTTTTCCCTTCGTACTCCACTGATCGCTGATTCTTTATTGCTTTCGTCTCGAGACAAAGTCAGTATGGCAGAAAAGAGAAAAAAAAAAACAAGTCAGTCTCTTCCTGGTTAGTGTTGTAAGAGGGTGGAGCTTCTGATCAAGTTGGTGTGTTGAAACAGGTCAAAGAACAACATCAGGATTTCTTTAGGTAAAATGAACAAAATCTAAGCCTATTCAAAATTAACTTGCATTGAAACGTTAAGATATAACGCTAAATCCTTGGATTAAACACAAATACTCAAATATTAAAAATAAAAGATCTCAAAACCCTTATACATGTTTTATTTATTGCTCTTCTTTATTCGTCACAGAGTTTCTCCAGGGTCTGTCATGCTCCCTCTCTCTTAAAATGATTTCTTCTCATGCTGAAGTTTCAGTGATAAACACTCCTCTGTTTATGATGCTGATTGTCAGTGTTTGGAGAAACAAACAGATCAACAGATTAAAAGTCCTGAATAAACAGGAGAAACAGAGATGAGACAACAGTTTGTCTCTCATGGATCACTCATCAGCACCTTTAACACTTATTTAGTATTTCTTGTTAATTATGAAAAATATACTCACTTTATTAGCATAAAAACATTTCTAAAGATAATACCAGAAAACACTTCATACACGCTATACATAGATGAAGACGGGCAGAGACTGAGACAGAACTCAGGGTATATAAGCATGGATGAAACAAAGGAAATTAATGAGATAATTGAAACAGAATAACTAATCAATCAACCAGGGAAAGTAGGTCATGGAGTAGAATAATACAAAGAACCATGGAAAACGTAGTCAAAACAAGACATACATCTTACAAACTAACTCTGGATACTGGATACAGTGTGAAATAATGCCAAATAGCCCATGGTATATAGTCAAGTTGTAACGATCAGCCAATTAAGCTGAGTTACAAAAGCTAAAATGGGGTCAGATTTACTGTGTGAGGAATTGGGTGTTTAAAGAATGAGACAAAAACTGAGGTTAAAGTGGATAAGAACAGTGTATTTACAATCTTCACAGGAGACTTTGAAACAACACAATAAAACCAGGAAAACTCAGGCTGTTAAAAGCATAGAGTCCATCGCACCATACCCTAAAACAGTCCAGGAGAATCCTTGGGTGTTGAAGCGTCCCAGTGTTCTTGTCCACCAGTGTATATACAGTCCAAAAGAAGTGATAATCCAAAAGCATAAAGTTGTGTCTAGAAAGGTGAGTCTCCAAGATCGAAACAACACACACCAGAAAAGTGATTGGTATCTGTTGTAGAGATCTGCAACTGAAGCCCGTACCCGGCCCGTACCCAAAATCATTTAACCCGACCCGACCATTAAGGTTATATTTTAAGCCCGAACTTGAGGTCCGTTTCTCATAGAAAATTATAATTTTTTTTTTCTTTTGCAATATGCTGTATAATAATTTTTTTTTTCATAAAGTATATTATATAATTGTATAGTTTATGTATAGTATTTTTTTATACAGTCAATGTCTAATTGGGCAGGCAGTGTTCATGATGCCAGAGTTCTCCACAATTCAGAGATCTTTGACCTGCCAGAGAGAGGTGCTCTTTTTCCACAGGTAAAAACATGATCATTATATCTTTTAAGATATGAAAACCGATCATCTATTTCTAAACATTAGAATTTCTGTTCCCTTTCGTGGTCACTCCAAGTTACGTCGGATGACGACGAATGGGGTTTCACATAGAAAGCCTATCACCTTCGAGTATATAAAACGAGCCAATGGCAATGAAATGCCATGGGTCTGCGGAATTTGCATAGCGTATCTCCGCCCGCCGCAGGGGGTATATAAGGAAGTACGCCGGCAACATGCAGATATGTTTTCGCTTCGGAGCCGAGAGCTATTCTTCACTCCAAAAGCCAATTCTGAGTTATTCTTCTCATCTTCATCTTCGAGACGAGCGAACTCTCCGGTGTTGGTGTGACGGCGATTCCCAGCGAGTACACATTACCCTGCTGATCTGCTCAGTGATCTGACAGATAGTGTGTTTTCTCCCTGGTCGCTTCAACATCCGCGGAGTTTTTCCTCTCACAAAAAGAGCATTGCATGCGGCACGTCTTTTTAAAGATGCCTCGCCCGTGCACTTCTGGTTGCGGTCGCAATGTATCTAATTCTGATGGGCACAATCGCTGCTTTGTGTGTTTGGGCATTGATCACGCTAAAGCAGCGCTTGTGGATGACTCATGTTCTCACTGTGAGAACATGACCATCTCCGCTCTGAGGTCGAGACTCAATGAGCTCACTCGAGTGAGAGTCCCCCCACCCACACCCCGATCTACTGTGTCCCCGAGAGGCAGTACTTCGGCTGGTGGCCGGGGTGACCTGAGGGTTACGGTGTGGAACAAACCGCCGACTTGTCCACGGTCCACAGCCCCCTCTCCAGCGCTGGTACCCGCGAGTGTCCAGACTGAGATTGCTGGTCCCTCCACGGAGGCCCCGCGAATCTCATTTGGCGCTCCAGAAGAGGATGCAATGTCGATTGCTGCATCACAAGGTGGGCATGAGTCCTCGGGAAGTGAGGATTCGGCTGTGCTGCCACCTTCGGGTGTGCCAGCATTGCCCGATTCTGATCCCGAGATGACGGCCATGCTTTCCCGGGCAGCCGCGACCATTGGGCTCGAGTGGTCCCCGCCACCCGACTCAGTGCGTTCGCGGCTAGACGATTGGTTTTTGGGTGCGGCCGCTGACCCCCGTCGGCGTCCAACCCCAATACCTTTCTTCCCGGATGTGCATGAGGAGGTCACGCGGTCCTGGAAGACACCATTGTCTTCCCGTGATCGTTCATCGACCTTCTCCGCCTTTCCTCCCCTCGATAAGGCTGATGCTTGTGGGTACACTGGGGTTCCCCCGGTGGAGCATTGTGTCGCGATGCAGCTGTGTCCGGGAAGCGCTTCATCGCGTGGCGACCCTAAGCACCCATCCAAAGCCTGTAGATTTTCGTCTACCCTGGTGGCGAAGTCTTACAGAGCGGCGGGACAGGCAGCTGCCTCTTTGCATGCCATGGCCATCTTGCAGGTCTACCAGGCCCAGATGCTCAGGGACATGCACGAGGGTAGGACTGACCCAGGGCTCTTAGATGAGCTGTGTGCCGCCACCGACCTTGCTCTCCGAGCGACGAAGGTGGCCGCACACTCCCTGGGTCAGGTGATGTCCACAGCTGTGGTCCAGGAGAGACATCTCTGGCTGAACCTGGCTGATATGCGGGAGGCCGAGCGGACTCGTCTGCTCGACACCCCCATATCCCAGGCCGGCCTCTTCGGCGGTGCGGTCGAGGACTTCGCCCAACAGTTCTCGTCCGCTCAGAAGCAGACTGAGGCGATCAAGCACATTCTGCCCCGACGGCCCGCTGCTGCCTCCACCCAGCCATCGGCACAGAATCCTCAGCCTGCTCCTTCCCCCGGTGGAGGGCCGGGGGAGAATCTTTTGTTCTCCACTCCCCGTTGCTCGTCCAACGACGAGCAGCACCTTAATGTGGTTAAAGAAAGAACTGATTCCCCCAATCCTGAGCCCACAGAGTTCTCGGACCATAGTGCGCGCCGCCCACGGGTCCCGCCACTATCGTCCCCCTCTGTCGCCAGACCCCTGCCAGAGCATGCCCCCGTGGGACGCTGGTCCTCCCCTGGCCTCCTCTGGCAGGACGCGGTTAATGACCGTGCCCCCGCACAGGGCCGCTATGCCACCCTCGCCTGGGCCGGTCATTCCGCCTCGCTGCCCCACCGACGGTACGTCTGTGGTTCGTATGACCCTGCTGGCGCAGTTTCTGGAGGCCTGGCTAGAGCTTCCCAGACTGTCCCGCTGGGTCGCGAGAACCATCAGGCTCGGCTACGCGATTCAGTTCGCGCGGTCTCCTCCCCGCTTCAGGGGAGTCCGCTTCACTATGGTCGGTGGCAATGCCCCTGTCATGAGAGCGGAGGTCGACACCCTACTGGCGAAGGGTGCGATCGAGATTGTCCCTCCAGCCGAAATGAAGTCTGGCTTCTACAGCCCTTACTTCATTGTACCGAAGAAGTCCAGTGGGTTACGGCCAATCCTCGACCTGCGCGTCAAGATGCTCACGGCCAAACGCATCCTCCAGTGCGTGCGGCCGCAGGATTGGTTTGCAGCGATCGACCTGAAGGACGCCTACTTCCATGTCTCCATTTTACCTCGACACAGACCGTTTCTACGGTTTGCTTTCGAGGGGCAGGCATACCAGTACGCGGTTCTCCCATTCGGGCTAGCCCTGTCTCCTCGCATCTTCACAAAGGTCGTCGAGGCAGCCCTTGTTCCCCTCCAGGAACACGGGGTTCGCATCCTGAACTATCTCGACGACTGGCTGATTCTAGCTCACTCTCGAGACCAGGTCTGCGAACACAGGGACCTAGTGCTCCGGCACCTAGCTTGTCTGGGCCTTCGGGTCAACTGGGAGAAGAGCAAACTCTGCCCTGTGCAGAGGATCTCTTTTCTTGGTATGGAGATCGACTCGGTCGCCATGTGTGCGCAGCTTACGAGCGAGTGCGCGCAGTCACTGCTGACTTGTCTTCGCCAATTCGAGGACAAGAGTGCGGTTCCACTGAAAATATTTCAGAGGCTCCTGGGGCATATGGCATCCGCAGCCGCAGTAACACCGCTCGGATTGCTTCATATGAGACCGCTGCAGCTTTGGCTTTGTGATCGAGTCCCGAGGTGGGCATGGCAACACAGCACGCTCCAAGTCCCAGTGACTCCAGCCTGCCGTCAGACCTTCACCCCGTGGACGAACCTCAGTTTCCTACGGGCCGGAGTGCCCTTAGAACGAGTTTCCCGGCATGTTGTTGTATCAACGGATGCCTCCACCACGGGCTGGGGTGCCATGTGCAATGGACATGCTGCCGCGGGCTCCTGGACAGGACCCCAGCGCCTTTGGCATGTCAATTGCCTTGAGTTGCTGGCTGTACGTCTCGCCCTGCACCACTTCCGTGCGCTGCTCAAGGGTCGCACAGGTAGACCTGTTTGCCTCCCACGACTCGTCCCACTGCGACCTGTATTATTCCCTGACCGAGGGCACGCTCGGCACGGATGCACTGGCGCACAGCTGGCTGCGGGGCCTACGCAAGTATGCGTTTCCCCCAGTGTGCCTCCTTGCGCAGACTTTGCGCAAGATCAGGGAGGACGAGGAGCAGGTCATTTTGGTTGCCCCGTATTGGCACAACCGGACCTGGTTCTCAGAACTAGTAGTCCTCACGACAGCACCTCCCTGGCAAATTCCCCTGAGGAAGGACCTGCTTTCTCAGGGACGGGGCAGGTTTGAGTACCCTACCACCAGCGGTGGTGGCTACAAGGGCTGTAGTACTCGAGTCCGGTCTTGGACTCCCGCTTTTCTATGGTCTCGGACTTGTCTCGGACTCGCTGGTATTCGGACTCGGACTTGTCTCGGTCTCGGCCACTGGTCTTGCCAAATATGGCTTTTGGTCTCGACCGAGTCCAGGTTTCTTTATTATGTTCCCAGTAATCACACATACGTCGCCGCGATATTAAAACAATATATTATTGGAGGGAAAGTGAAACACTGGCCACCTAATAAGTATTTCGGCTCTTTTTCGTGAGCCGGCTCGTTTCACTCAGCTTACTGAAAGAGCCGGCTCTTTTGACTCACAAACGGCTCTTTAAAAAATAAATGTTTAAATAAACTCGCTGAAAGTCCACCGCTAGTGCAACGTGAATATTCACATTTTTAATTGTCCATAACACCCCGAAAACTTGCCTGCTTGCCTTGCACATCTAATTAATGGGCAAAGTTTTCTGACTTTTTTTTCTTACCTTTCTTTCTTTGCCTATTCCATGAGTGGTAGGCTCCAATGACTGGCTGTTTTAAAATATAGCTAATATCGAAACAAAATAACCCAGCTCATAACTTGCAGGTTTGCTTAGTGGCAAACTTTTTTCATTTGATTGCTTCAGCCACCACCCGCCGGAATTTAATTAAAATATTATTTTTCGTCACGTCATCCGCCCGATCCGCGGTTTATCCGCATCTCTTGTGTGTGTGTGTGTGTGTGTCTGTGAGTTGTCTTGGTCTTCCCTCATGCAGTTTAATTGGTTGACATCGCGTGTATGATTGACAGGAACAGAATGTAAGGCTGATCAGACAGTCGAAACGAATGTGTTAGGCCTAGGCTATATAATTATTATTTTTTTTGTTGTTCTTTGAATTAGTCAATTATTTTAAATAAAATTAAAATTATTCATTATTTCATTATTACATAATGATTTAATTTCTATAGGCTAGCCTATATTTTTTAGCAGACTTTTTTTTTTCCTGTCCTGGACTCGGTCTTGACTCGGACTCGAACCTTTTTGGACTCGGTCTTGACTTGGACTCGACTAGTCCTGGTCTTGGACTTGTCTTGGACTCGACAAAGGTGGTCTTCACTACAGCCCTAGTGGCTACCATCACTTCCGCTAGAGCATCGTCCACGAGACATGCCTATGCGTTGAAGTGGAACCTCTTCATCAACTGGTGTTCTTCTAAACATCAAGAACCCACGAAATGCCCGATCAGTGTCGTGCTTTCCTTCCTGAAAGAAGGGTTGGAGCGAAGGCTGTCTCCCTCCACCCTGAAAGTGTATGTTGCCACCATTGGCGCACATCACGACGCAGTCGATGGTAAGTCTCTGGGAAAGCACGACCTGATCATCAGGTTCCTGAGGGGAGCGAGGAGACTGAATCCTCCTCGTCCTCCCCTCGTACCCTCTTGGGACCTCTCAGTGGTTCTAACTGCCCTGCAGAGTGCTCCCTTTGAGCCTCTGCAATCAGTGGAGCTTAAGTTTCTGTCAATTAAGACAGCGCTCCTGGTTGCATTGGCCTCCATCAAGAGGGTAGGGGACCTGCAGGCATTTTCGGTTGACGAAGCGTGCCTGGAATTCGGGCTGGCTAACTCTCACGTGATCCTGAGACCCCGGCCTGGATATGTGCCCAAGGTTCCTACCACACCTTTTCGAGACCAGGTAGTGAACCTGCAAGCGCTGCCCTTGGAGGAGGCAGATGGTGGGAAGCAGATGGTGGGAAGCTGAAGGGAAAGGCTCTCTCCAAGCAAAGGATGTCCCACTGGATAGTGGACGCCATTGCTTTGGCATACCAGCAGCAAGGTCGACCATGCCCCCTTGGTGTGACGGCCCACTCCACTTGGAGTGTGGCATCCTCTTGGGCTCTAGCGCATGGCGCCTCGCTAACAGACATTTGTAGAGCTGCAGGCTGGGCGACACCCAACACTTTCGCGAGATTCTATAATCTCCGAGTGGAGCCAGTTTCTTCTCATGTACTCGCTTCAACTAGCCGGTACTAGATTCTGCTCAGGTGTCTTCGCTTGCTCGCCATTCCTCTCCACGGACGGGATACGTGCGATATTTTCCTCAGGTGAGCCTAATAAGCCCTGAGTCTCCTCCAGCACTGCTGACGTCAACGCCAGAGTTATGCCACCGGCAGCTTTCGCGCTTGACTAGGTGCCTCCATGTGCATGGTTCCCCCTCTGGGCGACCCCCACATGTGTATTTCCACTGTAAGCCTCTCTGAGCATGTGTCTTTCCCTCGGCAAGCCACCTTGCCACCCCTGGGGTTGAAATATTCCACCTGCAGCTGGACAACCCAGTGATACTCCATATGCAGCCCCTCTGGGTCATATGTGTATTCCAAGTCCCCCCCTTCAGGCTGGGCATAATTGCATATTTCCTCTGAGACATGCTTCCCAGTGTACCTTGGTATTCCTGTGTTAAGTAGGACTCCCTGCCACTTCCGCTGTACCGCTGGGAACGCCTGAGTTCAGTCTCGGCTCCTCAGCGAAGACATATCTGCATGTTGCCGGCGTACTTCCTTATATACCCCCGGCATGGGGCGGAGATACGCTATGCAAATTCCGCAGACCCATTGCATTTCATTGCCATTGGCTCATTTTATATACTCGAAGGTGATAAGCTTTCTATGTAAAACCCCATTCGTCGTCATCTGACGTAACGTCTCCGTTCCCTACTCAGGGAACGAGGGTTACATACGTAACCGAGACGGTGAACATTTAAAAACTTTAATTTAAAAAAAAAAAGGCATATGTGCCATATTTAACCCCCTGAGGTCGGCTATCGCGCCGGCGCGATAGGCTCGTTTTTTTCCGTATGAGTGCAAAAAAATAATAAAATAAAAATATTAATTTTTATCTTATATGCTTGTGTTATACATCAATCTATCCTGTTAAGTGTGTACTATTTTTGTGTACACTCACAATAAAAACAAAGTGTTGTGCTTTTCGCCAAATAAAGAAAAATAAACACAAAGCGAGTTCTGCCTTCTCTCTCTCCGTGTAGTCCAGTCTGAAACGCGTCCGAAAATGAATCATAACTCAGCGAATACTTCTCACACAGGCACGTGAGATATGTCTTTATGAAGCTTGAAATCTCCTCTTTTAAATGAAGTAATTTATATAAAAAACAAATGTTTTCAACTCACGTAATCCGTTTGAAAGCAAGGAGAGGTACCGTTTTTCCTTCTGCCTCATTAACTCTATAATGTGCTGAGGCCGCTCCGCCCCCGGCGCGATTCACATGTAAATAGTTAGGTGATCTAGTATGCATCGCATACGCCCCTCGATCAATGCCATAAAAAGTTTCTTCATCAGACTTAGTGATAGTTCATCGCGTTTTGAGTATGACACGCTTCTCCAGTAATAAAGATGCCCTTCAGATGATTCTGGACAGCGAGGAAGATTGTACTCAGACGACGAACGGCAGCATTTTGAAGAGCGAATTCCGCCGAGAACACAATTTCGGAGTAAGTTTTACTTAAAAGTCTTTTGTCTTTTATTTTTCGTGTTCGCATTTATGAGGAAAAAACAATATTAGCCTACGTGACAGTTCTCCATTATGGACGCGAGCGCTCTAAAAAAAGCACTAAAAGACTTTCAAACTTTCACAGAGACCTCAAAACAGAAAGTACAAATCCTTTCTTTAAAACGAACTTCGTTTTGTATCAATTGTATCTTACTTTTAATAATTTTTTCATTAACAAATGTGAGCCGATCCAAACAAACCTGTGAAACGCCCACATCAGCTGGATAACACACACCGCGAGTTCACTTTCAGACTTATGTACTTTACGATGCTGTGAGGAATAATACTATCTTGATAATAATCCTGCAAAAATTTACCTCAGAAGTTCTGGAAGTATCATTTCGAGGAGCAAACGGATACCGCTGAGGAATTAGGTCAGGTCTGTTTGCTTTGTTCTAATCTGAATGAATGAACGCACAGATGCGTGCTGTTGTGGAGCTACTACAGCTGGCAAAAATACTGTTTTAATATGAATCGCGAATACAAAGAAAGATTACACTGGAAATATTGTTACAATTTTAAATGTTGTTGTAATTGTATAACCTTATACAATATAAAAATTGTATATATATATATATATGGATAGATGTAAACAAAATCTTAAAAGGTCATTATAAGCCTTCTCTTTAAATAATTTTATTAAGCTTTATTAGTGACACATTTGGGAAGAGAATATATTCCAAATCTGAAAATACAGTATGAGAACAATTAACTGCACAATTACTAGAAATGTTTACCTTGGATATTGTACAATTTGCAAGCAAAATTTGTGGAAAAAACAACAAACCAGTTATATATTGTCCTTGCATTCTTGTGGCTCAGTCACACACCTGAATGAAAGGCTCATTACGTATGCAGCCTCATTATGCGGGCCCCATTGACTCTGCAGGTGTGAATCACGCCCACCCGCATATTGCCTTTCCAAACAAAAAGTGTTTTACAAGATTTAAATCAATGTATTGTGTTATGTAAATGATTAGGCAGGATGATTTTCACATAATTTTGAAGAAAAAATTCTAGGCAACGAAATCCATTCGTCAAAAGTCTTATTTACATATATTTAGAATGTGTTTTATGGCCTTATTTCAGAAACTTTAGTTTTTTGTTTTTTAAAAAACCATGCATAAACATTATTCTCTCAAAAATACAAACATGTACATGCAAGTTGTTCACATATTATGGTAGCCCTGTTTGTGCTAAATAGAGTGAATTTACACCTTTGCCATTAATATGTTTATAAGCAACTGAAAAAAGCACAAATGTCAGGGCATGTCAGAACATCTCAAGGACCCCAAAAACCCCTCAGACCCCAGAGGGTTAACAGCAAAAGGCAAAATTATTTGTTGTGTTTAACAAGAAACATCTTATAACTCAAACTGTACATGAAGAGCACAGTAACACAATACCCAAAAGCTCTAGTCCCATATGAAAAAAACCTGCATGGTTCATATACAGCAACCATATATCTTCCTTACATAAATCGACCAGAATTACCTTCTGTGTTTCATGTAAGGCCCATACATGTCTTATACAAAATCAGACCGATTATGGCCACTTTCATACTAAATAGCACACATACAACTTGTAGGGGATTTTTGCGTTATATATGACTACTGTTAAAAGACTTATATGAGTTTTACATGACAAAAGTATGCAAATGTGTATGGTATTAGTAGAAATATATAAAACTCATATAAAATTCATATATAAATCATTTAAAGTTCTTATATTGAATCATATGCTAGTCAAATTAAAGTCATATAAAATTTATACACATTTTGTGTCATTTGTTTATGTGTTTCATACAGATTTCATGTTTTGATGACCAACATCTGATTCACTTATGCAGTTGGCAACATTTTTAAATTGTACAGTGCAGAAGCCGGTTCGAGGATTACAGTCAGAGTATCACTGACCTTTATGAAGACTGTTAATTTTCCTAAAGGATTTGAAAGAGCAGTTGAAAAGCAATGACATTGTAACACTGTGTATTTACATTAATTGTGAACTGTCTGGGCCTGTTGTTTGTGAACAAAACAAACCATAACATATTATTGCAAATGAACAAAGTTGAGTCAAACATGTTTCTAGAACAGTGATTAAAATGTTGAAAATTGGCTGGAATATGTTTTTGTATACGTGACATGAACTCTGGTGGTGATGCACTCCAAAAACTTTTAATATGATTTACTATTTTTTTTGGTGAAACATTTTTACACTTAGAATACTGATTAGCCTAGATTAAGCAGTGAAATCCATTACATTCACTGTATTAACTGAGTAAATATAAGTAAAACAAATAAAATAGATCCGAGTAACTGCATTTGGTACATTGATAAACAAGGCCGCATTAATGCACGGGCTTACCTGGGCTGAAGCCCAGGGGCCTCCCAAATTAAGGGGCCTCCCATGTTCAAGTTTATGATGAGCTGAAAAGGTCATATTGTTTTAACTTGTCAGATTTTGTCGCAGTATGTCGCTAGTCGCTTGTGGACGTTGGTAGTGCTGTCGCTCTAATGTTATTGTTATGGTGCGTTCGCACCAAACGCGAAAAGAGCGTCTGGCGCGAGTGATTTCAATGTTAAGTCAATGCAAAGACGCGTTTACGCGCGTCTAGAGGTCCCGCGGCGCGAATGAGGCGATACGGTGCGTGTCCACTACAGTGTCAAAAGTCCTCTCAGTGCCTAACGTCTCCGCTTTGTGGTGTGTCTGTTGCAATTGTGTTTAATCGAAGTTTTTTTCAACACACGGACAGTATAATCATCAGCGATGCACGCGATTACATTTAGAAATAGACAAGCTTTGTTTCCAAATGCACCAAGCAATGATCCTTTAAATTGTATTAACTTTTATAAACCCAGCCAATATAATCACAATGAACACATCCAAAATAAAATCTTTAACATGTAGGCTATATAACAACTGCAAAGCATCTAATTTGTAAACAAAATGATTTACGCACTAAATCCAGCATAAACTCACTGAGACTGTCGACAGTTTCTTTTCCATGCATCATTTTATTATATCCATGTTTGTGGATAGTTACAGTCAAATCATATAAAACAGTGAAATCGCCCTCGAACTCTTCTGTCTTGCCTGCACTGCACTGTGAGCTCCACTGAAAGGCTTCTTTCATATTGGTTGTCGCTCACGAAAATCGCTTCTCGTTTGCATAAAGTTGAAATTTAGTTGCTGCGTGTGGTTGTTAAATAAAGTGTCTTGTGTCTTGTGTTTATGTCCTCAGTGATATGTTAATAACAATATTAAAATTGAAAACATTATTTAAAAAACTCACTGTTGTAGGTCTCGAAAGAAACTAATGCATTCTGTGATGTAGATTACCTAGATATTACACTTTTTTAAAAATCGAGGGGATGGGGGGCCTACAAAACCTCTCAGCCCCGGGGCCTAACATTAGGTTAAGGCGGCTCTGTTGACAAATAAAATTGAGTAAAAATAATTGGGGGGGGGGGGACATTTAGAAACAAATATTTATGAGTACTATTAACTGTGTTTATATGCCAGTAATATTAACTTTTTTATTTCCTCTAAACCTTTGCAAAGATATTCCATACAACCACTGGTATAACTACATGACATTGGCCTTTATTGTTGATGAGTAGCCTACAGCAATACAGCATATTTTATACTATTTTTAACACGTATACAATATTGCCTACATTTAAACTCATGTAACAAACATTTTCGAAGTAAAAATTAAACATTTAGGCCTAAACATTCAAGTAATTCAAGTGTAATCAACCGGTCTGTTATCCAATATCCACCGGATCAGCGCTGGTTGCCGTGCCGGAGACGGACTCGCCTCTGCGGGGGAACCTCTAACTTTACACCGCCGTCCTGCGTCACTCACAGCCGAAAGATGCTGCGACGCGACTGACTCCATAACCTGCCAATAAACAAACAATGCACAGTTCTGAGGACATTTTATCATCCAAATTAGTTATATTCATTATCTTTAGGAATATAGTCATGTGTTTTTTATGCAAGGCGTTACAATCACGGGAAAAGGCATGCGCGAGTCGACACTCGTTTAACTCGTGAGTAACATTGCGTCTCTGTATGTTCTTTCGCATTAAATAAAATGATTTAAAGCACATTAATGATTATACAGATAAATAAAAACATACACACACCTGAATTTCACAGAGGAAATGCACCAGTTCAACGACGCTGAGAAGAGAAGAGGAGAACTCTCTGAAGACTGGAGAGAGACTGAAGAGTGGAGAGAGAGCTCAAACAGCGCGCGCTCACTCAACCGCTGAGTGTGTCAGAGGGTGGGGGAGGGGTGCATTGTTTTAATTGATTTAATTTTATGCGTGTTAAAAATTAATAATATTGATTTTAAGTAATAGGCTATTTGTGGTTCTTAAAACAGATCAGTTTAATTATCCATTCCCAAATAATGTGATGGAAATTTCACAAATATATTAGAGCTAATATATTTGTGAAATTTCCATCATTTCTTGGCTCTAAGCGTATTTTAAATAAATAATTGCTTAGTCAAATACTAAATTATTTTAGTGAAAAACTTCAAACTGTAAATTTCAGACAAAATTAATTGTTGGAGTTTTAGTCAATTATTTCGGTATGTTCAACTCAAACTATCAAGTAAATGATATTCGGAGATTTTATTAAGTTAATAAAGTTAATTATTACTGTGATATTTACTAAGCCACTGAATTATTTTTTAGAGTGATACGCATAAGAATCACTTCGACATTTAGGAAAGTTTTATGTTTGTAGTAGGTTAAGAATAGAACTGTTGTATACCATAGTTGTTCTGTGATAAAGTTTAGAGAAATTGTCACAAATGAAAATGAAATCTGGTGATGCAGGATTTAAAATGAAAACTATTGATATGTGAAATATGCAAATGTATCTTTTAGAATATACTCTAATAAATAATTTTGTAATTAAAATGTGTGCTTGTGTAGTTTAAATGTGTTTCATCTAAGGCTGATTATACAGTATGATTGACTACAGGCATAGGGCTCGACTTAGGACAAGATAAGAGCAAGCATGAGTGAAGTACAGCCTTATACTCATTGGTAAAGTGCACTGTGTTTTATACACATCCATGCTGGACATTCATATTAAATTAGCATTATTTTCCTATGTTTTTACATCATGAAAATCTATATGGCTTTAGTTGTATGTAGGACATATATGACATATATGATTAAAAATACATTAATATTATGCAATTTATATATGTGGTTTTTGTAGCATATATGTCCCTTACAATATTCTGTTGGAACATATAAGAATCACAGGTGTTTTTAGCAAACCTTTTCCATATGGGGTGTCAAAGGTTAAACTCCACTGAAGAGGTCACAATTGAGTACAAAGGTAAACTGAAATGTATATGGCTCACAATAACATACATTTAACAGGCAAAAACAACTTAAAGTTGTGTTTTATATTAGCAAAAGTGTGTTAACTTGGTGAAAAATGTTTAACTTAGTTTTTCAAAAACAAGAAATGGCGGCTCTGGAAGAATTACAGTGGAGTGAATGTCTGGGTTTCCTGGTCTTCATCTAGTGACAGTGTCTGCCTGATGAGGAGTCTGTGGCGGTCCGTAGGTTGTGGACTGTGAGCCATGGGCCCAGGTGAGTTAGTGTGGGTCATGGGGTGGGGGGGGTGGGGGGGGGGGCATGGGGTGTGTATTTGTGATGGCTTGGATCATCATACCAAACACTCTTGCCTCATGTTCATTCTGGGTCGGCTTGCATTTGCATAGCGAGCTGCATCTCTCTTGACAGATTATCGGACAGGGCCTTTGCAAAGCATTCAACTGTGACTTCTAGTTTTGTCTTCTTTCTTTTCCGTGATCCTAAAAAAAAGACCAAGTTGATGTATTGTTAGTTTAAAATAGTAGATTACATCAAATGCCTAACTAAAATATATAAGAAAAAGAGTTTGCTTTTGAAAAGTACAGAACCTGCATTATTTACTTAGTGTGCCCAAAAACGAAAATTCCACAGAACACAAATATTGTATATATTTATCTCAGCATTTACAGAGTTTTCCCCAAAAGCACTGACCTCCAGCACCCGATCTCCCTTGGCATGCTCAAAAACACGCTCCTGACCATCATCTTCTGACGTGGGTTTGGGTTATATTAATCACAGTTTAAGTAAGATTATTTTCATCCTACTAAGAGAAACGAACGATGTGAAGTTGATCGCTACTTCCATATTAAATCACTACTTACCGCTTGCTGGAATATAGTTGAAATTGTCCCCTTCGTCAGTATGAAACGCTGAGAGAAGCCTGCTTGATATTATCCCAGGTTAGAAAAACAGTCCGTAGTGAAATGGACAGAGCAAACTAACAACTTCGAATTAAACTTTTGCGGTATCCGATTATAGATAAACATCAACCGTCTGTTGACATTTCGCCATCAATACGCCTGTGTTCCTGTGGGAGGAGGTTAGTCAAAACACGGTTCTAGTGACATCATTAATGAAGGAAGTAGAGGGGTGTAGTCCAATCCAGCCGTTTTTTGTAGTCAACTTCTGTTAAATAAAATATCTCGCTTGGCATTGAACTTTGAGCTTTATAATTTTACAGATATTATTTATACTCTAACAACAACATTACACACTAACTAAAGTTTGAAACATGGGATCACATAGAACGGGACCTTTAAAAAACAAATAATGAATTTACTGTTTCAAGTCACACCCCTCCCCCTCACAATGGTTCATTCCACCTGCGCTGTCCAAGTTACGATCGCTAGTGTAGCGTCTCTTGCTTATTGCACTTGCTATCATAGCATGTCACATCAAAAGTCAGGGCATCAAAAATGGAAAGAAAAGAAGTAAAAGAGAAGACAGAGAACGCCGAAGTCGACAGTATGTCACACAGTTTTTCAAAAAGAAATTTAGCTTGCCCTATTCATTCCAAAACTTTCAGAGTTACTTATTTTTGTTGCTACATGACCTGCTTTTATCTAGCTAGCTTAGTAAAATAATTACTGAATTATGATTTACATTCAACAATAATAACATCTCTGCTGTATCCAGGTTATCATGTCTCGTAGACAGATTCAGCGGCTGCTGTACACCCACGTCCTCCTTCCCCCCCGTCCCCGTCTCAGCCGAACAAGGTGAGCCTGAGCGCGAAACTTCACGAAGATTGAAGCCTCTAAACACGTCTTATCTACTGTGTTCGCCACATGATGATAACTTTACAAAATAAAAAGTAATCTACACGCTTCAAAAATTACAAAATCATTTTGCCGTGTGTGTCGTGTGTTCTGTGAAGTGACGGTGCTGCTGCTACGATCGATGCTGTCAAACTTAAAATGCCCCAGAGAAAATTATATAAAATTTAATAAAACATGTGTCTGTAGTAACCATTGGCTATAAGAAGTTTACAAAATAGATATTTTAATATTTTATATTAAGAAAACGAAATAAATAATTATAAATATTATTATAATTATAAAAATTATAATAATTATAAAGTGATGTTGAACATAACTTTGTTAGACCTGGATAACAAACAGTTGATGTCTGGTTCGGTACTTGTTTAGTCCTGGACTGGTTTAGGCCTGGCATTACTCCTGGTGTGTCTTGATTTTGAGCCCTTTTGGCCTAGCTAGTTTTATTCCTGGACTGATTTAATTATGGGTTAGTTCTAGCTGATGTTTCTTGATTGAGCAGTTTGACCCAGCTAAAGCTTGTTCATGTAAAGTATATGTCAATATGTGTACATTATGTTCTGTTGTGCTTGCAATTGCAATTGAGATAATAAATGTTCTCCCTTTTATGTAAACAAGTACATATTTCTATATTTTTTTCTTGTTTTTGTAGGCTTTGTACTCATCTTTAGACATTTTAACTATGCAATGTGCTAAGTATATTTTTAAAAGTATACAGGGCATGTTTATTGGGTTAAATTTTATCTGTAAAAAATGTAGGGGGCCCAGAAATTTTGGTTTCCATAGGGCCCAGAATTTCTGGCGGCACCCCTGATCACTTGTATGGGTTAAAGTTAACTGATTTTCTGTCAGACTATCTATTATTATTTCCTACCCACCCCCTACTACTAAGTCAACTAAATATTAAGCAAAACTGTGTATAACACTAGATAAAAGAAGAACAAAAGGACATGGCCCTTTTATATACCTTTTAACTAGTTGTCATGATAATTCACTATATAAAAACTTTTGGCCCATAAAAGTAACTACAGAACTATATACACATACGTTTAGAATTTTGTTAATTACTATTGTATTTTTAACTTGCTAGAAAACGTGAAGCACAGACCAAGCATACAAACCTCCTTCAACGTCGACAATGGCTTCTGCCGTATCCAACATCTCGCCTTCTCCAGGTACGAAAGACGGCTTATCTCCTAACACCCGTTCCAAAACTTCATAAAATGGACATGTTACTCTGGCCCGTCAACTTCTACCATTATTATCTTTAGCTTTGCGGTCAATTATTTGAAGACTTTTTATTTTTCTTTGGTGCTGTTGCCATGTTCTGCTGTAACCGTGTTCTCTCATTTTTTGCAATATGTCTTCATATATTGCTTTGTTCCTAAAAGTTCTTGATAATTTTTGCTGCACGCTTTCGTCGCTCCATAAAGAAATAAGTGTCTGAGTTTCATGTTTGTTTCTGCTTCTGGTGCGGCTAAAAGCGCATGACGTACTTCCGTTTGGGAGGAGAGAAGCGCTGACGTATGCGGTTTCAACAACCAGATGCATTTACACTTTTCCAGTTTCGTCTGGAATGACCTCCTGAAGTGGTTTGAGCGATCGGATTCAAATCCGTCTCGAATGCGTTTTGGAGGGCGTTTACACCTGGGGCCTCGTTTATAAAACTTTGCATAGGATTTGCGTCAGAAGTGGCGTACGGATGAAACATAGGACGTGCGTACGCACAGAAATATTCGGATTTATAAAACCGTGCGCACGCACATCCTACGCAGTTTTCCCTTAATAAATCACAATCAGTTCTAAATGTAGCGCAGCTTTTGCGGCTTCATGTCACGCCCATAGTTGCCCATAAATAGTCCGTGAAACACCCACAACATCGATTGCGAAATCATGGCAAACACAGAGACGAAAACCAAGAAACGTAACTTCACTCACGCGCAAGCGTGAAGCGCAAAATCAGCCATTGTGCGTCATTACGCATTGTGATGGCATCATGGCATTTTATTACCATCCATTTGATTGCATCTGTCAAGCTGCAGATGTGTTATGAGGATGAATTGCATAACATCCCAATATTATTGCAGAACATATTTCACTTTTCTTTTTGCAAATATGTGTTAATTTGCATTTCTGTTGTAATCTTCGTATGATTTTGTTTGTTTTACACTGCAGATCGATCAAACGGGTGTTTGTGTAGGCTGTTAATTGCAAGACTTGCTTTGTGAAGTCTTCATGTTATTTATGAGAGGCAGTATTGCCAATTTCTTTTACACAACGGTCTACAGTTTCACACACTTTCACGTATTTCTTCCATCTGCAAACGGTGTCGCCATTTCTCATTTCACCCGTTTTTGTGCGTACGCCTGGGTCAGAGTTTGCGTGAAGGAACGCAAATTTTCCCGTCAAGTGTGCTTTTTATAAATACCAATTGTTGAGTAGAGAGCGGCGTACGCCTTCTTTTGTGCATACGCAACGTTTATAAATGAAGCCCTTGGTCTATTCACCATCAGATAGCCATCCAATCACAGAACACGCATGAAGTGGCCAGGTGTAAACAGTCCCACAGCAACATAGCTTCCTAATATGAACGGGTATAATATAAGTAAAGAGTTGAAAAGAATAATCAAATGTGCTGCTAAACTATTATATAAATGACAAATAACCAATTGGCATTCTAATCTAAATTCGAGGTTGTGATCAAATGGAGTCAGATAAGTTTAATTGGAACTAAATTACTTTGCCAGTAACGCACAGAGACCTTCACCCGTTCTATCGGAAAGCGCCATTGGACCGATTTAGACGGGCTTACAAGCCCCCATTTAACATAGGGCAAAAGGCACACATTATTTTACAAAAACTTGAGCTAAAATAAAATGTTTTTGATAATGATAAAATTTGTTAATATAAAAATATATTTTAAAAGTACAGAAACAAAAACATTCTGAAAGCATTGAATGATATCCCATAGTAATTTAATAAAGCTTTACAGTAGTAACAAATAAATATGATATTTTATTATATGATATGATTAATATCATATTTTTTAAATATCATGGTTTCATTATAAATATGGTGATAATCTCTGAGGTGGACACCCAACTTGATATTTGATATTTACCATCTGAATCTGTCATGTCAACAAATGGAAAAGTCAGCCAGCTGTTTATCATCATGTTAAGACTTAGACTTTAGACTTTATTTGTCCTCATAGGGCAATTGGTTTTGCAGCAAGATAAACACAGGACAGTCACAGAATGCACAAATACAAGACAAAAACACATAAGAAATACTTAATGTAACAGGCCCTTGTTAAAGTAACATCTGACAATTTCATAGTATAGCAACATTTCCATAACCATCCCCATTTCGGCAACAACATCATCAAAAACAAGCAATACTATACATATTATAATAATAATAACCCCATCACTATTTTATAGTTATAGTCTGTCTACTCCTCCGGGCTGAATTTATAAACAGGATGGCTCTCGGGACAAATGAATGCTTATATCTGTTATTCTTCACTGGAGGTAATCTGTACCGAAACCCGGAAGGCAATATCTGGAACTCAGAATGAAGGGGGTGGGAGCTATCAGAGATAACTGCGTTGGCCTTCCTAACTACCTGTCTATCATACAGGAGAGAAAGGCTACTCTGCTGAACACCTATAATTTTACTACTGACCTTCACTATATTGGAGAGGGCAGTTTTGGCCTTGACAGTGAGACTACCATACCAGCAAATTAATGAGAATGTTAAAACAGACTCAATGTATGATTTATAAAAAAGGGTCATGAGAGTCTTATCAACACGAAATTTTGACAGTTTGCGAAGACAAAACAGTCTTTGTTGGCCTCTTTTGCAAAGCATTTCAGTGTTAGAGGTAAAGGTTAACTTATTGTCGATCAAACTGCCTAGATACTTGTATGTTTCTACGAATTCCACCGTCTTCCCATTTATAATAGTGGTCTGTAGAGTTGATGACTTACGCCTAAAATCAATCTGCATATCCTTTGTCTTTTCAACATTTAGTTGAAGGAATGCCCTATCACACCAAAGTGCAAAATCATCCACAACAGGACCATGGTCACTTTCCTCATTGGAGAGGAGACTGACAATAGCAGAGTCATCGGCAAATTTTAAAATATGTCTATTTTCATGCTGGCTACGGCAATCGTCAGAATAAAGAATATAAAGGAGAGGTGAGAGGACACACCCCTGAGGAGACCCAGTGGATGATGACATTTCCTCAGACAAGCAACCATTCACCCTCACTCTCTGAGTTCTGTCGGTTAAAAAATCAAGAATCCATCCCACAATATTAAAATCAAAGTCAAAGTTCTTTAAGAGCTTATCAACTAAAATATGTGGTTGGATTGTATTAAAAGCCGATGAAAAATCAACAAATAAAATCCTTGCGTGTGTTTTACTACCTTCAAGATGTTTGAATAGTAAATTTAACAAGGTAGTAGTGGCATCATCTACCCCTCGCTTAGCCCTATAAGTGAACTGTAGTGGATCATCATGTTATCATCATGTTAATAATTGTGCCTTTCGCCTCAACAACAGCTCCAAACACCATATCTGTGTCCCAATGTGAAGGCTGGATCCTTCGGAGGCCGTATTTGAAGGCCATATTCGAAGACTGGTTGTGTCACCGCGGCGCGACGAAGGCTACCCTGATTCAAAAGCGACGCCAAATGCACCCTTCGTTTCCCCGTGAAAGGAAGGATATATAAAAGGATCCTTAGCGGCCTATCCTACCCCATAAGTCATTGCGCGCCAGTGACGACAGCATTTTTATTTTAAAAACTGGCAGCCGAGAGTTCGGTTGTGGACAGCAAATTCACATTTAAATGTAAGTATTATGTTTTCATTTACTCAAATAGCTAGCGAAACCAAAGGTAAAAGCCACAAGTTTTTTTTTTCTTATAAACTTCATCTTAACTCCATTTGTCAGGTGGTTTGAGGCAAAACTTGTGCTAATATTAGTTTAATAATTGTTTCAGGGAGCAAGGTGCAGACAGCTCAACTTATTAAATTGCGGTCTGAAAATAACTATTTACGGGGCGAAAAACTCCACCAGCGTGGCTTGGAGGAAAGACAACGACCTATTTGTAATATTTGCACTAGTCTGTCTCACTTTGGTATTATAAGAAATATTTCAATTTAATTCAATTTCAATTTATTAATGGATAGCCCCTTGAGATGCAACATCTCATTTCAAGAGGGTCCAAATACACATATAAATAATACAACATAAAAAAAAAACAACCAAACAGACAAAAACAAATGCTCAAAATAATTGAGTTACTAGGCAGCTTACACCATCACCCCAGACCAAAAACACATCATAGCTCAGACATGTTATAGCTATCTCAATAAGCACATCACATTTATCTCATTACACAATTGGAACCCATAATACATAAGAAATTCATGGTGAAAAGGTATCACATAAGAAAAACAAAGGTTGAATCCACAGTAGGTAAGTCAATTGGACAATTACATGAAACCAAAGACAATTACAAGCAATAATATTCAGTCCAACATCAGTAACACGCACACACAAAAAACTACCGCCTTGGCCACACAACAGTGATGAACTCTGTGCATATGGTGTGTGCTGCCATTGAAAAGCTCATGATGCAGTCATTTTTGCCCCGGCCGACTGCAGACTCATGGAAGGAGGTAGCACAACACTTCTGGGATAAATG
Source organism: Squalius cephalus (assembly GCF_949319135.1). Classification (NCBI taxonomy): domain Eukaryota; kingdom Metazoa; phylum Chordata; class Actinopteri; order Cypriniformes; family Leuciscidae; genus Squalius; species Squalius cephalus. Next base: position 36,407,645 of record NC_137137.1, read on the forward strand.
GAACTTCCCAAATTGCCTGGGAGCACTTGATGGAAAACACATTGTGATTCAAGCACCACCCCTGTCCGGTAGTCAGTACTTTAATTACAAAAAGACTTTCTCCATCGTGCTTTTGGCGCTCGTTGATGCAGACTACCGGTTCAGGTGCATACAGGTGGGGGACTTTGGAAGAACCTCTGATGGTGGGGTGTATGCAGGTTCAGATTTGGGGAGGGAAATGGAGAACAACACTCTACACCAGGGCTATTCAAATACATTTGCAGGGGGGCCAAACTAGGAAATTCCAAAATTGATGAGGGCCGGACGGACAAATTGATATCAGCTAAAGCAGGTGTCACCAACCCTGCTCCTGGAGGGCTACTGTCCTGCAGACTTTAGGTCCAACCCTGTTCCAACACACCTGCCTGTAATTATCAAGCAACCCTGAACAGCTTGATTAGCTGGTCCAGGTGTGTTTGATTGGGGTTGGAGCTGAAATCTGCAGGACTGTAGCCCTCCAGGAGCAGGGTTGGTGACACCTGAGCTAAAGGAAATTAAAATATACTATATACTAAGGTACATAATATATGAAATAAAATAAGGTACATTATTCTTTTGGTTTTCTTTATTATTTCAACACATTCAACTTGTATTGATTAGGCCTACAACAAAGTGCAAAACTGCAAATACTGAGACATATACACAGCTTTTACCCTTAAAACAGTAAACATAAGTAATAGCTTATATATATATATATATATATATATATATATATATATATATATATATATATATATATAAATCAAACAATCAAAATAAAGCTGTCATAAGTGCAAAACTGCAACTGCAGTTTCAAGTATCAAATCTTATCTGGGGAAATAACAACATTCAAATATCCCTGAAGTATATCTTTCAGACAGTGAGTACACATTTTAAAACTAGAAAAAAACATTTCAAGTGTACAGTAAGTACAAATCTGCTAACTATGTGCTGTAAACATACTCTAGATGAAAACTAACTAATAACAAGAATATTTTTTTCCTCATTTAGTTTACCTTATTTATCAGTGAGAGTAACTGTTATGTGACTCAGTGGGCGACAGAAGTTACCAGTCTGTCTATTCTACGTTGTCTCTCCACTGAGCCCTCTTGGTATTGCGCAGAAAAAGACGAATGTTTTGTAGTAAAATGTCTCTTCACATTATATTCTTTGGCCACAGCCACTGATTCGTTGCACAGTAAACACACACAGGTCTAACTTATTGGTCCCTCGCTTGCTTGCCGTAGTTAGCACAGTAAATAAGTACTTCTCTGTCCATTCACTCTGAAACTTACGATTTTCTCTGTCAACTTTGCGGTTTGGCTCGGACAACGGCATGTTAGATGCATGTGTCATACAACAGGCAGCGTGAGAACATCGAATCAGCGAGAATGAGTGTTTGTCACCATGGAGACGACCTGCTCCGCTCTAGAATCTTTGCCTGTACGCTTGTCTGTGCGCCGCGGCAGATTCGTAGATTTTTTTTTTTTTTTTTTTTTTGGACTTTTTTATTTTTTAGACTTAAAAAAATGTTTAAAAAAAAAATTAATCTGCCGCGGGCCAGAATAAATTTCAATCGGGCCAAATTTGCCCCCGGGCCGCTATTTGAATAGGCCTGCTCTACACGTTCCTCCTAGTACCTCTCTGCCTGGTGCTGCTCACCTTGGGGATGTCCCACATGTCATGGTGGGTGACGCAGCATTCCCTCTGAAGCCATACCTAATGAGACCCTACCCAGGGCAGAACCTCATCCACAGGAAGAGGATTTTCAACTACAGACTCTCGAGAGCAAGGATGGTAGTTGAAAATGCCTTCGGCATCACGTTAGAGCAGTGGTCTTCACTATTTTTTTCATGCGAGCCGCACTGATAGGACAAAGTCAGTAGGAGAGCCATTTTACCGCAAAGTATAAAAAGTTACATCCAGTCATAAATACCATGTCTGCTTATCAAGCTGTCACCCCTGAACAATACAATATGCAATGCAATAAATACAAAAGGGTGGAAAAAAAAAACATTATTTATGATTTATCAGTCAAATTTGTAACTGAGACAAGATGATTTCCTTTAATGAAAAAAAAAAAAGAAAAAATAAAGGGATTTCCAGAAAATATTCATCCCAGAATGACCTTAAGTTATTTTTTTCTACATTAGCCCATCTTGTAGGCCTATCTAACCAACCAAGAGCACATGCAGCGTTAAGAGCTGGAAAGACCGCCATATAACTGGCATCTCTGCAGAGACTGGATATTTACATGCACAACTTTTGTTTCAGTCGGACTGAATTCATTCCGATTGATGAATCTGAATGTATTGTAGTTTACATGAACGCTAAACATCGTGATGTGATACATGATCGGGTTGATGTGTGTTTATAAGTCAAAAGATTCAAATCGGAATATGAACATATGAACCGTTGTGCCGTGCTGTTTGTATTTATCACGCAGTAAAAATGCCCAAAGTCGTCTGTATGATAATCTGAAACAAGGACTGGTGAGCCGTTGTCCTGCTTCACTTCACAGATGCTGAGTGAAAGGAGAATTATAGAATGAAAGGACACTCATTTATATGACACTTTATTCATCAGGAGAACAGCTCGTTCAGCGCGTCATACGTCGTCCTTTCAGTTTCGCTTTTCAGTCGATCAAGTTTTTTCACGTTCTCTCGATAAACCACCCCTTTCAATCCGATCGAAATTATTTGTAATAGAGCTGACACTTTTAGTTTTTAAAGGGTTATGTTAAAGCCCTACTTGTTATTAATGGTTTTATGAAATATCTCTAGTGAATGCATTATCATATCAACGTATTATATTTACCGCCATGCGAGCCACAAATTAAAGCTTGGCGAGCCGCATGCGGCTCGCGAGCCGCGCAATGAGTAACACTGCGTTAGAGGATTTTTCATCACAGGATTAACCTGCACCCCAAAAATGTGGACACACTTGTGGTGGCAGCATGCATCCTGCACAATTTCCTCCTTGCCCCAAGTGAAAATGTACGGCTGCTGGAAGAGGCAGCGGAGCTGGGGAGACACATGGCGCCAGTGAGAAACATGGGGGGAAACAGGGCATCAAGAGAAGCCTGTGCTGTTAGGGAGCGCTTTGCCACTTTCTTCACCTCCCCCTGGCAGGACAAAATGGTGTGAAAAATGGTGTTGTCATTACTGTTGACTGAAACCCTGTAAATTTGTATTGTGTGTATGCGTTTAGTGTTTTTTTTTTTTTTTTTCTGGTGTGAAGTATTATATTATAATAATGTTAAGTTCTGTGAATTGTGAGTGATTTGTATTGAAAATAAAGTTTGAATAATCATTGGTTTGGCCACTCCTTGCCAGCCCCCTCATTTGGCAGTGTGAATCAGCCACCCACAATAGACTTAACTTAAACAGTACACAGCAAAGATTTAACTGTTATTTTTTTTCACTGTAACAAATGTTAAACACAGTATTAAATAAATGTCTAAATTACATATATATATCTTAATATATATATATATATATATATATATATATATATATATATATATATATATATATATATATATATATATAAATATCTTATAAAAATCTTATAAATATATATATTTATAACTTAACTCAAATTTAACTTACTTCATTACATAACCTAATACATGTTAATAAAGTTCTTCATGCAAATCAAACAACCCTGCAATGGCTTCTTATTTCAAAGTTTTCATGGGTTTTCAACATGTATAGCTAGAGAATTCCTCATTACAAGTAGCCTACATGAATAAACTATTTGCTTTCTATCTGCATTTCTTGGACAAATTTAGTAACTTACTATCCACACCCATTACTCCTGCTACTGTTTTCCACGCCATATCCTTTTTAAGGTTGTCCTTATAAAAAGGATGCGACGGGTAATAAATGATGAGGTGATTTTGAACTTCCAGAATCAGCATCTCCTCATCCATGGTGTCAACAGGGTTAACTGGTGTCTGAAAAAATCTCCCCTTCAACAGGCCTGTCTCCGCCCATTATGACGTTTTCAAGGTGTAGTGCAGGGAAATATTATCTGCATGGTGTATTTTATTTAGAAAATTAGCCAGATCTTTTATTTTGTTTCTGTGCTCAACTTCTCTGCCCTGTAAAGTGCTGCGGAGCTCTCCGGCGTCCGGCAAAAATAGAAGCTCTGCATCGTATCTGGAGGGCTGCGGATCGCCGGAGTCAGAACGCAGCCGTTCCGCAGTCAGTGAAAATACACACATTGACTTTAATGGAAACCTATTGACTCCGCCGCTGTCCGGAGCGGATCCGCAGCTGTTCTGCATTTGGTGGAAATTGCCAGTAAAATTACATGAACAGCACAATTATTTAAACTGACACACAGAGAGCAAAACCTCTTCTCACGTCTCCAAAGGTCTAAACTACGGTGGCCGAGAGAGCTCAGCGCGCTGCAACTGAAGAAAACACATGCAAATAGAAAAAACACCCGCAAATTAAGAAAACATCTTCATCAGTTTCACAACACATGTGTGCTCCAAATACTCACAACACAACCAAATACAGAAACGCGCTGCAAATAGGACAGAACACAACGGAAATGTTTCCGGGGAACCCAAATAAGTGACGGACGGACGATTGGGACGTGCTTATTGCTCGTGAGCATTACCTATTCCCTACTCTCTTAAAAGGGCAGACGGCAGAGCCCTTGAATTGGGCACTTTGGAGGGAGCGGGGCACTTGTGTGCCATGTTGATGAAGGGAGCAACCAGAGAATGTCTAAGCAACGAAAGACAACGTAATTTCCTCATTATTTTCACCTGGGATGTTCCCATGACAACGCAGTGCGTGTCCATCAGCTGAATAGCTGTTCTTACCAGAAATATAGTATTATTGCTGTTAACATAACTGTTGCAAATAAATATACATTTTATACAACAAAGTTTTTAAAATATGCGTTATATCTGTGTGTGAGTGTCTCAACTTTAAAACTTGCCGTCTCATATTTGGACCCTAGCTGCATTCTAACATTTCTTATGAAACTTATTATAACATAACATGACAAAATGTGTTCAATGTAACTGATGTATAGATTAATGTCTTTTCCTCGTTCTTTTTCTCTATCTTTATTTATTTATTTATTTATTTTAGTCTTCAGCTCATTGTTCTTTTTAGTATTCTTATGACATTGAACATATTGTAAATACATTTTGTATATTGTATACAAAGTTGTATGTCATACACGTGTCATCTCTGTATGTTTTGCAAAAAAATAAATAAAATAAAAGTAGACAGCTGTAAGCACGTCCCAGCCGGGTCCGTCACTTACTGGGTTCCCCGGAAACATTTCCGTTGTGTTCTGTCCTATTTGCAGCGCGTTTCTGTATTTGTTTGTGTTGTGAGTATTTGGAGCACACATGTGTTGTGAAACTGATGAAGATGTTTTCTTAATTTGCAGATGTTTTTCTATTTGCATGTGTTTTCTTCAGTTGCAGCGCGTTGAGCTCTCTCGGCCACCGTACTAAACACATTTTCTGCTTTACACACATTTTGCATTTCAAAATGGCACTTTTTAAACACACTGAACACAGTTCTCTGCATAAGACACAACAATCTGACATAAAGTCACATGTCTGCCATTTCAAAACACTGCCATTCAAAATGACACTCCATGAGCTGATTGGCCGATACATGTGTCACCTGACCAAACACCTCAATGGTTAATTATTAACAGTTCAATCTTTTTCAGTTTACTGTTTTTTTTGTGAGCATATTTGTGTTCAGTCCAGTGTAAATATTTCAGCTGTGCATATGTTGCACTGACTTGTTTGGTGAAAAAAAATAAAATAATAATAATGTTTCAACAGCATGTGTGTGTCTGCAAATATTTCTGTGCATGTGAACAATCTGAAGAATTTTCTACAATTTGAACTGTTTTAGTATTATGGCAAAGCATACTAAAGATGAGAGTGCTCTTCATTACGCCCAACAGTGTGTAGTTGGTTAGACAAAAATCTGGTAATATGGTATAATAACATTCTGCAGGATATATTGGGTATTTTGCAGTTTGGGTGTGTGGTTTTGTGAATTGTGAAAAGTATTTTGATAAAACCAGCCTAGTTTGCAAAATTGTGTGTTAGCAATTGGAAAAAAAAACATAAGTTTATTTAATTCTGTTCATCACGGGACAACTGAAAGATAATCTGCTCTTCAGCGCCTCCTGGTGTGTGTGAGGAGTGATGACAGTAATAACACACTGATTACTCTCTCACGCCCCCTGTGGACACAGCGGGAACTACAGGCGACTGACAGGAACTACTCTGAAGCTGTGATTATTATAATGCAAGATTATTAAATTAATTATACAGGGCTTAAAGTATTCCGGCACCGTGCCGGATATCCGGCGTGCGGCTGGGAGGAAGAAAAAAAAGAAAAAAAAATTTGAAACTTGCATGCGGTTCAATATTTTCGAGTCAATTGATTTCACCTACCAATCATATGAAAGGAACGCAGCTCTTACTAACGTTACAAGCCTATCAGAAGCAGAGCAGGGCGGGGCCTGGCAACACAGTGTGATTGAGATTTATACGTCACGTTAGCGTTGTCGGGCAAAGGAGCGCTAGTTCATGAAGCTTGGGGATGATGTCCTACCCACGGGCGTAATTTCCTATGGGGACACTTTCCAAAATCCCGTTGTCCCCCCCCACCCCCACTCAAATTTGTTTGTTATGATGTTTAACCGCACGCCGTCATTGCCACGGAGGAGCAGGACCGAGCCTGTGTAAAGTAGCTCACTGAATGTTCTAATGAGCGAGTAACTTTGCGGTTGCAGCACAGACAGCGATGAAACGGCAGAAACAACAACAGGTAACGTTACGTGACTTTAATGTCATCATGGATGAAAAGAAAGAAAGGAGATGTGAGTTGGTTCAGTAAATTAGCTCAGGTCAGGATAATCATATTTTCTGTCTACACCTGTTGATAACTGAGCTAACGTTAACATATACTGATGCTTGGTAACTTCAGACTTGGCTAAATATTTATCTTGGCTACAAAAAAAAAAAAAACATTCTGTGTAGGCCTACCATGAAAACGAGTCCACTTTAAACCGCAGCATTTTCTGTCAGCAATGTATGACAAGTAGCCTAGCCTAATGTTAGTGCTGTCAACGTAAACGCATGCGATTAATCTTTGTCCAGCTTTAACATGTTAAAATATTTATCGCAGCGTCCGTTCTACTTCTTTCTGTCATCCTTTGGGTTAACTTATATGATCATGCTCTCCTTCACGCAAATGTTTTAAACTATTAATGCGCGAGAAGACAAAAGAGAACGCGCTGTTAGTGAATGAATGTCCTCCTGAAACACACACACACACACACACACACACACAGAAAGACGCGCGCCAGTATCGCAGTCGACAGCGCGCCATCGAGTTCTCTTTCGCGCTTGTACGAACCATAACACACACATTTATGCCAAAATGTCAGTTTTGTCGAGTATCTTCACAAGAACAGTCAAGTGAGTTAAATACAATCTTAAATAGTTCGTAAAGAGTTGAGAATGAGATGCGTAAGATCCTGTCAGCAGTGGCGGGTATTAAAGTGACAGCAATTCTCTCTGTTAGTAAAGTTAACCAAAGAACAATGGGAACAGAAAATTACTAACTGCTCAACGCTTAAGGATTAATCTATTTTTCGTTTATAATTTATGCAGTGCGGACTGTTTTATAAACGTATTCAATTTCTTTATAATTCACATCGGTTAGACAGGTAGGTACAGGTAAATATTACATTTATTATGGGTTTAAGTGATGATTGTTTTAAGTTCACTTAAATTAAAAGTTGTTATATTTTTTTAAGCCTAATGTTTCAAATTTTGGAAAAATAAATTTTCATCGAGACATAAGTAGCTGTGATACTGGTCTTCATTCATAAAAATATGCCATTAACATGCTTGAAAATAAATGGTGCCAATCAAGCCCAAGCCCAAGCCAAAAATGTGTTTGTTCGAGAAGGAAACGGCTTGAACAAGGAGAACAGAGCTCTGATTATTTTTTAAAAATGGAAAAACACATCTCTAGGAATCTTACTATTAGTTCGCAGCAAATTAAAGCTATGGTAGGTAATCCTGTTCAGAAACACTTTTTTTTATACTGGGTGAAATGGTCCTTCCATCCTGAGAGTAGTCAATACATTATGTGTTCAGAAAAAGGAATGAAAAAAATCAGACCTCTGTAGCAGCTGCAGGACAGTAAAAACTCTGACCAATCACTGCCATTCGGTGCGAATGTAAAGAACCAATCAGATGCCTTCATGTCTCGTGCCCGAGCCCCACTGCGTGCGCTGCCCTGCGTGCACTCATCACATGTCACCGTTCCCGGAAACATTCAGCTCACTCAGAGACAATTTATATGGCTCACTACACCGAGTAAGCAGGAGTTTGCGGCACAATGGAAGAGAAAATGCAGCAAAATCTACCAATGCCAGCTTTGCTGGTAACTGCTCGCCCTGATAAAAAGGCAAAAAAAAAGAAAATCGGAGGCAGAAAAGGCTGCAACGAAACAGGCACTGGATAAAGCCAGAGGACAAACTCGCGTCACCATTGGTGCAGCATTTGAATGGTGGAGACAATTGAGGGAGCTGAAGGGCCTGAAAAGTGATGCTGAGGTTGCGGTCTTTCTGCTGGACAGGTAATTATTTGTTTTGCTTCGGGGGGATTTGTTATTTCCATGATATACGTTAGGCAACGTAGCTACTTTTGTAGCTAGTATTAGCCCAATGCTAACATTAGCTTCTCTGTCGGTGTAAGCCAGTTGCGTTACAGGTCGTAGGTACATAACGTTACTGCTTAGCTGACTTTTAGGACATGACATTTTGAACATATTGCACAGCCATAGTCGCAAGTGTTTCTGCATTATAATTGTGGATGCGCGTTCATGTTTGTGGGGGCGTAGCTTTGGACGGAGTACTGACAGGAGGGGGCGGAGCTTAGAAGAGGTGCCACTTTCAAATCTTGCTAGCTCTCCCACATTACCTACTATAGCTTTAATGGCATTTTGACAGATAATTCTTTTTAAGAATTATTTCTTAAAAAAACTTTTCTTCAGCCTTCCTTTTCTTTCAGTCATTAAACACAGACTCTGGGCCCTATTTTAACGATCTGAAACGCAAGTGTCAAAGCGCAAAGCGCAAGTAACTCTGTGGGCGGGTCTCGGCGCTGTTGCTATTATACCGGCGGGATAAATGACTCTCCGACGCAAATCTAAAATGGGTTGGTCTGAAGTCGCTTCATTACTCATAGGTGTGGTTTGGGCGTAACGTGAAATAAACCAATCAGAGCATCATCTCACATTCCCTTTAAGAGCAGGCGCACTTTTTCCTTGGTGTATTGCTATTATAACGGCGGATTTGCCAGGAGCGGTTCACAGCCGAGGAGACCGACGCTCTCGTCAGGGCCGTAAAACACAGAGAAGTGACATTGGGGATGGAGAAACACACCCAGATTAGCTTCGGTTAAACAGGCGTATGATAATCTGGGTAAATGTGTAAGCTAGATGTATGCTTTTATAATAAATTGTCTATCTATCTATCTATCTATCTATCGTTTGTAATAATATGATTTGCAAAAATGAAAACTGCTGCTTCTGTGTAGATTAGAGAATCAAAGTGTATGCGCATTGTGCACGCTATACATTATGGTCAAGCATGCGCCCTTAAAATAGCATAATGAACAACGCGCAACGCGCCACTGACTTTAGACTAGGTTTTTTCTGGCCAGTGGCGCAATTGTTTTATGGAACAGTAAAATAGCACCAGGGATTGTTTGCGCCGGAGCACGCCTCCTTTTTTGCGCTGAACCGCCCAGGGAGCGCAAGTTCATTCCCTAGTTTAGCGACGTGCTTCTGTGGAGGGAAAAGCGTGCTTTGCGCGGGTGCAAAATAGGAATGAAACATGCGTCGCTGTACAAAGTCAATTGCGCTGGGTGCAAGATAGGGCCCTCAATCTGGATTCATGCCAAAAAGACACATAGCAAACAATATCAGACTTTTTATAGATTTATTAGACTAAAGTGAATTAGTTAATATTGAATTTTTATTCTTTTTGTAGATTTTTACAAAGCTTTTTACTCTCTCGAACACAAGTTTATTTTTCTATCTCTCCAAAAGCTTGGGTTTGGTGACCCATTCTGCAAATTTATAAGAACTCTTTATAATAATGCAACTGTTCCATTAACCTTGAATCAGGAACCTCGCCTAGATTTCAAGAGTCAAGAGGAGTTGGTCAGTGTTGCCCTGTAACCCCTTATTTATTTCTTATGGCTGCACAACTTCTTTCCTCCTTTACCTCATCTAGGCTGCCGCTATCATGTCCCTGACATGTGTTTGTGTCTAATTCTCAAGCCGGATTTCTGAGGTCTCCGGTCTAACTGGGTATTACCGACCCATTATAAATGTGTTTATATGGGGTGCGTCTGTTTTTCAACACTTCTAAAAAGACAAAAAGAATTGACTTACCACAAATACTGAAGGAAGAGAAGATCAAACCTCTTGTTGGTTGAAAAATCCCAGTATTTTCCCCTGAAAAGACGCCTGAGTTGTGAGATCACGTCGGGGTCACCACTTTATAAGGCCCTGCCCAATCAGTCCAACGACAGCTTCTGATAAGCGGGTGAAGGTTTACTGCGTGTTACTGTCTTTACTGCGTTCAGCTAATTAATTTAAATACATCTTTGTTTCATCTGACTCCAAAAATAAAAAGGTTTACTTGATGTTTGTTAATCATTAAATTTAGGTGAATGTTTGATTATTCTATTTACCGCTTTATTGAAATTACACCCGTTCATCCGGATTCCTGTAACACTTCGAGTCTCACACCGGCCGGGTATACGATCTCATAATCACAAGCTCGTCAGTCTCGGCCATTAGACAGAGGCGATAGACTAATATCCTAGATGGCCGTACTCCACTTTGCTCATTCTAGAATATATGATTCAGTCCCCATAAATCTGAACACACTTAATTAAGGTAAGATTATATCTAACCAGAGGTCACGACCCTTACCATAGAACCAAGCTGACCAACTTACTGTAACTCCAACTAATGGTAACTCTGTATAATCATGCTGTGATTTCCGTTGTACACTTAGTTAGAATAATACTATACAATAATCAGTGGTTGAGGCTCACACTATTTAGATTGGTCTAACAACACTCTGTCGTTCTAAACAGAAAACCCATTATTAGCCTCTACAGTCTAAGTATACATTGACTAATGCCGATGTGTTAGTCGGATCTCTAAAGCTTCAGTCGGTGTGCTCCTCTGCTCCACCCAAGCTGGATTCCAGTCCGCTTACTAACCTGAGCGCAGAACTGTGGTGTTATGGACTTAACGTAATCTACTAGAGTTAATCATTTCACAGTAAGTCAGAATAAATCCAAATGTAACAATGTATTATTAGTCAGGTAAATGTATCATGCAAATTACATAATCAATTCAAAGATAATCAATACAATAACATCAAATGCTAAAGAGATAACGAGTAAAAGATGCATACCTGACATTAGAAAAATACATAATGCTGAGTGTCTGAGGACAGTCAGTATTACGGGCTGATCTGGCTACTAAATCTTGAAGCATTTTTCTTCAAATGCATGCTTTCTTCTAAGCATTTGACCAAGACAAAACATCCCCAAAGTGAGGAATGAATTTACAATGGGAATTTGCATTGACTAGCGTTATAGACATAGGGAGTTCACTCTTTGTCGAGGAACAGGAGGAAGTTTGGATGAAGGACCCTGGGAAACAGTGCACACCCAGTAAGCAAAGCATCTCTAAACCCTTATTACCATTTGGTTTACTTCTGTGGAGATGAGACCGTTGTACCAGTCGCACTGAGAGACTTTATACCAAACATGACTGTTAATTCACTTGTATTGACAGAGAACATTATACTTTTTATATAATCTTTCCAATTGTGAAGGAAGGACAGGAGGGACAGAAGCGTTCCCGCACCTTCACTCTGTGGGGTGTGGAGACAAACGGCAGTGTGTGTTTGTGTTGTCCATATCTCAGGAGATCAGAGGATCTGAGGTCCTGTTTGTCTGACTCCCTGAATCCCCTTATTTATTCCTGAGGCTGCACAACTTCTTTCCTCCGTTCTTTGAGTATTTATGAATGTTACATGTGCTCTGTGCTAGTTTATACTCATACATTAGATATAGTTATGTCTTGTATGTTTGTCTAATCTATTTGTTTAATTTGGGTTATGATTATTTAAAGGAACTAAAAGCCTATATGTTTATGCCAGTATTTCTTCAAAACAATACATTACAAATAAAGAACAAAGATCATTTAAGACTCCATTCCGCTTCATGAAAGATATCTGCACAAACAAACAACAGGATGAAGTGATGCTGTTAAACAGAACCATGATACTCCACCCAATGTGTTCATCCGAGACATTTAAAGGCACACTATGTAGAAATTGTGTTTTTGTCAAACAGCGACCCCTAGAGTCACTGTGGAATACTTGCACTGTCGAAAATACTGCAGACATTAACAGTGAGACATAAACAGATGAGGAGATATCATTAGAGAATAAATTAGGCTACACGAATCAATACAATATTACATTTTGTCAATATGAAAAATTAAAGGTTCCTTAAAACAGACTCAAGGATATTATATGTTTTAGAAACCGTTGAGTTCAAAGGTTTTGATATTTTCTTAAGGGAAGTAAAAAGCGACTTTATATCAGAGGAGAATATTCTAACATCAGGATTACATTGAATGGTTCTGGCTTGGTGAAGATGAAACTTACCCAGAAGACAAAGAAATAATACAGTATAATCAAAATTAACATCCTTACAATGAAAATCTGACAAAAAATGTTTAACAATCTGTAACATCAGCAGAAAACTAACAAGGGAACTTCTGGCCAGAAAGAGTCAGAGAATGGGCACTGATCATACAAATGTAGAACTGACTCTTCTTCAATATTGAACATAAAGAAGAAACATTCTCAGAAAACCTGCTCTAAAATACATTACACGGGTAATATCTATGAACAATTTTGAAATGGAGTTCTTTAATTTTATTAGGGTTAAAAAGTTTGTGAGGAAAAGTCCATAAGTTATTAAAATCAGAGTTCGGATAACAGATCCTCCAGATCGTGCTTTAGGGAGGGTTCTTGGAGTCGAAGAAAGAGCATTTCTAATAAAGAAGTTGTTGCATTTTTATCTAAAACATTAATGTAACGGGTCCCGGCCAGGGGTCGGCTAGCAGATATATGCTGAGAATCCTGGTCGAAGTGCTCTGGAAACATTGAAAATATTACACAGTTATATTGATGACGCGGGACAACAGTTGCCCTTTTTCCATTCAACCGGATAATTTTTAGAGCCCGACCGATATATCGGCGGGCCGATATTATCGGCCGATATTAGGCATTTTCCTAACTATCGGTATCGGCATTTATAACGGCCGATAAATTAATATTTAAAAAAATGCAGCGTGCAGTGATTTATGTAAGGATGGCGCTGCCAATAAAGCACCTAAAAGCTGTTACAAAGAACTGGCAAAAGTGGCAAAAAAATAACAGCGCGTCTGGTGTAGACACAGTGTTAAGCTCATTCTGCTACGTTACAACATCAAGCAATATTCCAATACTTTATGTAATTATAACACTTTATATAGGGCCATTTTGCATTAAAAGTAGCCAGATGGAGAGTGACACGTTCAGAATTAATACACTTTTAGTAAACTACAGAACAGCGCAAGCGGGAAGCGGCGCACCTCACGCCGGCAGAGAACGCGTCCGAGAACGGACACTGTTAGTGATATAAAACGCACACACACAGGTCTGTTAAATTAAGCAATACTTTTAAGGTAGTCTAATATTTTTCTGACTAACAAAATTACTGACACAGTAAAGGGTAGATTTAAATAAAGAAAAACGAAATTTAAATAAAGAAAAACGAAATATAAATTTCGTTTAATTTCTTTATTTAAATTTCGTTTAATTTCTTTATTTAAATTTCGGTTTAATTTCTTTATTTAAATTTCGTTTAATTTCTTTATTTAAATTTCGTTTAATTTCTTTATTTAAATAAAGAAAAACGGAATTTAAATAAAGAAATTAAACGAAATTTAAATAAAGAAATTAAACGAAATTTAAATAAAGAAATTAAACGAGATTAATTTAGATTGATCATAACGGGTAAAAAGGCTAATACATTTTGTTTCTATTATTCTATTTTCCACAATGTCAAAGCAACACAGCTTAATCCAAAACACAAGCTCAGACATGCACTTCCTCCATACAAACTCCGCTGTTCTGCGCTCTTGCCAGAGAAGACTCCCGTTGCTGGAACACTTGCGCCTCAGTTCTGTTTCTAGCATGCATGCGTTTTCCGCGTGGCTCGAGCCGCGCCTGAGAGACGCGTGTCTCACGCAGGCAGTGTGCAAACTCCAACCTGTTAACATGGGAGCCGAAATAAAAACGGCCATGCCACGCAGTCAGTGTGTCGCCGGCCTTATTCAAGCGCGAATGAGAACCGTTTCGCGGGGGATCCCAGATGTAAAAAAAAAAAAACAACAACAACAACAAATATTCGAATGTCAAATTTTCAAATCGAATACCAACCCACCGAATGAATATTCGAATATTCGGGTACAGCCCTAGTTTCACGTTTAGTACATTTTGCTTACTACTTATTTAAAATAGTATAAAACTACTGTACATATGTAATTATAAACGTTTTCATTATGATATTATTAATTTTACTTTACTAAAAAGATCTGAGCTCTTCCTCCACTGGTAGATATTAGAGAAATTAAGATTAAAAATAGAAGAGTATTTATAATATAATATAATATAATATAAAATGCTATATATTATATTATAATATAATATAAAATATTACAGCTCAAATTCTCATTCTATCATTCACCCTGCCTCCATTACATATCTTTGTCACACAAGTGTTTAATCACCACATTTGAGTTATCATTGAAAAACGTTTATATACTGTATTTATTCTGTTTATACTGTTTTTCTATATACAGTACCCATCAAAAGTTTGTACACACCAATTGGAAAGTGTGTCCAAACTTACTGTACTATAATACACATAAATAATATTGCTACTGTATTATAATATACACATAAATAATATCGGCCGATATATCGGTATCTGGCTTTTTTTTATCGGTATCGGCATCGGCGCCCAAAAATCCATATCGGTCGGGCTCTAATAATTTTTATTATCAACTTCATTTCAACTTTATATCTGTAATCATGAATTATTACTGCTATCTTTGGTTGCTCTGTATCGAGACACAGGTTATATCCACAACTGGATAACATGAAGTCACATATTCTTCAAAAGTACATTTCCACATAAATGTGTCTTCACATATTTCCTCAACATTAACTTATCACAGTTTTATCTTAAACCATAAACACACATTTTCTCTCTAAACCATATTCTCTGTTCTCTCTCATTAAACGAGTATTTCTGTATTCATTATACATTTTGTAAGTGTTCACTTCTTACAACAGAATAGCCTAAATCACATTTGCAGTTAAGTTAAATTATATTATAATTATTATATTTACATTATATGAGTACAAACTTCAACAGTAAACCTATTTGCCTCATAACATTTACACTTAATTCCTATGAACCGAAACTGTGTTATAATCTAATATTACCACATGCGTTTCACCCAAAGCTACATCTGTAAACTGCTTTTACTCTGTACATTAGTGTTATTTATTACCCGTAAGTCATAGTCTTACACACACAGTTACTTTACACATACACAGTAATAAACTCAGAAATATCCCCGAGCCGTTAGGATATAAAAGAAAACATTAGTGCGAGAGTCGGCCGCCATTTCCTCAACTTCACAACGTTATCATTAGACTTGACTATTTACACACTTAACATACCTTTAGCTTATCAAACACACATCACCGGGGATTCATATTAGCTTATAACCCTTTGTGGTCACATAAAAGATGTAAAACTAACCTGGAAATTAAAAATATTACACAGTTATATATTGATGACGCGTGACAACAGTTGCTCATTCAGCCGGATTATGAGCTTGTCCTCCGGCGCGCCTCGCTAAGGGTCCCAGAGTGGCGCGGCTGAAGGTGCTGCCACCTTGTGTCCGTTCTGTGAAACAGCATGTCATAGCGCACTTCTGTGTATTCTCTCAGTAGTATTTAATTTGTAATGAAAGGAAAGAAAACAACAGATAATAATCTCAACAAAACCTATTTTTGTGAGTGTCACATTAACACCACTGATTAGAAGTAGGAATATAATTGTTTAAACAGTCGTATCTTAAATGCACTTTAATCAAGGTTCTCAAACTGACAGGAATACTTTTAGTCACCTTATTAAAATCTCTTACTGAAATTACAGCACCTTTCAGAGACATAAACTCAGAAAAAGAAAGAAGGTCTGCTTGAGCACTGAATAAATCAGAAACAAAAATAATATTCGGATCCACTCATTCCTTGAAATAAAAGGATTTTGTTTCCACACAATACATTTTGATTATTGCACATAAGACACGTGTGTGGGGAGAAATGATGTCTGAAAGCAATCTTTAAAAATTACGTCTGTAAAGTATTGTTTCCACGACTTAAACCCTAATTATCATCCCAAACATTTAATCTTTCACTCTGAGCATTAAATCACATAATCACATATTATTTATTTATTTAAAACACAAGATTATCAGCAAGAACCTTTTACATCCATTTATTCCAATGAACAAATGATCATTTCTCCTCTATAACTGAAATAATTATTCATTTAGTCTCATGTTGAACAAACACTGAGAGTGTGCAGAATTTACTGCTTCAGTGATTTGATGTAATACAAGAAAAAATATGGTATATAATCATATATAATTATAATTCATGTGTCATATAATTCATCAGTCATGTGATCATCACGGCCCAATCACAGCCACCGTACTGATATTCAGATCAACAGCACTCTTACTCATGTGATATGGATTAAATATTGGAAACATGATGAAAGCAGGAAGATCCAGATCTACAGGAGTGACGTTTACTGACTATTGACCGGTAAGATCCTCAGAGAGCCAGAAGAACAATAATTACAGAAGAATGGAAAGAGTGTGTGAGTGAAGGTGGTTGTGAATGTGTGTAGATGTGTGTTAGTTACAGGATCAGAGAACGACACCGTTCCTCCGTCATAGTCCAGATTCACTCTCACACGATCAAGCTTCTGAAAAACATGAAAACCAGAACTAAAATACACTCCGTACTGATGATACTCCACACTCCAGACATCAGTGTTGAAGAAACCCCATCCCTTCCTCTGGTTTGATGCTGTAGTTACTCCAAGAGTCCAGCGTTTACTCTCTTTAACCTCCACATCCCAGCAGTGTGTTCCTGAGTTAAAACCCTCTGAACCCAGAACACAGTAATAATGGTCAAATCTCTCTGGATTATCAGGAAGAAGTGGTTTGTTCCCGCTGTATCTCACACTGGTCAGATCATCAGACACGACGAGATATGGATTCGCAGTGTTTGGATCCAGAATCACAGGAGCTGATGAGACACAATCAACAGAAGCTTTTATTCTGATCTTCATATAATGATCAAGAGTGAACCCAACACAGATTATTATGAATTATGACACTCGTCCTGTTGATCAAACACATGTTCCTCTGATCACTGTCAGTGCTGTTATTAGTTTCACACTCGTTTTTATCATCAGCGTTTAACGGCATCAACTACAAACATTAAATATGAGATTCAGACATTTGTGTCCATCAAGAGAAACTGATACTTTGGGAAAGTTAAATAACAATAAATCTCTGAGATCTGTTGAGATTTCTGCTGTAGATGAAGAACTGTAAGTGTGTGTCTGATCTTCAGCATCTGATCATCTTCATTTTATTGGCTCTTATAGTCTGTGTTTTGTTTTAAATTAGTTTATTATGACTGTCTGTTGTGTTTGACTTATAACTTGATAAATTATTATTATTATTAGTGAAGGCAAAGCATCACTGCCTACAAACATTAATCACCTTCAACACTTCCTAGCCACGCCCTAGCAACCCAAATCCAAAGAGGGATATCTTCTAATCTGAATGCTAACATGTTGATTATGCTAGCATCATGTTACTAATTCTAACCATCTAACAAACACCAAACTTTTTTATCTATCTGTCTATCTGTCTATCTGTCTATCTATCTATCTATCTATCTATATATCTGTCTATCTGTCTATCTATCTATCTGTCTATCTATCTATCTATCTATCTATCTATCTGTCTATCTGTCTATCTATCTATCTATCTATCTGTCTATCTGTCTATCTATCTGTCTATCTGTCTATCTATCTATCTATATATCTGTCTATCTGTCTATCTATCTGTCTATCTGTCTATCTGTCTATCTATCTATCTATCTATCTATCTATCTGTCTATCTGTCTATCTATCTATCTATCTGTCTATCTGTCTATCTATCTATCTATCTGTCTATCTGTCTATCTATCTATCTATCTGTCTATCTGTCTATCTATCTATCTATCTATCTGTCTATCTGTCTATCTATCTATCTATCTATCTGTCTATCTGTCTATCTATCTGTCTATCTGTCTATCTATCTATCTATCTATCTATATATCTGTCTATCTGTCTATCTATCTGTCTATCTGTCTATCTATCTATCTATCTATCTATCTATCTGTCTATCTGTCTATCTATCTATCTGTCTATCTATCTATCTATCTATCTATCTGTCTATCTGTCTATCTATCTATCTATCTATCTGTCTATCTGTCTATCTATCTATCTATCTATCTATCTGTCTATCTGTCTATCTGTCTATCTATCTATCTGTCTATCTGTCTATCTATCTATCTATCTATCTATCTGTCTATCTATCTATCTATCTATCTATCTGTCTATCTGTCTATCTGTCTATCTATCTATCTATCTGTCTATCTGTCTATCTATCTATCTATCTATCTATCTATCTGTCTATCTGTCTATCTATCTATCTATCTATCTGTCTATCTGTCTATCTATCTATCTGTCTATCTGTCTATCTATCTATCTATCTATCTATCTGTCTATCTGTCTATCTATCTATCTATCTATCTGTCTATCTGTCTATCTGTCTATCTATCTATCTATCTATCTGTCTATCTGTCTATCTATCTATCTATCTATCTGTCTATCTATCTATCTATCTATCTATCTAACTTATCTATCTTTCTTTCTTTCTTTCTTTCTAACTAACTAATCCACCATTCATTCTTTCTTTCTTTCTTTCTTTCTTTCTTTCTTTCTTTCTTTCTTTCTACCTAATCTTTTCTTTCTTTCTTTCTTTCTTTCTTTCTTTCTAACTAATCTATTTTTCTTTCTTTTTAACTAATCCATCTTTCTTTCTTTCTAACTAACTAATCCACCATTCTTTCTTTCTTTCTTTCTTTCTTTCTTTCTTTCTTTCTCTTTCTTTCTTTCTACCTATTCTTTCTTTCTTTCTTTCTTTCTTTCTTTCTTTCTAACTAATCAATCTTTTTTCTTTCTCTCTTACTAATCTATCTTTCTTTCTAACTAATCAGTCTTTCTTTCTTTCTAACTAACTAATCCACCATTCTTTCTTTCTTTCTAACTAATATATCTTTCTTTTTAACTAATCCATTTTCTTTATTTCTATTTCTTTTTTGTAACTAATCTTTCTTTCTTTCTTTCTTTCTAACTAATCAATTTTTCTTTCTCTCTTACTACTCAGTCTTTCTTTCTTTCATTCTAACTAATCTATTTTTCTTTCTTTCTTTTTAACTAATCCATCTTTCTTTCTTTCTAACTAATCTACCATTCTTTCATTCTCTTTCTCTCTCTCTTTCTTTCTTTCTTTCTTTCTTTCTTTCTTTCTTTCTACCTAATCTTTTCTTTCTTTCTTTCTTTCTTTCTTTCTTTCTTTCTTTCTTTCTTTCTTTCTTTCTACCTAATCTTTCTTTCTTTCTTTCTAACTAATCTTTCTTTCTTACTAATCTTTCTTTCTTTTTTCTTTCTTTCTAACTTTTATTTCTTTCTAACTAATCTTTCTTTCTTGCTTGCTTTCTTTCTTGCTTTCTTTCTAACTAATCTTTCTCTCTAACTAATCTTTCTTTCTAATCTATCTTTCTAACTAATCTTTCTTTTTAAATTATCTTTCTTTCTTTCTAACTAATGTTTCTTTCTTTTTCTTTCTAACTAATCTTTTTTCTTCAGCGAGCTCCACGGAGCACTCCTTCAGTCTATCCACGGAGCGCTCTAAAGTCGGACAGAGGCTGGTCACTTCCCCGGAGCAGGGGGTGAGCTCAGGGCCTTGCTGAGCTTGGTTCATCTGGTCGTGCTCGTGCGTAAAAACATCGGTTCTGAGAAGCAGTGTTGTGCAGTGTTGGGAGTAACGCGTTACAAAAGTACTGCATTACAGTAACATATTACTTTTTGCTGTAACGCAGTAGTGTAAGGCATTACTAATCAATTTTCAGTAATATTTTACTCGGTACATGTTCAGTAACGCTTGCGTTACAACACACTTTTAGCCCAAAATGTAATTGTTAAAAAAAAATTAAAAAAAAAAAATCCAGGGGAAAAAACAGCAAGACCACGAGACATTAACGAATGAAAAGTGCAAGTAAGTTATTACCTGTTCGTGGTCAGTCAATAGCCGCGTGTGTTGTCCAAGTTTGTACATAAATGACAGCTCTGCGCTCGCGCTGGCCAGTGGAAAAGCGGCTAATGGGAGAATATGGTAGAAGAAGAGTGTACATTCGCGAGATGGACGTATGCGCATTAGCCTACTCTGTTTGTTCTGTGTTTTCTTTCTAACCATGTTTATGACACAAAATTTTGAAATGTAGGCTTAAATCAAACACATTTTAATTCAGATTATATATATATATAAACAACGGAAAACAAAAACAACGAAAAAAAAACAGCTGGCTGACCCCTAGAGGGGTGGGGAAAAGGGGTGGATGGGGGCGGCCCATCCCATTTTATTTGTCATGAGCTCTATATTTTAAGTTGTAGCCTACTGGAAAAAAATATGATTCAACAACACAAACTTTGAAGTAGGCTATAGCCTACAAGTTATCCTGCTTTTTGCCATGGACTGCCCAGAATAAACAATATTTTCTCCACACGAGATGTTTAAAACCCTGCATGTAGTTTTTGTGAAGACGAGCGCATATCTTACAAAGGTTCCAGTTCTTCTGTTTAGGCTATTGTAGTTTGTAATGCTTATGTTTCTAAATTTATATAGGCCTAACACAATTAAACTTCTATCTATCTATCTATCTATCTATCTATCTATCTATCTATCTATCTATCTATCTATCTGTCTGTCTATCTGTCTATCTATCTATCTATCTCTGTCATGAAGAGCCTCTAACTCTCCACCCATCCATCATGTCCAGCTCAGATCTCCTGCTGTCAGACTCACTGTTTTGGACGATGTCCTGCATCTTCTTCCAGACTCTGAACGGCAGGTTGCCCAAGTATCGTGGCACATGAATCAAAGCTCCAGAAGCCATCTGTGGATCCGGCTGTGAGCTCTGGACTCTGGAAGAACATTCAGGAGTCAGAACTGCAGTGGCTTTGGATCAGAACCAGAGAGACCAGAGACAGGAGCAGATCACTCACCTTTCCATTGAGACTGGAAACTCCTGCAGAACAAACACACCATTTATCATCAAGAACTCAATCAATCATCAATCAATCAACCAATGATCTGAAATCAGACCTTCAGAAAGCAGACGTCATTGGCTTTCATCATCTCCTCCATGTCTTTGATTGTGTGTGAAAGAGCTGAGATGTGTGTGTTCATCTCCTCCAGCTTCTCCTTCATCCTCTGCTTCTTCTGCTCCTCTTCCTCCCTCAGTGCAGTGACTGTAGCTTCTTCTTCATCTCTGAGAAACTGATGAAGCTTCTCAAACTGCTGTTTAATCTGACGCTCTGTGTGCTCAGCTTGAGACTGAAATCAAAGCACATTCACTTCAATCATCTCAATCGACACATATCATTAATATCCAAGATAAACTCGGATACCCGACATAAAACGGATCCAGAAGCAGATTGCTGCTAGTCATTTACAGAAATAATAAACTGTTATCCATTATATCAAATCATAACTGTATATAGTGATCCAACAGCTGTAATGAAAATGACTCTCGTTTCTGTTTCCTCACCTTGATGTGTTGAACTGTTTTCTCAAATTCTCCTTTCATTTCATCATTGCGTTTAAGTTTCTCTTGTAAGGACTTCAGTGCTGTATTGAGCTCCTCCTAGAATTGAACAAAAATACATTAAAACACCAGATTACAGTGAAGAGAAGACAATACAGTGATATGATCATATAATGCAGTGAAAAAGTATTTGCCCCCATCTCAGACTAAATTGATTCAGAAATGAAAACCTACCATAAAACAAAGGCAACCTGAGTAAACACAAAGTACAGTTTGTAAATGACAGTGTTATTTATTGAAACAAAAAAGTTCTCCAATACCAACTGGGCCGGCGTGAAAATGTATTTGCCCTCATAGTTATTACAGTTTTTCTCAGTCGCTTTGGTGCATTTCTCACATCACTATTTACATTTGCACAACAGTTAATGCAGTTCTCAAAACCATTAGTACAAACTGCAAAACCTAGTTGATAACCTGCAAAAGTGTGTCACTTGCTCAAAATGGAGAGCTCACTCCTCAAACGCAAGTATTCATGCCAATGAAAGTGTCAGTGTCATCAAGATGAAAAGTCCTGACACCATTGTTTATGAGCAAGATAGTCAAATGGCTTTGTCATGTTTTCATTAGGACAGTTTACTCTGTAAATGTTTTCAAACGCAAAAAAGTCAGATCTTGGTGACACTGCCTGAAAATGCTCAAGACAGCACTATATACTATTGGCACAGCCATTTGAAAAATACAGTAAAGTTACACATTACTGTATTTAGTGAGGTAACTGAGTACAAGACACTGAATATGTATGTTTCACATTTTTACTGCATATGCTCTTTGCAATTCTAATTTGTTCACAGCATTGTGCAAAAGAAAAAATACACCCTTATTTACAACAGACATAAACTCGCTTTGGGTAGAGCTGGGCACAACTGTACACAATATTGCAGTACATACTGGAACTGAACATACAACATACATAGTACTGTAATCATTCATGCACATCCAGACGTTCCTCATCAGTGAAAGCTGAGATTCACCTGAGAGAAATTGTTCAATTTAGGAAACATTTTCAGGGACACCTCGCCCTGCGTGCCACTAAGTCTACGGCCCAAGCGATTGGTCGTGCCATGGCCAGTTTGGTGGACCATCATTGGCTGAACCTGACAGAGATCAAGACAAGACAGCCCTCCTTGACTCCCCGTCTCTCTCTCGGGTCTGTTCGGGTCTGCAGTGGACGGCTTCGCTGAGCGTTTTACAGGCCCAGAAGTCGTCATAGATGATGCACCACTTCAAATAGAAAACAAATACCTTTTGCAAAGATCATTCCTCCTCTTCATTATCCTATTGCAAGCATCAGCCCCCCACCACGGCTGCGACTCGTTATGATTCTTTACATGTGAATCAAGAAACATTTGTCTTACCTTATATGATGAAACCACTTCACTGATGGGTCTGAATTTATGATTGTCATGTTGTTTTGAATCTCTGCACACTAAACACACAGGCTGTTTGTCCTCCAGACAGAAGAGTTTGAGTTTCTCACTGTGTAAACTGCAGATCTCCTCAGACCCTGATGAACGCCGCTCATTTCTCTCCTTCAGGAACGACTCACACAAGTTTTTTAACGCAAGATTAACTGGAGGATTAGGTTTTGAGGATCTTCTCCTGCAGACAGGACACTCCTGAGATTCCTTGGTTCTCCAGAACTGTTGAAGACACTCTTTACAGAAACTGTGACTACAGGATAAAATAACAGGAGCCTTGTAGATTTCATGACACACAGGACAAATATAATCATCTTCAGCTGCTGAAGCCATTTTCCCTGTTTGAGCTCCAGCAATCTAAACTTTACTTTCACTTTCTGAACGACGGTTTAAAAAAATGAATCACCATGAGAATCACAAAGATCAGAAACAAACTTGTTCAGAAACAAACTTCTCAAATTCTTCTGTAAAGTTTTCCCCTTCGTACTCCACTGATCGCTGATTCTTTATTGCTTTTGTCGAGACAAAGTCAGTATGGCAGAAAAGAGAAATAACAAGTCAGTCTCTTCCTGGTTAGTGTTGTAAGAGGGTGGAGCTCCTGATGAAACAGGTTAAATAACAACATCAGGATTTCTTTAGGTAAAATTAACAAAATCTAAGCCTATTCAAAATTAACTTGCATTGAAACGTTAAGATATAACGCTAAATCCTTGGATTAAACACAAAAGAACCATAAAAATACCCAAATATTAAAAATAAAAGATCTCAAAACCCTTATACGTGTTTTATTTATTGCTCTTCTTTATTCGTCCCAGAGTTTCTCCAGGGTCTGTCATGCTCCCTCTCTCTTATAATGATTTCTTCTCATGCTGAAGTTTCAGTGATAAACACTCCTCTGTTTATGATGCTGATTGTCAGTGTTTTGAAGAAACAAACAGATCAACAGATTAAAAGTCCTGAATAAACAGGAGAAACAGAGATGAGACAAAAGTTTGTCTCTCATGGATCACTCGTCAGCACCTTTATTAACACTGATTTAGTATTTCTTGTTAATTATGAAAAATATACTCACTTTATTAGCATGAAGACATCTAAAGATAATACCAGAATACACTTCACACACACTATACATAGATGAAGACGGGCAGAGACTAAGCCAGAACTCAGGGTATATAAGCATGGATGAAACAAAGGAAATTAATGAGATAATTTAAACAGAATAACTAATCAATCAACCAGGGAAAGTAGGTCATGGAGTGATGTAATGTGACAATCTGGTGTGATGTAGTGGCAAGTGATTGTTAAGAAATAATCATCAGTCCACATGTCAGTGGTCATCCCAACATTGATATCAGACATAATTTCTGATATTTCGTTGACCAGCACCAGTCTTTTGGAGGCCGCGGTTTCATTAGATCTCCGAGAGATGTTTGTGGGATCATGTAACACACTATCCGCTGAGACCCATATGTAGCCCCCAGATTTATTAGGTCTTGCACTAGGTTAATAAAACCTCTTCCAGCAACCGTATGAAACGACCTAATATCCCGACAGCAAAACTCCACACATTTTTCTGTTCCATTGGATTGTACAGAAGCTGGTGCTGACTTGGCTGTTGGAGATAATAGTGTGAAAGAGATGACTGTGTGTTGTTAAGAGCGGCTAGGCCTGCTGTTGGACGAGTGCATCCACGATCAGTGTGTCGCTGTAGAGAAGATGAACCTGTCTTTTTGCTGTCGTACGCCAAGACAGCTTCGCAAGCTCTACGCTGTACGTAACCGTGGGCTCTTTATTGGTTGAAACGACATATATATATATATATATATATATATATATACATACATTTCTACATATATAAAGCCTATATAGTTTTTCTTAGTTACAAACCTGAACCCAACCCGAACCCGAGGCTATTCATTAAACTTTAACCAAAACCCGAACCCGAACCCGACCTGAAACCCTTAAGTGTCCCCAAATTCGCAAGTCAGAGGCGGCAATGGCAAGGAACCAAAACTCCATCAGTGACAGAATGGAGAAAAAAAACCTTGGCAGAAACCAGGCTCAGTTCTCCTCTGGCCATTGAACGAACAGTTATGATTCAGGCAGAATTACATGTCAGAAGTCAGATTGGATCGGAACATTCAGAATATTTATCCAGTTCCATCTGGTTGAAGATCGGAGTCACACCAATATGGAGACGGTTTGTTGAGGATCAGTGCCGATGGCTGTCGTGTCGACGAGGCCTTCACAGGGGAGAGTCTAGTTGACACAATCTGTGCTGACACTTCAGGGATGCGTTGTGGTCGTGTCTAGGCACAGGTTCTCCATCGGATCTGGATACGGCCCAGACTCGGCTGACTACATCATGCGTTGTGGTCGTGTCTAGGCGCAGGTCCTCCATCTGATCTGGATACGGCCCAGACTCGGCTGACTACATCATGCGTTGTGGTCGTGTCTAGGCGCAGGTCCTCCATCTGATCTGGATACGGCCCGGATCCGGGTGACTACATCATGCGTTGTGGTCGTGTCTAGGCGCAGGTCCACCATCTGGTCTGGATATGGCCCGGATCCGGCTGACTACATCATGCGTTGTGGTCGTGTCTAGGCGCAGGTCCTCCATCTGATCTGGATACGGCCCGGATCCGGCTGACTACATCATGCGTTGTGGTCGTGTCTAGGCGCAGGTCCACCATCTGATCTGGATACGGCCCGGATCCGGCTGACTACATCATGCGTTGTGGTCGTGTCTAGGCGCAGGTCCACCATCTGGTCTGGATACGGCCCGGATCCGGGTGACTACATCATGCGTTGTGGTCGTGTCTAGGCACAGGTCCTCCATCTGATCTGGATACGGCCCGGATCCGGCTGACTACATCATGCGTTGTGGTCGTGTCTAGGCGCAGGTCCACCATCTGATCTGGATACGGCCCGGATCCGGCTGACTACATCATGCGTTGTGGTCGTGTCTAGGCGCAGGTCCACCATCTGGTCTGGATACGGCCCGGATCCGGGTGACTACATCATGCGTTGTGGTCGTGTCTAGGCACAGGTCCTCCATCTGATCTGGATACGGCCCGGATCCGGGTGACTACATCATGCGTTGTGGTCATGTCTAGGCACAGGTTCTCCATCTGATCTGGATACGGCCCGGATCCGGGTGACTACTTCATGCGTTGTGGTCGTGTCTAGGCGCAGGTCCACCATCTGGTCTGGATACGGCCCGGATCCGGGTGACTACATCATGCGTTGTGGTCGTGTCTAGGCACAGGTCCTCCATCTGATCTGGATACGGCCCGGATCCGGCTGACTACATCATGCGTTGTGGTCGTGTCTAGGCGCAGGTCCACCATCTGATCTGGATACGGCCCGGATCCGGCTGACTACATCATGCATTGTGGTCGTGTCTAGGCGCAGGTCCACCATCTGGTCTGGATACGGCCCGGATCCGGGTGACTACATCATGCGTTGTGGTCGTGTCTAGGCACAGGTCCTCCATCTGATCTGGATACGGCCCGGATCCGGGTGACTACATCATGCGTTGTGGTCATGTCTAGGCACAGGTTCTCCATCTGATCTGGATACGGCCCGGATCCGGGTGACTACTTCATGCGTTGTGGTCGTGTCTAGGCGCAGGTCCACCATCTGGTCTGGATATGGCCTGGATCCGGCTGACTACATCATGCGTTGTGGTCGTGTCTAGGTGCAGGTCCACCATCTGATCAGGATACGGCCCAGATCTGGCTGACTACATCATGCGTTGTGGTCGTGTCTAGGCGCAGGTCCTCCATCTGATCTGAATACGGCCCGGATCCGGCTGACTACATTATGCGTTGTGGTCGTGTCTAGATGCAGGTCCTCCATCTGATCTGGATACGGCCCGGATCCGGGTGACTACATCATTCGTTGTGGTCCGGTTGTGGTCGTGTCTAGGCGCAGGTCCTCCATCTGATCTGGATACGGCCCGGATCCGGGTGACTACATCATGCGTT
The DNA here is from genome assembly GCF_949319135.1 of Squalius cephalus. Classification (NCBI taxonomy): domain Eukaryota; kingdom Metazoa; phylum Chordata; class Actinopteri; order Cypriniformes; family Leuciscidae; genus Squalius; species Squalius cephalus. The sequence goes on from NC_137137.1 coordinate 36,435,330, forward strand.
GTGGTCGTGTCTAGGCGCAGGTCCTTCATCTGATCTGGATACGACCCAGATCCGGGTGACTTCATCATTTGTTGTGGTCGTGTCTAGGCGCAGGTACTCCATCTGATCTGGATACGGCCCGGATCCAGGTGACTACATCATTCGTTGTGGTCGTGTCTAGGCGCAGGTCCTCCATCTGATCTGGATACGGCCCGGATCCGGGTGACTACATCATTCGTTGTGGTCCGGTTGTGGTCGTGTCTAGGCGCAGGTCCTCCATCTGATCTGGATACGGCCCGGATCCGGGTGACTACATCATGCGTTGTGGTCGTGTCTAGGCGCAGGTCCTCCATCTGATCTGGATACGGCCCGGATCCGGGTGACTACATCATGCGTTGTGGTCGTGTCTAGGCGCAGGTCCTCCATCTGATCTGGATACGACCCGGATCCGGCTGATCTGATCTGGATCAGATGGCAGAACCCAGGCTCAGTCACTCAGTTCTCCTCTGGCCTCTCAGGTGTGAGATTTAGACCCGCAAAAAAGACAGCAGAAAAGAGAGCAAAATTTAAGTGTTTGAAATGCACACAAAAAAAAAAGAATTTTTTTTTTTTTTTTTTTAGCCTTAAGAAGACTTTTTTTGCAATCTTTTAATTTTTTTAATAACTTAGCAAACACCATCGCACACCTGCAGGTGATCGGTGTGAGGGGAAAAAATACCAATTAAGCAGATAAAAAAATCTACAGAAAACAAGGAACTCCCGCACACTATCAGTGCTTGCAAATGAGTATCAACATTTTATTAGCAACATTTTGGTCTCTATTTTGGCATTCTGCCTGATGAAGGTCATGAGACCTAAATGTTGGTAATAACATTTTTATACTCATTTGCAAGTACTGATAGTGTGCGGGAGTTCCTTGTTTTTTGTAGATTGTATTTTTTTATTTTTTTATTCCTTAATGTACTGTACAGTACAATACTGGGACAGGCCAGAGGATCTCGTCCACATCACAGACTATATTGGCCCTGGCCAGCGGGGGGGAAATCCTCTAGCATGCCTGTTCCCCACTGGCACGCATCAACTGAAATATCTGACAGGCTTCTTCCATTTCATCGTCTCTGTGTCCTAGAAAAATAGAAGTACTGATTACTGTAACTGTAACACATCCTTTTTACAAAATGGAAGCATTCAGAAAACTCTATCTGTGTGTGAGGCAATCTGATGCATTTCTTTTTATTACAGTAGTGTAGAGCTACAGCTACAGTACATGTATGTGTTGTAACAGCACAGTGTGTTGACTGCACTCAACAGTAGAGAGCAGTCTGAAGCACCTCTACTGTACCTGTTCTTCTCCATGAAGGTTCTAATGATCGAGGCGACGGTGAAGCGACTCAAGTTTGGCTGAACTCGTTGCCCAGCCTCCTTCATAGTCGAACCATAGACAAAGACATGGGCAACTAGATTGGCACTGCTTGTCTCTTTGGCCTTGCCCTTCCTCTTCACCTTCCTCATCGTCTTCCTTCACCTCTTCCTCCACTCCCTACTGCTCTTCCTCCTCCTCCTCCTCCTCCTCATCCTCTTCCTTCACCTCTTCATCCACTCCCGACTGCTCTTCCTCCTCCTCCTCCTCCTCTTCCTTAACCTCTTCCTCCACTCCCTACTGCTCCTCCTCCTCCTCCTCCTCCTCTTCCTTAACCTCTTCCTCCACTCCCTACTGCTCTTCATCCTCCTCCTCCTCCTCCTCCTCTCCCTTAACCTCTTCCTCCACTCCCTACTGCTCCTCCTCCTCCTTCTCCTCCTCTTCCTTAACCTCTTCCTCCACTCCCTACTGCTCTTCATCCTCCTCCTCCTCCTCTTCCTCCTCCTCCTCCTCCTCCTCCTCCTCTTCCTCCAGTCCCATCTACTCTTCCTCCTCCTCCTCCTCCACTCCAGTGTTCTCAACCTCTTCCTCCAGTCCCATCTACTCTTTCTCCTCCTCCTCCTCCTCCTCCACTCCAGTGTCCTCAATCTCTTCCTCCAGTCCCATCTACTCTTCCTCCTCCTCCTCCTCCTCCTCCACTCCAGTGTCCTCAATCTCTTCCTCCAGTCCCATCTACTCTTCCTCCTCCTCCTCCTCCTCCTCCTCCTCCTCCACTCCAGTGTTCTCAACCTCTTCCTCCAGTCCCATCTACTCTTCCTCCTCCTCCTCCTCCACTCCAGTGTCCTCGACCTCTTCCTTCACCTCTTCCTCCAGTCCCATCTACTCTTCCTCCTCCCCCTCCTCCTCCTCCTCCTCCACTCCAGTGTCCTCGACCTCTTCCTTCACCTCTTCCTCCAGTCCCATCTACTCTTCCTCCTCCCCCTCCTCCTCCTCCTCCACTCCAGTGTCCTCGACCTCTTCCTTCACCTCTTCCTCCAGTCCCATCTACTCCTCCTCCTCCTCCTCCTCCACTCCAGTGTCCTCGACCTCTTCCTTCACCTCTTCCTCCAGTCCCATCTACTCTTCCTCCTCCCCCTCCTCCTCCTCCTCCTCCTCCACTCCAGTGTCCTGGACCTCTTCCTTCACCTCTTCCTCCAGTCCCATCTACTCTTCCTCCTCCCCCTCCTCCTCCTCCTCCACTCCAGTGTCCTCGACCTCTTCCTTCACCTCTTCCTCCTCCTACTCGTCCTCCTCCTCCACTCCAGTGTCCTCGACCTCTTCCTTCACCTCTTCCTCCTCCTCGTCGTCGTCGTCCTCCTCCTCCTCCTCCTCCTCCTCCAGTGTTCTCAACCTCTTCCTCCAGTCCCATCTACTCTTCCTCCTCCTCCTCCTCCTCCTCCTCCTCCACTCCAGTGTTCTCAACCTCTTCCTCCAGTCCCATCTACTCTTCCTCCTCCTCCTCCTCCACTCGTGTCCTCGACCTCTTCCTTCACCTCTTCCTCCAGTCCCATCTACTCTTCCTCCTCCCCCTCCTCCTCCTCCTCCTCCTCCTCCACTCCAGTGTCCTCGACCTCTTCCTTCACCTCTTCCTCCAGTCCCATCTACTCTTCCTCCTCCCCCTCCTCCTCCTCCTCCTCCTCCTCCACTCCAGTGTCCTCGATCTCTTCTTTCACCTCTTCCTCCTCCTACTCGTCCTCCTCCTCCTCCTCCTCCTCCACTCCAGTGTCCTCAACCTCTTCCTTCACCTCTTCCTTCACCTCTTCCTCCTCCTCCTCCTCCACTCCAGTGTCCTCAACCTCTTCCTTCACCTCTTCCTCCTCCTCCTCCTCCTCCTCCACTGCAGTGTCCTCGACCTCTTGCGAAATGCAAGTATCTTTGTGGGCGGGTCTCGGGGCGCTGTTGCTATTACACCGGCGGGATAAATGACTCTCCAACGCAAATCTAAAATGTGTTGGTCTGAAGTCGCTTCATTACTCATAGGTGTGGTTTGGGGCATAATGTGAAATAAACCAATCAGAGTGTCATCTCACATTCCCTTTAAGAGCAGGCGCGGTTTTTCCATGGCGGATTGCTATTATAACGGCGGATTTGCCAGGAGCGGTTCACAGCCGAGGAGACCGACGCTCTCGTCAGGGCCGTAAAACACAGAGAAGTGACATTGGGGATGGAGAAACACACCCAAATTAGCTTCGGTTAAACAGGCGTATGATAATTTGGGTAAATGTGTAAGCTAGATTTATGCTTTTATAATAAATTGTCTATCTATCTATTGTAATAATGTATGATTTGCAAAAATGAAAACTGCTGCTTCTGTGTAGATGAGAGAATCAAAGTGTATGCGCGTTGTGCACACTCTACATTGATTATGGCCAAGCATGCGCCCTTAAAATAGCATATAATAACATTGCGTTGTTTTCTAAACCTGCAAAATAGCACCAGTGAACGTTTGCGCCGGATCACGACTCTTCTTTGCGCTGAACCGCCCCCGGGAGCGCAAGTTCATTCCCTAATTTACTGACGTGCGTCTGTGGAGGGAAAAGTCCGCTGTGCGCGGGTGCAAAATGATACATGCGTCGGTGTACAAAGTCAATTGCGCTGGGTGCGAGATAGGGCCCTTAGTGTTTCCACTTGAGTAATTGTGTGCTAACTGAGCTGAAGTTGTGCTGACTTGAGTGAACAATATTGAATGCTAGTGCTTTCTAAATTACAACATGGTCTAGGCAATGAGAAATTAAGGGATTTGTGTGTAGAGTTTTGCAGTGACAGTTCAACAAATCTGACTCAAGTGTCAAAACAGGGGAATAGTGTTTAACGTTTAGGGAAATGGGTGTGCTTTTAGATAAATGGCGTTATGGTTTTGAAATTTTAATTCAGAAGACTGGTTATAGTGTTTAAGCAATCAAGAAAAACTGTAATATGTGACATAATGAAGGAAAGCAGCAAATTATACCTGTTAGAGCAGAAACTGGGAATTAATAAAATCCTGTGTACCCACCTTATTCTGCTCTAAACAATGCGCGCTGCCATAACGACGACTCCGGTTGCCTACTTCCGGTTCGTAGCGCTTGACCTGTACTAGAAGCGAGAGAATGAGTTCAGGCTCCACATGTGCTGTTTTTGGTTGTTTTTACAATTCAAAGAAGATTTCAAACTTTTTAGAAACAGAGTGCTTCGAGCATAAGATAAGAAGGAGAGAATGTCCATGTCCGGTTCCGTATCAGATACATTCAATGCCGGAGAGTAAACGTTTAGAGTGGTAAGCTGCGTTAAAACTGAAACATCCACTGAAAAAGGTGTATGTCTGTTCGCACCATTTTGTTGACAAACGCCCCACGGATGACCATCCCAACCCGGAATTATACCTTGGATATGACAGACCAGTGGTGAAGAAGAGACGTGCAATTGTTCGTGTCGAAGCAACAGGTAAGCCACTTTTAATGTTGAATTGTGTAGCTGGTTAGCGATAGCACCACTTCACAGCTAACCTAGTTAACTAAGTTACCTCAGATTGTTTACATTTTTACGAGCTCCACCGGCCTGCTACAAAAATGTTCGTGTTGTCTTGTGGGCTGTCTAACCTACATTTTTATGCACAATAAGCCCATTATGAGTAAATGTGTTAAAAAACATGGCCATTAATGCCTTAGTCCACTGAATGTTACTGTAGGTTTAGTGCTATGAACTCCACTGAGGGTTATCGTAGAGCTAGCTGCTATCGTTATGTGGGCTAGGTAGTTGTTAGCCTGAGCGCGGAAGAGCTTCCATCACCATTTATCATAAGCTTGTACTGTAATGTTGTCAGTGTGAGAAACATGGACAGAAACTATAGAGTTTAACATGTAGCCTATGTGCTCTCTTTTTACAGCAACAGCAGAAGTGACAGACCAGGAGGATGAGGGCATACCTGAGGTGCCACAATCATCATACAGCACTATTTCCACTCAGTGGGAAGATCCATCGCTCTGGGACCACAACTATGGTGAACAGCAGGGTGTTGACGAGACGGCCAAAGACGTCACAACACAAACTGAGGATTTCAGCTTCTCCATGCTTCAGAGTGATGCAGATTCGTTCCTCTACACTGGAGTCTCACTGGAAACCTTCAACTCTCTTGTTTCCACCTTAGATGGATTTGCTGAAAGGGCTTTTGTTTTGTCAGTGCGTGACCAGATACTAATGACACTGATAAAATTAAAATTAAATCGTGTTCTGGGTGACCTTGGTAGGCAGTTTCATGTGTCTCAGAGTGTTGCCAGTAAGGTTATCTCATTCTGGATCGATAAAATGGAGGAAGTCTTGCGCCCTCTTATTATATGGCTCCCAAAAGAAACCATTAAGGCCACTATGCCAACTGCATTCAAGGAGTGTTTTCCCAACACTACCTGTGTCATTGACTGCAGCGAAAGTTTGTTACAGAAGGCGAAAAATCTTGATTCTAGAGGGGAGTCCTACAGCCATTACTACTCGCACAACACAATCAAATACCTTGTTGCTGTTTCCCCATGTGGCTTAACCCTTGTATGGTGTTCGGGTCTGTTGGACCCAAAATGATACAATTAATTATTTTTTCAAACTGAGACTCATTGGCCTTGGCTCATTTTCTGTGAGGAATATATATCAGAACACATTTTCAATGAAAACACACTGTACACCCCCCCCCTACACATTTATATTACACACAGGATGTTCGGGTCTACTGGACCCGGGGCTAATAAAAGTGTGGAAATTGTAGGTCCTGTGTACCTTTACTCTGTCCTCCTCCTGTCAGGGCCTGCTGTTAGTGTGTTTATGTTCTTGTATATGGTTTATGAGGACACAAATGTGTATAATGACATGGGTATTACAACGTAAACATGGTTTATGACGACATCTGTGTCCTCATACTAAAACATACTAAATGGTGTTTTTTGAAATTCAAAAAATGCCAAAATTTTTCTGTGATTGGTAGGTTCAGGGGTAGGGTTAGTGTAGGGGGATATATTATACAGTTTGTACATTAGAAAAACCATTATGCCTATGGAGAGTGACCGTACACCACATATCCAAGTGAGTGTGTGTGTGCATGTGTATGTGTGTGTGTGTGTGTGTGTTTTGTGTGTGTCTGTGTGTGTGTTGTGGGTGTGTGTATGTGCCTGCATGAGTGTGTGTGTGCGTGCGTGTGTGAGAGAGATTGTGTGTAAGTGTGAAAGAGTGCAAGAGTGAGATTTGTGCTTCTACTCCTGCCATTCCCACAAGAGGTTGCAATTCTTAAATGTGATCTAACAAAGGTAAAGAGAAAATATTGACCATATATGCTGTTTATATTGCTTGTAATTGGGATGAAGTAAACATCTGTTGAGTATTTTAACATAACATTTTTGATTGTGTTGAATTAAAAACCCAAAAATGCAGCGGGTCCACCAGACCCACGAACACTGGCTGAGTAACAAAAATATGAACACCACACAAGGGTTAATCATGTTTATCTCAACTGGATATGGAGGACGTGCCAGTGACAAATATATCACTATGAACTCTGGTATCTTGGACTATTTAAGGCCTGGAGACGAAGTCATGGCAGATCGTGGGTTCTTGATTCGTGATTTACTCTTTGGAAAAAAAGGTCAGATTGGTTCTTCCTGCTTTCACTAGAGGGGGTGCCCAGCTAACTGAGGAACAAGTCACAGCAACTCGCAGGATTGCAAATGTGCGGATTCATGTTGAGAGGGCAATCAGGCGACTTAAAGTATACAAGATCTTGTCTCAAGTGATACCAATAAACATGACCCCCAAAATTGAAAAAATACTCCGAATCTGTGCGGCCCTCGCCAACTTAAGGGGTGATCTCATCCGTGAGTGATAAGTGACAACAGTGATGTTCTGAGGTTGAAGTTGCATCTGCGCGCACACACGTCACAGGTCGGGGTGGGCCAAACCAGACTGCCCCCACCCCTAACCCACTATCACCCAGAGGAGCGTATCAAAGGAGGAGGCAGGAGGCAGGAGTAAAAGGAATAACAACTTTATTTTGTATTAAAAGCAATTAAGAAGTCCTAGTCTACAATTCCTTGTCTTCTCCTTCCCAGGGACCCAGAGCAGCACCGCCGCGGGTATGAACCGGCGAGACTCCCAGTGGGAGAGCGTTGGACAGGGGAGTATCACGGGTGAGCAGGGAGAACGGAGATCACTTCCTCCACAGACTGGCGTCAGACTCACAGTGGGAGAGCGTTGGACAGGTGAGTATCACAGGTGAGTAGAGAGGACGGAGATCACTTCCTTCACAGACTGGCGTCAGACTCACAGTGGGAGAGCGTTGGGCAGGTGAATATCGCAGGTGAGTAGAGAGAACGAAGATCACTTCCTTCACAGACTGGCGTCAGACTCACAGTGGGAGAACGTTGGACAGGTAAATATCACAGGTGAGTAGAGAGAACGGAGATCACTTCCTTCACAGACTGGCGTCAGACTCACAGTGGGAGAGCGTTGGACAGGTGAGTATCACAGGTGAGTAGAGAGAACGGAGATCACTTCCTTCACAGACTGGCGTCAGACTCACAGTGGGAGAGCGTTGGGCAGGTGAATATCACAGGTGAGTAGAGAGAACGAAGATCACTTCCTTCACAGACTGGCGTCAGACTCACAGTGGGAGAGCGTTGGACAGGTGAGTATCTCCGGTGAGTAGAGGGATCAAGGCTCGGCTGCAGCAGACTCCAAGTCGCAAGCGAAACGGGGCTTCACTAGGACAGACAGAATCAACTTCAACAGCAGTGCACAGTTCTCACGTGTGTTACAGGGGACAGATAACTTCACACCATGCAGGTAGGCTTAGGGCTGCAGCAGACTCACAGTCGCAGGCTGAACGGGGCTTCTCTAGGACAGACAGAATCAACCTCAACAGCAGTGCACAGTTCTCACGTGTGTTGCAGGGGACAGATAACTTCACACCATGCAGGTAGGCTTAGGGCTGCAGCAGACTCACAGTCGCAGGCTGAACGGGGCTTCTCTAGGACAGACAGAATCAACCTCAACAGCAGTGCACAGTTCTCACGTGTGTTGCAGGGGACAGATAACTTCACACCATGCAGGTAGGCTTAGGGCTGCAGCAGACTCACAGTCGCAGGCTGAACGGGGCTTCTCTAGGACAGACAGAATCAACTTCAACAGCAATATACAGTTCTCACGTGTGTTGCAGGGGACAGATAACTTCACACCATGCAGGTAGGCTTAGGGCTGCAGCAGACTCACAGTCGCAGGCTGAACGGGGCTTCTCTAGGACAGACAGAATCAACTTCAACAGCAATATACAGTTCTCACGTGTGTTGCAGGGGACAGATAACTTCACACCATGCAGGTAGGCTTAGGGCTGCAGCAGACTCACAGTCGCAGGCTGAACGGGGCTTCTCTAGGACAGACAGAATCAACTTCAACAGCAATATACAGTTCTCACGTGTGTTGCAGGGGACAGATAACTTCACACCATGCAGGTAGGCTTAGGGCTGCAGCAGACTCACAGTCGCAGGCTGAACGGGGCTTCTCTAGGACAGACAGAATCAACTTCAACAGCAGTATACAATTCTCAAATGGGGTGATGTTGTCTCGCAGAGGTTCTTCTTTCTAAACACCGCACGTAGATGTAAGCAATCTCACTCAGCTCTCACGGTAAATAGTAGATTCCCAGGGCACATGGGCAGTTGCGTGGGCAATAACAGGTATTCTTCCACACACACTGCAATCCAACTCTAAACATGTATTCGTGAGGGGAAACGTCAATTTACACACTGCAATTCCACTCTTCTAGTGCGCATAAGGCCAGCACTCACCCACAGATCCTGGTCTACCGGACTGATGATCGCCAGGGGCGGGCAGAACACTCGAGAGATTGGTCTTCACGGTCACAGACGGACTTCACTCCACTGGACTCCAATCGGGGAGAGGAGATGAGGAAATCAACAGGAATCAATATTTCACTCGGTGAAAGGTGTACACATGCTCCAAGCACTTCAATCCAATACCCAATTTAGTGTAGAACACATGCAGTTATGAGATTCAGTTTGATAACTACTCATCTCTCTCTTCCCCAGCTCAGTCAGCGAATTTCATTCCTCTTGACCGTCCCCGAGTCCTCTCAAATAACACTCCTTTTCCTTCAAGACAACCCCTCAACTGCAGTTCCATAAACAAATCCCCACGGGAGAGAAGCCACCAACGATCAGGGGGAAGAACAATCCAGATCAACGGGGCAGAAGAACAGCGCAACACCACAGCATGACACCGCACCACACAGCCTTCTCTTCCTTGTGTGTTTTTATCCTGTCAAGAAGCGGGAGTGGTCTCAATCAAGCGCTCAGCATGAAGTCCCTACACCTGTCACCAATCTGCCGTTTAGTTGTCATGACGACAAACACTCATACAGGTCCGGGGACGGTGTTGCGCTGAAGACGTCCCAACGGGAACAATTCTCCAGAGGGGAATTGTTCCGGGGCTGTTTGTCACCCCGTGACATACCCCCCCGCCAAACCGTTCTAGTCCCGAGAACGGTCTCCCAACACCCAGTCTCCGTACCTGGCTGGAGGCTGGCCCCGATTCTCCCGCTGAGAACGTCGAAGTGGAGAGCGGGGGGCTTCAGGTCGTGGTCCTGGGCCTAGGCCCCTTGGGATCACTGCCCATCCCACCAGTGGGGGCGTCCACGTCGTCTCGGCCTGTGGGTTCTCTACCACTGGCTTAGGATAATTCGGGCAGGGGCGGATCAGGTTGCGATGTAAAACTCGTTCCGGGCCCGTCTTCCCTTCAGGCCGTAAGGCATATACAGGTTGGTCCAGATGGGGTTGTCGCTGAATGACGTATGGCTGAGCCTCCCATCGGTCGCTCAATTTTCCCTTCCCCTGTCGGCGATTATCCCGCAGCAGCACCCTCTCCCCGGGCAGTAGCGGGGCTTCTCGGGCAGTCCGATCGTATAGTCTCTTGTTCTTTAGCGCTGCCTGATTAATCCGGCCGGCGACTTGTTCGTAGGCGGACTGGAGGCGTTGATGGTGACTTGCTACCCAATCGGACAGACTACCTCCCTCTTCTTTCCCAGCGGTCCCCAAGAGCATATCCATTGGGAGCCTCACATGTCGACCGAACATCAGGTAGGTAGGGGCATAACCGGTGGTACTGTGTATGCTGTTATTATATGCCTGCATCACTGCTGGGAGCCTATCTGCCCACTGACCCTGCTGTTCTTCCTCCAGAGTCCCCAGCAAGCCCAATAGGGTCTGATTAAACCTCTCACACCCTCCGTTCCCTTGAGGGTGATACGGGGTCGTATGGGTCTTCTTACATCCGTACAGTTGGCATAATTCACGGATCACCTTCGACTCAAAGTTAGCCCCTTGGTCTGAATGGAGGATTTCCGGGCATCCAAAGGGCTGAATCACATACCTCCAGAGAGCGTTGGCAGTCGTAAGGGCAGTTTGATCCACAGTGGGAATGGCCCAAGCATACTTGGTGAACAGATCAGTGACAACAAGAATATTTTGGATCTGATCCACCGGTCGTCCCAGAGTGAGGAAGTCCATTGCCACCATATGCAGAGGTGCCTTGGCCTGGATCGGGGCCAGCGGTGCCCGTGCTTCCTTCCTGGACTTGAACAAGGTGCAACGGGGGCATCCCTGAAGGTAAGTCCTGATGGTGCCCTCCATCCCAGGCCAGTAGAAATGTCGCCTCAGCAAAGCCAATGTCCTCTCCTGCCCCTGATGTCCCATCCTAGCATGATACGCCTCCAACAAAGCCTGCCTTCGGCCTTCGGGGACCACGATCTGACAGACCTCCTCTCCTTGGCCTGGGTCCTGAAGCGCCCTACAGAGCACCCCATCCCTCAAATAGAGTCTTTCTCTCTGTCCCAGCAGGCCTCGCACACTCCGAGGCTGAGTTCGACGTTCTGCCCCCTCAGGCCAAATCCTCTGCTCTACCCATGTCCGCACCCGCAGCACATCTCCATCTTCGCCCTGCCACAGCCTCCAGCGTTGTGGTTCCCATCCCCAACAGGGAGGGGGATCCTCAGGTGTCTGCCCCGGTGCTTCAACAACTCCCACCATCAGCCCCTCGTCGGACCCTGATCCTGAGGTCGGTATATAGCCGGCCGATCTCTCACCCGGTAGCCTGGATAGCACGTCAGCATTGGTGTGCTCTCTACCTGGCCGATACTGAATCTGGTAATCAAAGTTGGCCAGTTGTGCCACCCAGCGTTGCTCTACTGCCCCCAGTTTGGCTGTTTGTAGGTGTACCAGCGGGTTATTGTCTGTGACCACCTGTACCTTAGTCCCCCACAGATAGTCTTTAAACTTTTCGCCCATCGCCCACTTCATGGCCAGTAGTTCGAGTTTAAAGGAGCTGTAATTCGAGTCATTCTTCTCGGCAGGATGTAAACTTCGGCTCGCATAGGCAATCACCTTCTCCTCCCCCTGTTGCTTCTGGGCCAAGACAGCTCCCAACCCTAGCTGGCTAGCATCGGTGTACAGGATGAAGGGCTGGTTAAAGTCGGCATATGCCAATATCGGGGCCTGTAGAAGCTCCTGTTTAAGCTGTTGGAACGCGGCTTCACAGGTTGGGTCCCATTGAATGGGAGGGGATCCTCGGCCCCGTGCTCGACCCATACCCCCCAACAGCTGGTTAATGGGCTTGGCGATTTTGGAGAAGTTCTTGATGAATCGCCTATAGTAGCCCACAAAGCCCAGGAATGACCGAACTTGGCGCACCGTTTGGGGAGCTGTCCACTCTTGCACTGCCCTCACTTTTTCTGGGTCAACGGAGATCCCTGCCGCACTGACCACGTGTCCCAAAAACTTAACCTCTTTCCTGAAGAGCTGGCATTTGTCGGGCTGTAGCTTTAGTCCATAGCGTTCTAGGGAGCGGAAGACTCGCCCAAGATGCTCCAGGTGGGACTCGAAATCGGGAGAGTAAGTGATGATGTCGTCCAGATAGACAAGGGTGGTATCCATCACTTGGCTGCCCAAGCAGCGCTGCATCAGCCGCTGGAATGTAGCGGGGGCGTTGCAGAGGCCGAACGGCATCCGGTCCCACTCATAGAGACCGAAAGGGGTGGTAAATGCCGTCTTCTCCCGGTCCCGCTCGTCCATCTGCACCTGCCAATAGCCGCTGGCCAAGTCGAGGGTAGAGTACCAGGCAGCTTGAGTAAGGCTCGTCAAAGAATCTTCCACTCGGGGCAGCGGGAAAGCATCCCTCTTGGTTACCTGGTTCAACCGACGGTAATCTACACAAAACCTCCAAGACCCTGTCTTCTTGCGGACTAACACTATCGGTGCGGCCCAAGGGCTGCTGCTCTCACGAATAATCCCTCTGTCGAGCATTCCTCGCAACAGAGTGCGGATCTCAGTGTACAGGGTCGGGGGTACAGGTCGGTAGCGCTCTCGGCTCGGCGCGGCATCCCCGGTTGGAATCTGGTGTTTCACTACATCGGTGCGACCATAGTCTTCCTCGTGAGTGGAAAACAGGTGCTGCCACTTCCTCAAGAATTCATGAAGTTGTCCCACTTGCTCTTCCCGCAGTCCGTCGCCTCGTAACGACTCTCCCCTCAAGTGAGCCGGCAGTCCTCCGGTCTCTTCCACTCCGGGACCGGCCCGGGCTAAGGCCACTTCGACCACCGTGGGACCCACCCGCTGGAAGTTAACTTCATCCTGCTCACAAACCTGCTGCGGCTTTACTGAGGTCACCCGGGCCAAGCATTGACGATGATACAGGTGAATAAGGAAGGGACTCGTGTTCCTAACTCTCACCGAGACTCGGCCTCCCTGAACAGTTGCCAGTCCTCGAGCCACCTCCACCTTGGGACCCTCTTCATGGGGTTCCACCATAACCCACTCTTGCGGAGTATAACGTCGAGGGGGCAGTCTGGCCCAGATTACAGCCTCACTCTGAGCGGGGATCGACAAGGCGTAACGACAGGCCACTCTTCCTGTACTCTCCCGATCGTGCTGTTGTTCGGCCAGACATATCCGGCGGCAATCGGCTCGGATGCGATCCCACTCCCGACTGGCTGGGGTTACGGTTGCTTGCGCCGGTCCGCTCCGGAATAGCTCCTCCCAGCACTCCGAGATGACATTCATCCCAATCAAGGCCCGATGGGACCCCAGACACGGGTCTCGGACAACTACTACCCCCTTCTGAGGCACTACAACTCCATGGATCTTCAAATCAGTCACGAGGTACCCCACATACGGTATGTCCAGCCCGTTGGCCCCACGTAGCGTCAACCAGGGGGCTTCGGCAGGAGGCCTACCATTGGTGCCAAACAGCTCATAGGCCAGACTTTCAGCAAATAAGGTCACTTGGGAGCCAGTGTCCAAGAGACAGTGTATTTCTTGACCATTAACTTGGGCCACCACCACCGGACAACGGCCTATCAAATGATTCTGAGAGGATGCAGAAGGAGAGGGGTCTGATAAGGGGGTCCCGACCACTTGACCCACAGTGGCCGGAGACTCTAAAAACCCCCTCGTGATGCTCGTCTAACGGAACACTGGCGAAAGTAGTGCCCAGGCTCTCCACAGCCATTACAGATGGGCCGCCCCTGTTCGTCCCACTGGAATCGGGAGCCCACTGGCCGGGGAGGACGGCGTTCCGAAGGGCGACTCCCATCCGAATAAGCCCGCTCTCGGGAATGAAAAGATGGCGGTGGGCGCTCTCGACGGAGCTCTTCTATGACGGACTTGGACAACTCGGACATTTGTTCCCGAACATCTCGCTTCAGCTCTTCCCGAAGGGCCTGCTTCCAATCGGGTGCCGGAGGGGCCGGGAGGGGGTCAACAACGTTGGCAGCTAGACAACTGGGAGCCTCCACATGCTCCGCCTGGTCACGCTCGAGGGCCAGGGCTTCTCGTCTCAGCTCCTCAAAGGTTAAGTCTGGTTCTCTCCTAAGCTGCACCCGCAAACTCTGGCGTACGGGACCCTCTCGCAGCCCCAACAAGAATTGATCTCGCAGTAACACCTCCTCGCCCCCCAGGCCATGGTCCTGTCTCCCCGTGAGTCGAGAATACTGCTCCCGCAGTTGCAAGGCAAAGGCCCGCACAGATTGTCGAGGACCTTGGCGAGAATTGAAGAACTTCGTCCTCAGAACAGCTACCGGGGTGGTATCTCCATACTGCCCCGTGAGAAAATCGAAAATGGCCTGGATCGTCGCTCGGTTGGCTTCCGGTGCTGCCTGAACTTCTCTTCTCGCCTCCCCTTCCAGGGAGTTCAAAACAAACTGAACCTTCTGTAGGGCACTCAACCCTTGGAGCCCCGCCAGATATACCACCTGGGTCTTCCACAGGGACAAACTTACTTCAGACCCCGGACCTCCATACCTCGGGGCCCATGGAGCACCCATGAAAATTGGCATGACGGGTTGCCGATTCCCAGGCTCTTCCCCCTCCGCCATCTCGGCCTCTGACCGCTCAACTCAAGGTGAACCCTGCCGACTACGCCAAATGTCTGTCACAGGTCGGGGTGGGCCAAACCAGACTGCCCCCACCCCTAACCCACTATCACCCAGAGGAGCGTATCAAAGGAGGAGGCAGGAGGCAGGAGTAAAAGGAATAACAACTATTTTGTATTAAAAGCAATTAAGAAGTCCTAGTCTACAATTCCTTGTCCTCTCCTTCCCAGGGACCCAGAGCAGCACCGCCGCGGGTATGAACCGGCGAGACTCCCAGTGGGAGAGCGTTGGACAGGGGAGTATCACGGGTGAGCAGGGAGAACGGAGATCACTTCCTCCACAGACTGGCGTCAGACTCACAGTGGGAGAGCGTTGGACAGGTGAGTATCACAGGTGAGTAGAGAGGACGGAGATCACTTCCTTCACAGACTGGCGTCAGACTCACAGTGGGAGAGCGTTGGGCAGGTGAATATCGCAGGTGAGTAGAGAGAACGAAGATCACTTCCTTCACAGACTGGCGTCAGACTCACAGTGGGAGAACGTTGGACAGGTGAATATCACAGGTGAGTAGAGAGAACGGAGATCACTTCCTTCACAGACTGGCGTCAGACTCACAGTGGGAGAGCGTTGGGCAGGTGAATATCACAGGTGAGTAGAGAGAACGGAGATCACTTCCTTCACAGACTGGCGTCAGACTCACAGTGGGAGAGCGTTGGACAGGTGAGTATCACAGGTGAGTAGAGAGAACGGAGATCACTTCCTTCACAGACTGGCGTCAGACTCACAGTGGGAGAGTGTTGGGCAGGTGAATATCACAGGTGAGTAGAGAGAACGAAGATCACTTCCTTCACAGACTGGCGTCAGACTCACAGTGGGAGAGCGTTGGACAGGTGAGTATCTCCGGTGAGTAGAGGGATCAAGGCTCGGCTGCAGCAGACTCCAAGTCGCAAGCGAAACGGGGCTTCACTAGGACAGACAGAATCAACTTCAACAGCAGTGCACAGTTCTCACGTGTGTTACAGGGGACAGATAACTTCACACCATGCAGGTAGGCTTAGGGCTGCAGCAGACTCAGTCGCAGGCTGAACGGGGCTTCTCTAGGACAGACAGAATCAACTTCAACAGCAATATACAGTTCTCACGTGTGTTGCAGGGGACAGATAACTTCACACCATGCAGGTAGGCTTAGGGCTGCAGCAGACTCACAGTCGCAGGCTGAACGGGGCTTCTCTAGGACAGACAGAATCAACTTCAACAGCAATATACAGTTCTCACGTGTGTTGCAGGGGACAGATAACTTCACACCATGCAGGTAGGCTTAGGGCTGCAGCAGACTCAGTCGCAGACTGAACGGGGCTTCTCTAGGACAGACAGAATCAACTTCAACAGCAGTGTACAGTTCTCACGTGTGTTGCAGGGGACAGATAACTTCACACCATGCAGGTAGGCTTAGGGCTGCAGCAGACTCAGTCGCAGGCTGAACGGGGCTTCTCTAGAACAGACAGAATCAACTTCAACAGCAGTATACAATTCTCAAATGGGGTGATGTTGTCTCGCAGAGGTTCTTCTTTCTAAACACCGCACGTAGATGTAAGCAATCTCACTCAGCTCTCACGGTAAATAGTAGATTCCCAGGGCACATGGGCAGTTGCGTGGGCAATAACAGGTATTCTTCCACACACACACACTGCAATCCAACTCTAAACATGTATTCGTGAGAGGAAACGTCAATTTACACACTGCAATTCCACTCTTCTAGTGCGCATAAGGCCAGCACTCACCCACAGATCCTGGTCTACCGGACTGATGATCGCCAGGGGCGGGCAGAACACTCGAGAGATTGGTCTTCACGGTCACAGACGGACTTCACTCCACTGGACTCCAATCGGGGAGAGGAGATGAGGAAATCAACAGGAATCAATATTTCACTCGGTGAAAGGTGTACACATGCTCCAAGCACTTCAATCCAATACCCAATTTAGTGTAGAACACATGCAGTTATGAGATTCAGTTTGATAACTACTCATCTCTCTCTTCCCCAGCTCAGTCAGCGAATTTCATTCCTCTTGACCGTCCCCGAGTCCTCTCAAATAACACTCCTTTTCCTTCAAGACAACCCCTCAACTGCAGTTCCATAAACAAATCCCCACGGGAGAGAAGCCACCAACGATCAGGGGGAAGAACAATCCAGATCAACGGGGCAGAAGAACAGCGCAACACCACAGCATGACACCGCACCACACAGCCTTCTCTTCCTTGTGTGTTTTTATCCTGTCAAGAAGCGGGAGTGGTCTCAATCAAGCGCTCAGCATGAAGTCCCTACACCTGTCACCAATCTGCCGTTTAGTTGTCATGACGACAAACACTCATACAGGTCCGGGGACGGTGTTGCGCTGAAGACGTCCCAACGGGAACAATTCTCCAGAGGGGAATTGTTCCGGGGCTGTTTGTCACCCCGTGACACACACACACAAACACACAGTCTTTACACATCTACATAAATTGCTCCTGTATATTTCATATTGACACTCGCTGCCTTTTGTCATTTTTTACTGTTTATATTTACTCTATGTATTAAATTTTTTGTTATTCTTTGAGTTTGTGTACAATAGATTTTATCAGATTTGCATTAACAACAAATTGTACAATTTTACATGAACAACATTTTGTATTTGTAAATATTCACTTATGTACAACAATACGTATGCTCAGCATTTTTAAATGTATGTAATTGATTGTGTAAAAAATGAGTGTTCATACTGTTAACAGCAGCAGCACTTAACAGTTGTTTTGTGATTTGAATAAAATGCTTCCGAGCGATATTTTCTATGAATTCATTATGCTTATGTATCTGTTCTGCAGTTTCAGTCGCTGACCAACAAATTCATCCACAAGCTGGGGCAACATTGTTGAGAAATAAAATCTCTTCAGATATCCTACCCTCTCCAGAACATAGGCTCATCAAATGGTACAGTGAACATAACTGTGTCATTTGGGCTCCAGATAAACAACTTGGCCATCTTCAGACCAGCACAAAACATGCCTAATTGTACCTGCATGTAATATCCTCGGCTACCTGTTTTCTGAAGTTGTGGTACTCTATCTACTAGCTTGATATCACTGCAGTTATGGTCAAGTTGATCCAAGAGGGTAGAATGGAGTTTACTTGGGATGGGACATTTTATTTCGAGTAGGACAGATGAGTCAATTACCCCATCTGGGCTGGCTGACAACCATGGCTCTGTGACACTAACAACGATGCCGCTATGTGTAATACTCATGCCTTGCTCTCGAAGTGCATTACCAGCAACCACCTCATTCTCCTTACCATAATTTGTGGCATAGTTGCCACGAAAGGAGGGGTACAGGTGCTCTGCCATAAACTTATCAGGATTGGTGGATGCTCTAGAAGGAACCTTTTTAGCTGAACTTGCAGTTATTCTCAATTTCCGTGCATTGTGCCACAAATCAGAAGAACTCTGCTCTCTTGTTTCAGATTCTAAAGTAGAAGCCTGTGCACTGCTCACTTGAACATACAACTCATAGAAACTTTTACATGTCTCACATGTGAGATCAGAACCGGCATGGGTTTGATGGGGTCTTAAAAATCTTGCATCTACTGCAGTATTTGCAGTATACTGCAAATTCTGCTCTCCTCACTTACATAAATGACCTATAGTGTCCTGATCACACTAGTAAACAAATATCAAATTATATCTGGTGTCTGAATAACTTTTGTTTTGACTGTATGTTTATTTATGGATTAATGTTTTGGAGCTGTGGTGGAGAATGACATGAACATCAGGTGTGGTTGTGCACAGGATCACTGAGGCGTGTGTGTGTGTGTGTGTGTGTGTGTGTGTGTGTGTGTGTGTGTGTGTGTGTGTGTCTCAGGGCTGATGGCGTCTGGAGATGGAGGAGGTGTGGACTCTAAAGCGGAGCTCAGTGCGTTACTGGAGCAGTGGGAGAGGGAACAGCAAGCGGGATCCAGCGAGCTCCTCAACATACTGACCAAGTGAGAAACACCGAGACCCTGAACTATAGCCGTTCTAGAGGAACCCGCAGAGTCCACAACACAACTACAGCCTTTATATATAATAAATGATCGGATCACGTTATTTTTATTAAATCACAGATAAAAACAAAAATACATTTTCTTTTATTCATACCTTCCAAAGGATAGCTGCTGCATGACTGCACGATCTCCCTAACCCAGCAATACATGAACATCCGACAGTCTCCATCACCCCCGACTGCTGCAGCATTACCCAAGCAATAAGTTTAGGCTGGTTAGCACTTTGACTCCTGTCTACCTCTGCTTTTAAAAAGACATAGTCTCCATGCTTCAGTAAAAAAATGCGCCCGACTTTATTACTAATGAAGTAATTGAAGAAGTAATTTTGAGGGGTGTGGCACTCTGATACGGTCGCCTTCACGATCTTTTGTGATTTCATCTGCGGTCTGTAGCCACCGACTACTTCCCATCTTGACCGAAAAATTGTCTACAACTACAAACCATAGACAGTATGCTACAAACGATCACCGTAGTCTTTACGCTAGTACTAGCATTCCATGTAAACAAACACTTCAACCGTAAGTTTTAAACCGTTTAGTCAGTTGAACCCGCTATGAATCATGGGAAATAGAACGGGCGCAGAATAAGGTGGACTGGTCTGATTCTGTTAAAGGAACACTCCACCGTTTTTGAAATAGGGCTTATTCACCAGGCCACAAGAAGTAATTAGGTGGGTTTTTTTTTTTTTATCAATTTTACTCAGGACATGCTAGCTGGCAAAAGCTAAGCTGGCGCCGACCCTGTCAAACTAAAACAACGCATGCACTGAGACAAAAATGAATTTGCCCACCAATCTAAATGTAGGAAAGAAGGTGAATAAGCCCTATTTCAAAAAACTGTGGAGTGTTCCTTTAACAAAAGTTAGCAGTTGTTTGAAAAAATATTCCAAGTTGAAATTTTGGCCCGAGGTTCATCTGACAAAGAGTTACTGTGTGTGTGGTTGTGTGTGTGTGTGTGTGTGTGAGAGTGAGTGTGTGAGTGAGTGAGAGTGTGTGTGTGTGTGTGTGTGTGTGTGTGTGTGTGTGTGTGTGTGTGTGAGAGTGAGTGTGTGAGTGAGTGAGAGTGTGTGTGTTGGTATATGTGGTTTACATGGACAACACGCCAGACATTTCACCTGGGCTCCACGGACCTAAGGGTAATACGGGGACTATGCCAAGGTCCTCGTAAATCAAAGAGTGTAAGTGCATTTGTTAGTGTCTGAACAACATATATTCTCTTTTTCTTTGAAAGTCCTCATTTACCACTTGACCTGATTTTGAGTGTATCCCAGTGTATAGAACAGCGACCCCACAGCTGGGTTTTATATTGCAGTTTCATACACATTTCTGATACACACGGTGCATTTTGGCGGGCCGTCTTGTGATTGGCTGGTTTGCGCATGTGGGCGGTAACAAACGGAAGCCGACGGGAAGCTCCGCCCACAGCACATGGCCCAGCTGTCGCTAATTAAATACCTAATGGACCACACCTCGGAAGTGTCAGCTCGACGTCGTTGGATTTACTGGATTAAATACATACAGGTAATAATTATATTTATAAATATAGTTGCATTTTTGCATTAAGTGTTTCTTATTTGCAAGAAATTGTAACTTGTAACTTACAATTACTGTAAAATGCTATATATTTACCACAATGTTAGCTGAGCTAGCTTGAGTGGCTATCAACATGTCCTGCTCATTAAGCCTCAGGCTAAAGAGGTGGAGGACAGCTGCAGGTAGAGATGAGGACAGAAGTAACATTGCCAGCAAGTCAAATTTGGTAGTTTTGTTTTTAAAATGAAAGCTAGCTAGGTTAAGTTGAGCTTGTGGCTACCGCATGGCTTAATGAGCAAGGCGTAGCTAGTTAAAGCCTTAACTTTTATTACAGACATTGTGTTTGTTTTATAGAATTAAATACTTTCTTAGTAGCCCACATTATTTTATTTAAATATGAAGTTGCAGTGACACAGGAAGGCTGTTATATCATTAATATGAGTACTTTCAGGCCATTAAATAAATGTAATGTGTTTATGATGTTCTGTTAGTGTACTAAACCTGTAAGATAAATTAATTGGTACCTAGTAACCAACCACAATGATCAATATACAAAACATGAGGGACAACAGACCTGACAAGTATCTTGTGCAGTGTGTAGAGTGTTTTATATATACATATATATATATATATAAAAGTTAAAAACAGTGTTTTTATCTTCTTGACTTCATTTAACTAACTTTGTGAAATTGTTAGTTCTCATATAAGAAATGCTTTAACCATAGGACATTTCACATACCAAAATACTGTACATTTTCCATCTAGCTTCAGGTGGAACATGATTTTTATAGCTTTTGTTAGCACCACCTAACCAGCACACCATAGATGATACTGACCATTACAGAATGTTAGAACAAAAACAATGAAGTCATCAAATGCTGTGTTCATCAGAGTGTAGTTTTCATAATCCATGGTCTACTATATATATATATATATATATATATATATATATATATATATATATAGGTATGTATATATATGTGTATATATATATGTATGTATAATAATATTATTATTATTATTATTATTATTATTATATATTTTTTCCTTTTTACAGGGCCTTGATGATGAAATGGCTCCAAAGATGTGTGGTACCACAAATCCCCCTTCCACAACTGATGACACTGAAGAGGTATGTCCTCACAAAAGATAGGTTTTTATTAATATCTTGCTCTTGATTGTTAATATCAGAGAAGTTGTCAGTGAGTTTTAAAGCAAGGTTTTCCTCTGTCTTTGTCAACAGTAGAATGGTTTCTTTTTTTACTCAGATGTCAAATGTCCTCTCTAGTGTCACGTTCCCAGGACTTTCTCTTTATTGTCCTTCGTCTCTGTTTCATCTTCTACAGCTGACCACTGAGAGCAAGTGCACCCATACAGCCGTCAGCCACCCGAATCAGACTAGTCCCGAGCTCAGCCCCCTCACCAAGGTTGGAGAGGTAAATTTAATCTCATGTACAACTTATTTGTGGCAAAATGTTAAATCTGCCAACCTATTTCAATATGTGTGTGTATGTGTATGTGTGTGTGTGTGTGTGTAGTCGCCTGAGTAGAACATGCTTTATGTGGACCGGCGCCTGAGCAGAACGTGCTTTATGTGGACAATGGAATGGAAGGACATTTGTCTAAATGTGCCTTTTCAAACTTCAGTCAGTATAATATCTGAGTGTATGTGTATCAAACACTGAACCCCACCCAAACATGACTTGGGAGGTCCATGCAGTTTAGAGGGTCCCGTCCCCAGAGGCATCACTTTGGTTTTTAAGAACACTTGGACTGCCTGCATTGGATCTGTATGTTGTGAATGCCAAGTCGTTTGGTTACATGTAATGGAAAGGCACCCTATTAGTTATACTAGGCTACAAGAAGTCAGCTCCTGGCACTGAGGCTAACCACAAATTCCCCATCTACAATTTAAAAATATGAAGAAGGTATATCTTCATATAGGATATGCTTTAAATAAGCTGCATATAAATAAGATACGCTATAAATAACAAAATACAATGCAATAAAAGGGTAATCATATGTATCAGGCCAATTAAATGTCACATTGGTATTGAATTTAAAATTATTAGATATCGACATGTAAATATGAAATATATTTCTGTCCAAACTATGTGGCGTAAATATGAAATATCTTTGTCCAAACTATGTGGCATAAGTAAATACTACAATAATTTTTTTTGCCAACAGTGTCAAAAACACTGCCTTGTGTGCGCAACAGTATCCTCCTTGGACAAGTGTGTTCGTTGTGTGGGACCCGTATCTTCCTTCAAGTGGCTTGGCTATCGATGCACAGGTTAGATATTTACTGAATTAGTATAGAGTGTAATGTGTTGTGCTCTAACCACTTAAATAGACCTGCAGTGTTAACATTATTTTACTCAAATGTGTTCCAGTTTGTTCAGGGGTCTGGCATAAATCCTGCCTCAAGCAAATTAAAAGAGATGACTTTAACAGCACAGCACAGGTGAGTATCTACTAAGTGAGTGTTGAACTTGAACTGTCTATAAGATTCAATCACCATGTCAAATAATTTGCTTTCTCACCAATTCAGGTGTAGCAGTCTCCTAAGGCTTCTGATGATGAACTGCTGTCAGATCAGGACAAAATTCCACATCCAGCATTGGACCAAATATCATCTGATGATGCTGAGGACATGTCTGACAAGGAATACATACCTGATTCGGAGTCAGAATATTCTTTGTCATTACTTGCCAGTAAAGGAAACCTTTGCAGCATCCAGGGGAAGTCACTGGATGAGATTGAAATTGAAGGTATGTACAGAAATTAGCCCTTGTAGATATTATCTGAGTTTTTGGTTTTTTAGATAAACATCTAGACTTGGCGTAGTCAGCATCCCTTTCCAAGAAAAAAAAATCACCGGTCATGTCTAAGTATGAGTCGAGGACTACTATTCAGAAATATAAACTTAAGTCTACAGTATGGCTGGACAGTAATTCAAAATTATGTTTGTGTAGGTGCAGTCGAATTACTTTAAATATTAACCTAATATCATATTGTGTAATCATTTATCTTATGTGCTCATGGACCACCTTAAACATAAACGCAGGTATAATAGCTCAAAACTACTACTTTGCAAAAAGTGGCAAGTACAAAACCAAGTACTTTCTTTTCCTTATTTGATGTGGCTATTTCAACCACAGATTTTTATGTCCAGCTATTTATGAGAGTTTTACCAGAGCTGTAAACTATTTGAGTAAATGTAATTAGCAACTGTACTTGAGTATATTTTTGGCTACTTTGTAGTTGTACTGAGTATCAAAGATATTAGCTACTTTTACTCTACTTGACTACATGAAGTTTAGTCAAGTACTTTTACTCTACTTGACACTTGAAGAAGTAAATGTACTTTTTACTCCAATACATTTGTGATGAGTAATGCAATTACAAATTACATTTTGCATGGCACCTAACTTTTCTTTATGGCAAAAACAAACTGCTGCAGAAAGTGATATTTCCATCTAAGTGGCATTGACTGAACTATATCTTGTGCGTTTTGCCCTTACTCACCCAAACTTGTCAACAAGTCTACTTTACGCGAATGCGAGTGCATTAGTAGGTGCTAAATCGCAGACGTTTGATTTAGATGAAGTCAGGACTGCAGCCAGTGATGAGTCCGAAACCAGCACATCCAGTGCAATTAGACTTTGACTATTTAATTTTACTTAATTTTTTTTTTATCCACATTATTGACAAGGCCTTTTTGAAGGATATCGGTTTGCGTGTGGCCTTTTTGTGCACTTGAGCTTAACTGAGACTTGAGAGTTTGTAAACGCTTAAATAGATAGTTCACCCAAAAATGAAAATTGTCATCATTTACTCACCCTCAAGTTGTTCCAAACTTCTTTGTTCTGCTGTACTAGTCATTGGCTGGCAAAATCTGCTTGGTTACAAAATATCTATCTTTGTGTACAGCAGAACAAAGAAATGTATACAGGTTTGGGGTTGAGGTTGACTACATTTTTGGGTGAACAATCCCTTTAAGAGGCTGTTGTGTCGACCCTGATTTATTAGACTATTGAGGTGTTCAGTTTTATTTAGATTTTAGAAAATAAACATGACTTCTCATTTTACAAATCAATTGTTTCTTATTTTCACCTGCATGTCTCAGGTGTCAAGGACTAGTGCATCTTTGAGCCTAGATTTAGTATAAGTAATACTAAAGTATTGTTAATCACTTTTACTCGTATTGGTATTGGTGACTTGTAATCGAGTAATTTATGCTGCAAGGTATCTGTCTTTTTACTCAAGTATGGTTTTCAAGTACTCTTTCCACCTCTGAGTTTTACTAATGCCATTTTCCAGATGAGATTGCGTTAAGTGATGCTGAAGACTGGGAGTGAATCTGATGACAGCAACACAGATCTCACCGCATCAGAGCTTGGAACTGTGGAGCCTATGGATATTGACTCTACAGCCACAGAGCAAGACCATGACATGGGAGACTTTGGTATGTTAATTCAATTCATAGTCTCTGCTGATAAAATGTATTTTTTTCCTGTGACAAAAGTAACTTGTTAAATTATGTTTTCAACAGGATCAGTGTCATCCACAGTAAGTAAGAGTGTACCTCCCTCTGAAGGTAAGATTCAGATTCAAGAGGTTTATTGTCTATGCACAGAAGAAACACAGTGGTTTATACCCTACAATGAAATTCTTACTTTGCCCAACTCCCTTAAAGGGATACTTCACCATTTTTTTCATATTACACTGTTATTCCCTTAACTAAGACGAGTTGATGCATACCTCTCTCGTCTCAGTGCGTGCACTCAATCGCTCTGGTGCGCAGCGACGGTTTGATAGCACTTAGTTTAGCCCAGTTCATTCATTAGGGACCAAACAGAAATGTCGAAGTGCTCCCGAGTCCCAAGTAGAGATGCACGGATGGGCTATTATTTCATCCGCAACCGCATCGCAAAACTCATCATCAGTCCGCCATCCATCCGCACCAATGTTTTTGACCAATTTTCAAAACCGCACCCACCCGCCATCCGCTGATTGGGCAATGCAATTAAAAAAAAAAGACAAACCATCAATTTAAAAAAATATATATATATATATATAAAAGGATGGATTTATAGCGTTTTGGGGGAAAAAATGGATGGATGACCTTCTATTGCCTTTGTTTTTAATTCTCCTTTTTTGAGTTTGTCACGTAAAGTTACCTCCTTCACCGGCGTTGCCATCTCTGATAATAACAAGCAGTCTGCATAGACTCGACTAGGCCATATTACTGCGTAATGAAAATTTGACTATTTTAAAATGTGCTCTTTTTTTTAATTTTTTTTATTTGGATGTAGGTATAGTTAGATAACAATATTTAACAATATATACATATATTTTTCATTTGATTGGTTCAACTGCCCGCCACCCGCCCAAATTTAATTAAAATATTATTTTTCGTCACGTCATCCGCCCGATCCGCGGAGTCCGCGGCTGTAACCGCCAACCGCGCATCTCTAGTCCCAAGTGCTATGCCGCCATACATCATAGTTATCCTTTTTACTCGCTTAGAAAAGTGCCACGTTTTATTTTGTGTCACCATACTTGGTTGTGTAACTACTCGACTAACTGTATTTAAATAGGGAAAACGTGGAGGTGTTTGGTCGCTTCTAGCTTCATTTCTGTTTCGTCCCTAATAAATGAACTGGGCTAAGCTAAGTGCTATCAAACCGTCGCTGCGCACCAGAGCGATTGAGTGCACGCACTGAGACGAGAGAGGTATGCATCAACTCGTCTTAGTTAAGGGAATAACAGTTTAATATGAAAAAACGGTGAAGTATCCCTTTAACAGAAGGATTATTATGCACGTCTTTGTGATGTATTCAACTATCAAAATGCAAGAGTAATCTTAAAGAAAGAGATATAAATAAATAGCCCTAAATTTAACTGTACTGCATTTGTACAAGACATCTTGTCTGCAAGGGAGCATATACACTTACTTTATTATCAGGAAATGTATACTGAATTTGAGATAAAAGTAAAGTTACCTCCTTCTCTTCACGTTCTCTTGATTGCCCATGAGTACGTTCTATTAATTCTCTTTTTATCAAGTTGGTTAAAAGACTAAAAATTAATTGGTCTGGATGACTGAGTCACAACATGCCACAAAATCTGGAAGATTAAGAGGTTAAAAGTAGTATTAAGCTGATTGTTATGTACAGTTTCAATATCAAGACTAAACTTTCAGACCAAGTTCCAACACTATTTTGCTAACCTTATGAAATCAGATTTAAACTGAGAATCAGACCTTAAGACATGTTAGACATGTTACTGATTGTAGTATTACTTACTGCAATTAATTCAAATAGCAAAAGGTGTGGCCACATAAATAGATGAACAGCAAAGACATTCTAATATTACACTCCATATTGTCCACACTCTAGTGGGTTAATAAAGTTGGTGAAATCACATCGAGTGAGCAACCAACTGATACCCAGAGTGAATTAAGAAAAGTAAACTGCAATTTCTTGTCAACTGTGGCATTAACTGAACTCATGTTTTGATGGCTTCAACTGGACAACACATTTTGTTTGTGATATATTCTTTTTTTGTTTGCCTATCTTCCAGGGAATTATGCTGATGAGGAACATGGATCCAGAAGAGTGGCGAAGAAAGTGTGGTCTAAGGCTGAGGTCGCCGCAGTAATGCGACACTTCAAAGGTCATATAAGCAGGGGAAAACTGGCCACCAAAACTAGTGGAAGACCCCGTGTTAGCACAAAGAACAGTGCAAAATATAAGGGACTTTGTACGAAATAGAGGAATAGCTGCAAAGAGGCAGTCAGAAAAAAAAAAGATTTAAATACACTGACTATTGTGGTGGTGTTTCTATGTTTGTGTTAAAGGAACACGCCAACCTTTTGGGACTTTAGCTTATTCGCCGTATCCCCCAGAGTTAGATAAGTCCACACATACCCTTCTCATCTCCGTGCGTGCCGTAACTCTGTCTGACGCACCCACCGCTAGCCTAGCTTAGCACAAACACTGGAGATAAACGGCTCCAGCTAGCATACTGCTCCCAATAAGTGACAAAATAACGCCAACATTTTCCTATTTACATGTTGTGATTTGTATAGTCACGGTGTGTACGAATAACAAGGTCACATGATACACAGCCGTCTTCTAACCGTATACATACTGGGAACTAAATTCTCATAGATTTTACTATATAGAAGGCGAAGCACTGCTGGCAGGAGTGATAAGCGCAACCCTCTGAGCGAACTCTCTGCTCCTCACCACGGGCTTCTCAGGTCCTGCGAGCAAATCACTCCGCCCAAGTAGCAGTGCTTCGCCTTCTGAGAATATAGTTCCCAGTATGTATATGGTTAGAAGATGTCCATGTCTCATGTGACCTTGTTATTTGTACATGCTGTGACTATACAAATCACAACATGTAAATAGGAAAATGTTGGCGTTAATTTGTCACTTATTGGGAATATTATGCTAGCTGGAGCCATTTACCTCCGGTCTTTGTGCTAAGCTAGGCTAGCGGTGGGTGCGTCAGACAGAGTTACGGCACGCACGGAGATGAGAAGGGTGTGTGTGGACTTATCTAACTCTGGGGGATACGGCGAATAAGATTAAGTCCCAAAAGTCCAAAGTTCCTTTAATGTTTTAAATAGAGGCCGTCACAAAAGCAAACTGTTAAACAGTTTTTAGTTTTTTTATATATATATTTTTTTTTTGTTATGAGCAACCATGGGTATTTTGAAGTTGGGTAAGAATAACTTTTTTGACCTTTTTTTTTTTGTTGCCTATG
>NC_137137.1:36470989-36570632 GCF_949319135.1 Squalius cephalus
AACTACACAATTAGATAATACCAGTTTAGCTCAACCAATCACCAAGCAATGCTTCATTGTGTTCAGTCTGTGTGTAAAAAGAGCATTAGCAATTAAAGAAAACACACTTCAGCAAAACATGATCAGCTCAAAGTGTCCCAATCATTATTGGGCCCACATTTTTTCTTGTAGTCCCTGTATGAAGAATATTGGGGTATAATATGTCACAGTTTACTTTATTTTGCTCTCCTCACTTACATAAATGACCTATAGTGTCCTGATCACACTAGTAAACAAATATCAAATTATATCTGGTGTCTGAATAACTTTTGTTTTGACTGTATGTTTATTTATGGATTAATGTTTTGGAGCTGTGGTGGAGAATGACATGAACATCAGGTGTGGTTGTGCACAGGATCACTGAGGCGTGTGTGTGTGTGTGTGTGTGTGTGTGTGTGTGTCTCAGGGCTGATGGCGTCTGGAGATGGAGGAGGTGTGGACTCTAAAGCGGAGCTCAGTGCGTTACTGGAGCAGTGGGAGAGGGAACAGCAAGCGGGATCCAGCGAGCTCCTCAACATACTGACCAAGTGAGAAACACTGAGACCCTGAACTATAACCTCACAGAGACCGTTCTAGAGGAACCCGCAGAGTCCACAACACAACTACAGCCTTTATATATAATAAATATATATATATATATTTATTTTTTTTCTAAAAATTGCGATTCGATATTGCATTTTTTTAACACTAGACCATGGGGAAAAGTTAAATCATACACTTATACAGACTGTACATGATGTATAAGATTAGTCATATTTACAAAAACAATTCATCACATCTTTCTGACGTTTATTTCAGAAGCTTCATACAGTCCTACATTCTCCTGAATAAATGATTCAATAACAAATACATTTTTTAACAGTCTCCTGTCGCCACCTAGTGGGGAAACTATGTAATCAGGGATGTAGTGGAGGCTAAACGCCGTTTGCGCACCTCCCAAAATTTGGAAATAGCGTTTACCCACCTCCAAAGTGCGTTTATCCACCTCTAAATTTCACGTTATTTGAGCGGACTTTGCTTTTCCAGTGCGTGATCGCCGATCGGTACGTGATTCGAGCATGTGGGCCGTTAACGCCAGAGCAGAACGCGCAGCGCAAACACGGAGCGGGACATTGAGCAGAGAGCGCAGCGCGCCCACACACACACACACACACACACACACACACACACACACACACACACAGAACAAAGACATTTTTGGTTTTATTGTTTTTTAAGTTTTTTAGTTTTGCAAAATCGTCTGTTAATGTCGGCAGCCATTACACTTGTGGAAACTACAGTGCAACTTATATTGTCTTTCTTCTGTTAATTACAGAAACTGAGTTTTCTTTAAATTAAAATATGTGGCACCAGATTCATCGTTAATCTGCACCTGCTACATTAGCAATTGGAAAAAACTTTTATTAGATTCCAGCTTGTTAAATGTGAATATGTTCTTGTAGTGCAAGGGTCGGCAAGTAACTTTGGCCGTGGGCCAATATTTTTTTTAGCCAGTAGATGGCGGGCCAGCTACACGGAGTAGGCCTATGGATACAAATTAAATACTCTTAATGAATACTCTTAACGTCTACATTGTATATATCAATGAAATCATTTTAA
Source organism: Squalius cephalus (assembly GCF_949319135.1). Lineage (NCBI taxonomy): Eukaryota > Metazoa > Chordata > Actinopteri > Cypriniformes > Leuciscidae > Squalius > Squalius cephalus. The sequence goes on from NC_137137.1 coordinate 36,472,628, forward strand.
ACAGATCAAGTACTATTGTGGTAACAGATTACAGCTATTTTAATAAAGGTGTGAATAGCAATCATGCCTCATTCGCTTACAGTCCGACTTTTGAACTTTATTCCTTTTTTTGTTATTATTTATTCGGGACACACACTTACACAGGTCTAAGGTTTAAGGAGGTCTGCGGACTCCCGCTCCCACAAGGTTCTATTCAGCAACCGCCTAAAACACACTCTGTGTTCACCCGCTTTATTTCCAGACCTGACGGGTCCGCACAATGTAGATCTCGTTTCCAGAATCTCACATTCAAATGTCTCTAACGGAAAGAGAGAGATTAAGTAGCGTATAACAATTATAAATGCAATACAAAAATTGTGTTCGTGTCAATATAAATATTATTTTAACATTGTACTGTCAGCAGAGAAAAAAAATAATGAAATATAAATAACATAAATTAAATAGGACAAAGCCTATCACTCAAATTTCTAAGCAACATAAACGAAAACCATATTGCCCTACTGACAAATGAAGTCGGCTATTTTCTGCCGAACTATTTCAAACATCCTTGCAAAAAAAGAATGTTGTTGACTGACAATGGGTTCAGTAGCCTACCGAACCGCTCCTCAGAGCTACTGTAGGTGTACAGGTGGTCAGAATGAAGTGCGGATACGCTGTCATAAGATGTCGGGAGTGGGCTATTGTCAGTCAGACCGCCCGCTCCGTCCAAAGTACCCCAGAGTTCCTACCACTACCGTCTTTATACTTTAAAATTTAATCCCGCGCCGCATGACTCCTTATGGGCATTTCACACAGTATACGCGGCTACGGCTTTTCTCAAGGAAGAGTTTTGTGCAGCATTTAGTGCAAATATTTTTTTATCAGGTAATACATATTATTTATCAGTGTGTTATACCCGAATAAATAAGTAACGAATGCGCGCGCCTCCCCAAATGGACGAGGCATTTATACTTCGCGCTCGCCGGTGTACTATTCTTTGAAACGACAGGGTGCGACTCGGTGTAATTGTCCTCTAAACCATCAGGAATCAGCGGTGAGAAGTAAGGTACACTCGTGAATGTTTATTTTAGTAAATAAGAGATGCTTTATTTTCAGTTTTATAGCTGATTGTCTTATTTTGTTTACATCTTACTTTACACACTTCAGGGCAGGCTGTTAGAGATGCGCGGTTGGCGGTTACAGCCGTGGACTCCGCAGATAAACCGCGGATCGGGCGGATGACGTGACGAAAAATAATATTTTAATTAAATTTGGGCGGGTGAACCAAGTCATCAGCAGCGCCTTGCATCGCCCAATCAGCGGATGGCGGGCGGGTGCGGTTTTGAAAATTGGTCAAAAACGTTGGTGCGGATGGATGGCGGACCTTCTGCATTTTTGTTTTGCTTTTCCCTCCATTGTATCGAACTCGTACCGAACCGCGATGTCTGAACCGAGGTATGAACCGAACCGTGACTTCTGCGTACCGTTCCTCCCCTAATTGGAAGCCCTGGATATAAGCCTCCCTCGCTATCTCTCTTAAATATATTTGTTCTCTCTGTGTTGTCATTTAGTAAACTTTATAGATTTCAACCATATTATTCCTTCTTGAGTCTCTTTAACAAGAACTTAGATTAATGCATGAATTGAATAGTGATTGTGTGACCTATGATGAGGGAACAACCAGTGATACCCTTGGTAGTACCATCATATGATAGCCTATAGCGATGTCATCAGGACACACACACACCGGTAGGCAGTGGCCCACCTTACCCCGTGACCACATCATGGCCCACCAGAAATTAGAGTTTACCCACCTCTTTTTTTACCACTACACCTCTGTATGTAATCGATAAATGCGTTATTTTAAGCACCAAGTTTCTTTCAAAAGCTGATTTTCATCGCTATCGTAAGACATCAGTGTTCATGTTTGAACTTTAAACTTTTATCCAAGTACTTCTATGATCATTTGAACTATTGCATCACAGAAATAATGACACTGTGAGGTTGAAAAGAGTGTTAGTGAAGTGGTTTCATGACGACTCTCTCCGGGTCAGCGCCAGCACAGATCTGAATGCTGCGATATGATTTGTCAGGTGTCATAGACAGACGGACTGAAAGATCGTGTGTGTGTTTGAATGGAGATCACAGTCTTTTAAAGATGAGTCGTGCAGCTCTACGGTCTCATCTCTCTCTCAGCGTTTCATCCTCTGTTGGAACGAAAGTGGATAACTTCTGTCAACCTCGTCTACAAGCAAGGGCAAAAAACAACAATTGAATTTGAATATCGATTCTGGAATAAAAAAATCAATTTTATAATCATTAAAAAAGGATCACATCAGCGGATGAACGATAAAAACATTGATAGCCAATAAGAATCCATCCTAATTGTTGCATCTATTTAAAATTTAAATGAGTGAATGATTCAATGACTCACTCATAAAGTCTTCACTTGTTTCATTACTGGATGAATCAGTGTTTCTGAACGAATCTCTTGAGTGAATGATTCAATGACAAACACATATTTGAACAGTCTCCTGTCGCCACCTACTGGTGTAACGATGTCGTGTAACGACTGTTAGTGAAGCTGTTTCACATCTGTTCATGACGACGGCTCTCTCTGGATCAGAACACAGATCTGAGTGTTCCTGTGATCACAGGGTTAATGGACAGAGCAGAGTCACTGTCACTGAGGAGTAAGAGCACTGGTGTCCAGATCGCCGTCTTTAACAGTTAATCGTGCAGCTCTACAAGGCGAAGACCCAACTTTATACATGTTCTGCAGGATCCTGCTTTCCATTGCCTGTATCTGATTGGACAGCGCCACTTTAATGCAGTAATCTCACCTAAGGACCCGTTTAGTTCGATTTCACCAGAGGGAACGTTGGGTTATGCAACAGACGAGTGCCTTCACACAGTTAATGAGCGCTTCATATCAGCCTTGATGACCAATATGCAGACGGTTATTAATCTATCAGATATCGGCCGCCGATCTCCACAAGTGTGATGCATCATGGGTAGTGTTGGCTGTGTAATGCATTACCAAGTCATTAATTACTGTCATTTATTTATTAATTATTTTTACAGTATTGTTTTGTTACCTGTTATCAGTTCTGTATATCGTTTATCATGGAACATAAACATGCTAATAATCAATATCGGTTATAAAAAAACAAAAACAATATCGGTTGATCACTAAACAGAACAAACACAGATTAAAGATGTGTCGAAGTAAGTTTGTAAGATGTATTTAAGTAAATGTGTCTAATTAAAGGTATAGTTCACCCAAACAATTTATTTTAAATAAATTAATTTGCATTTGCGTTCCAAACCTGTAAGACTTTTGTATATTTAAACAAATATATTAAAATTGTTACAATGCAAATGCAATGAAATTTAACATCAAAATGTAACGTCTAACCTTAAAATGTATGTTGTAATGTAATGTAAATACTTTGGTCAGATCAAGAATAATTTATGCAGTTTAATATGATTTATGTGAAAGAATGAAGAGCCCGTCTCTGTCCATGCTCAGCTGGCCGAGGCTGATGGGGGATTCAGAGAGTGTTTGGTGATATGAAATGTAATACTTTTAGAGTAGTTAGTACAGAAATCAACACCATTGACGATGTAATTCGTAGCTAATAATTAATGACGTTGTTAGAGTAACTCCCCAACACTGATCACGGTGTGATGGACTGTGACATGTTTCGTAATGTGCAGCTTTTCCCTAAACTCATTATATATTCAGCCAGAAGTGACGTGTTCACACAGACGCTGTGCTGGGAAGAGTAGGGATTTCTTCTTGGTCATGTCAAGTAAACTAATGAATGTAAATGCATTTTAACGAATTATCTTTAAATGTTCAACAAGTAATCGATTAAGAGCAAAAACATAATGTGTTCCTGAATGCCACTCCAGTGTTAATGTGTTCATATATCAGAGATTTGCTAATCCTCATGTGGATCTCTCAGGATCTCGGATCTGGTGGAGCGGGAGACGGAGGAGTATCATAAAGCCGACCCGGACCCGTTCGATGACCGTCATCCAGGTGATCCCGCACTCACGCATCATCAGGGCTCCACATCAGGCCTTCTCATGCGCTTGACCGGGATTTTGTGTGTGTTTGTGTTTTAGATATAATTTACTCTGAAGCAATATTCTCATCAGTGTTCAGTCAGCTTTGATATATTTAAATCTGCATATTGTAATATCTGCACCTTTAAAGGGCTTTAATCTTATTGAATGTATGCTTCATCTTTCATTTAAAATTCCTAAATTTGATCAATAAATGCAGTTATTTAGAATAAAGCTTTAAACCGCTGAAACAGAGCAAAATCAGCCAAGATTGTTAGTGACTTCATGTGAACTGTTGAGTGAAGTGAGTGCCACATTTCCACCCGTGATGGTGTTCAGGAGAGCGGCACTCGTCGTGTGAGATCGCTAAACACGTTAAACATATAAAAACTCCACATTTTGTATTTTTATAGGCTGAATGTTGTTAACTGAATTTCTTTTGTGATGTTTAGATTTCTCCTCGAGACATTAATACATTTATCATCCACTGTCGATCGCAACTCACAATACATGTAATAACACCAGAAGCATTCCCTCGTTTTACTGATTCCATGGTTATATTTAGTTATTGGCGTGTTAATCCGGCTAGTTGATCAGTCGGGCGAGTACAGCTCTTCAGAAGCTCCACTGGTCCCGGGCGAGCGCTAATGTGGAGCCCTGCTTTCATCATCAGCGTCTGGTGGAACACTATAATATTGAATAAACTTCTTGTTTTGCTCTAAGGACGGGCAGATCCAGAGTGCATGCTGGGACACCTGTTGAAAATCCTGTTCAAGAACGATGATTTCATGAATGCGGTAAGATTGGATGCACAATTGCATTAGTTTAATTAATATTGTTAATAAAATTTAGTTTAAAAATGATATTGTCACTGATTGCGTACTTGTTTTCCTAAAATCCAGCTATATAAGGTCGGATGCATAATCACAAGCACAGTTGCATCATGAATTGAATTGATACACAGCATAATGCTTGCACATGGCCCTGGCTACACATTTCACATTAGTTTAATTAATATTGTTAATAAAAGTTAGTTTAAAAATGATATTGCCACTGATTGCAAGTGCTGGCTTGTCTAACACAATGATGCATGCCTATGAACTGGGTGTGGTGACGATATCAGGTGTTAATCAATAAAGATTTTTGCTAATCGCTGTATGGAAGTGTGCAGGACTGAGGATATGTTCTTTTTCCCCATAAAATGTAAATATGCACTCACACAGACAACAGACAAAAGATGTAACTGATATAACGAGTAAACTCAATCTAATGAACAGCCCATAGGGGTGTAAAGCAAGAGTTAAAAGACCAAATGGTCTAAAAGTGAAAAAGGAGAGATGTTTGAGTCCACATGTCCCTCTAGCGCCCCCTACTGTCGAGGCCTTGCCGGCTCAGCCCGTTCATACGCTGCTTCATCTGTGGGTGAACGTTCCTGCAAGTAAATTGAATATATTTAGTTTGAGTAATATTGTAACACACTGGCATTTTGACAGTTCTGTGTGTGTTTGACCGTTGAAGGGCAATGAGCCACAGAAGAGGACATTTTAATAACTCTTTAATGTCAAGCACATCACACTCTTTATCTCTGTCAATAACATGCAGTCGTACCAGCAGATATATGTACTCATGATCAGCACTTCATATCGGCAGACCGTGCTGCTGTACGCATATATCCTGATGTAATACATCTTTAACCCTTTAACTGTCACCCCCCTTTTTTTCACATAGACATGAACATCACTATTCAAACTTAATTGGTTGTAATTCAAGAATGCTTTTGGAATATAGACATATGGTTGGTCTTGTTTTAAAGAAGACATTTGCCAGATTATTGTAGAAGTGAAATAAATTATGAAAGTGAAACAGAAAAAAAGTTATATAAGTTTGAGTTTATGAAAATGTACAGTGTAAAAATATAATTATTTATATTTTATATAAAATGTATATATTACAAAATATATTTTACTCTAAAACTGCAATATAATGAAAGCCAAAAATCTGAACAAGTTGTGTTCCAAATTTTAGGTTGATATCTCAAAAAATGAGCTTTCAGTGAGATTTTATTTGGGCGCAGTACCAAACTTTTTCACTAGATGGACAGCCAGCTTCCTTACTGACCATATAAGGGCATCTCCGTTTTCATATATGTTTTGAGTGAACTGAACCATGTATTTCCATCATTTTCATACAATTTATGAAGTAGACATCCTATTCAGAAGTAGTATGGGTGGTTTGGTAGTATTTTATTTGAATTTAACCTCTAATAAACGCATAAAAAGAGCACGTGCGTTATAGCTCGCTGCCGCATCACAAATCGAGAAATCATAATATTTTTCTTTATATTTAAAACATTTTCAGACCTTTTTTTCTCATAAAATTGAATTGGTGTTATCTTTTGAACTCTTGGCATGAAAACAAACTGAGGTTTCTACCAATCTTTCATGATTTTTCATATTTATTGCTATTTCAAAATAAAGGCCTAAACACGCCTAATGAATATGAAATATTCTTGTTGCAAATTGATAAATAACTGCTCCTCTTTAATTTATTTAAAAAAACAGCCACCAAATATGAAAACTAGAGATTGTAGAAGCATTTAGCATTTTGGGTCGGAAATAATTTGGGTGGAAACGCGGCTTATGTTCTTAGCAGGGCATGTGTTTGTGTTCTGATGTTGAGTGTGTTGCTTCTCCAGCTGGTGAACACGTACGTGATGAGCAGTCGTGAGGGCTCTGTGAACACGGCGGCCTGCAGACTCCTGCTGAACATCATGCCTGGCCTCGAGACCGCCGTGGTCTTCCAGGAGAAGGTACTGTGAGCCTCACACGGCTAGCTCTCTCATTTATCATTTTACACCTGCTCACATAAATGTGTTTACACAAAACGGATATAAATCCGATCTTCAATTCCCGCTCTATATGCAGATTTAATGCAGTTCACGTCACCGAAAGCAACCGATATGAGCTGCGTTTTATTGATCATCAGCTAATCTCAAAATCAAAGAGCGCAATAGGAGACAGCGGCAACATCACTGCTAAGATCATCTCGTTTCTTTACTTTTATTGAAGATTGTGAATGTTAAGCGTCTGCGACTGACGTTCTCTTTGATTTGCGATAGTTTGCTTGATGAATAGATCCCTCATCTGTGGTGCCATATCTGGCTATCACATGACATATAGCCTATAACACGCTCACATGTTTATTTTTAGCATTGTTGGGAGGAGGAAAGTTTACATATGTGGTTTCAACAGCCAGATGCGTTTACACTTGTCCAGTTTCGCCTGGCCTCCGGATGTGGTTTTAGCGATCGGGTTCAAATCATCTCGAATGTGTTTCGGAGGGCGTTTACACCGGGTCTATTCACGATCGGATAGCCATCCAATCACAGAACACGCATGAAGTGGCCAGGTGTAAACAGCCCTATGGCTTCTGCTTCCTCACGTCTGGTGTGTGTGTGTGTGTGTGTGTGTGTGTGTGTGTGTGTGTGTGTGTGAGACAGGAGGGTATCGTGGAGCGCTTGTTTAAATGGGCCCAGGAGGCGGATCAGCCGCTCAGGATCTACGCCACAGGCCTGCTAGCCGGAGCCATGGAGAACCAGGACATCGCCGCTAACTATCGCGAGGAGAACTCTGTGCTGGTGAGGCCACGAATAATATCATCATAATGTTTCATTTATATATGACTTTCCCAAGCTCAAGGATGCTTCACAATAACAGTAAAGAACAAACAATCAGTTCATAATAAATGGACAGTAGACGTTTGCCCAGTCCAAGAAGTGAGCGATTGCAGTCGCATCAGATGCAAACAGAAACACCTGTGCTAGTCAGTCAATACTTCATTCTCCATGTCCAAACACTGAATCACACACACTGCCGTTCAAAAGTTTAGGATCGGTAAGATTTTTAATGTTTTTAACAGAAGTCTCTTCTGCTCACCAAGGCTGCATTTATTTGATTAAAAAAACACACAAAAAAACAGTGATATTGTTTGACAGTTTAAATCAGCTGTTTTCTATGTGAATATCTAGTAAAGTGTAATTTCACATCATTACTCCAGTCTTCAGTGTACAATTTTTTTTTTTTTTTTTTTCAGGATTCTTTGATGAAGAGAAAGTTCCATTTATTTGAAATATAATCTTTTATAACATTATAAATGACTTTACTGTAACTTTTGATCAATTTAATGCGTCCTTACTGAATACAAGTATTGATTTATTTTATTTCCCCCGCCAAAAAACTATTCTTACTGACTCCAAACTTGTGAATGATAGTTTCATGTTACAAAAGACTCTATTTCAGATAAATGCTGTTCTTTTTAACTTTCTATAACTGTTTTCAACATTGATATTAATCATTAATGTTTCTTGATCATCAAATCATCCTATTAGACTGATTTCTGAAGGATCATGTGACACTGAAGACTGGAGTAATGATGCTGAAAATTCAGCTTTGATCACAGGAATAAATTACATTTTAAAATGTATTCAAAGAGAAAACGGTTATTTTAAATTGTAATATTTTACAATATTGCTTTTTTTTTTTTTTTTATCAAATAAATGCAGTCTTGGTGAGCAGAAGTACGGAGCCCCTGAGGGGACCTGTGAAAAAAAAAAAAAAATAGGACTTTCGCGTGCGCACGAGAAACTTTCGGTTTGCGTTATAGCGTCATTAATACAAATGTGGAAATATGGATGATGTATATATCATTTATGTTGTTGTTTGACATGTTTTGAAGTGTTTATTTTAACAAAAATCTCAAGCAAGGTGCTATTAAAGACAAGACTTAGAGGCATATTTTAGTCACTATTCAAATAATTGTATTAACTTTGAATATACTTTGAATAAACTTTGTATTTGTATGTGTATTGATAAAAAATAAACAACAGGCTAATAATCTTCTGCTACTGAGATGAAGGAAACATTTTTTTAAAGAATTAAAGTTCACAAGATTGCTATTTATCTTGATCAAACTGTTCCGTCATCAGCTCTTCCTCAGTTCCGCACTGCAGAATAAAATAGTCATCCTCTGCTGCAGTTGTACGGATTCTTAACGCATTTATTGCAACCACATTTCATCTTTTTCTCATCAAACAACCAGATTAACGAATGCTTCGACACAACCCGTACCGAAGAGCCTAGACAGGTCTTTCTTCTGTATACTGTATACAGGGTGAATGACGACTGTTGGCCTACCATGGTCGCCCTCGTCAGTAAGTTTTAAATAATAATAATAATAATAATAATAAATTAAGATATAAATCAATATAATTCGTTGTATATTAAATATTTTAAACAATAGCTACAAAAAGGTAATTGACTGTATAGTCCTAACGTTCATGCATGAACTGTCATTCAGACTTACTGTCTAACAACCAGAGAACAGAGAACATCAGAGATATTAAAATACATACTCTTCTGAGTTTTATGATGTAGGCCTTTTTTTATTAAAATGTATCGGCCTATAATTTATATCTCAAGGATGCGAGCTTGTGCGTGGCGCACTCAGTCATGTTGAGAGGGAAACACGCATTATATTATTAGGCTAGTCTATTCAGAAATAGTGTAAAAGACCTGTAAATAAAATACAACATTAACATTATAAACACTATTAATAACATATAGGCTATGCGTATTTTACTTCCCCATAGCCAAATCCTTAAATGAATGGAATCAGAAAACAACGAGAAATGAAAAATAAGTAACCACTTATAATAATAATAATAATAATAATAATAATAATAATAAATACATAGTAGTCTATAAAAATAGCCCATTGTGCCCTTTATTACAAACAACTTTTAGCCTATTTTAAACGCCAAGCCTAAACGAATTTATTTGAATCGAAACTGAAACTATACCGCAAAGTTGGGTTCGCGCATCTTTCGTTCGGTCCAAAGTTTAATACTGAACAGGAATTAATAATCATTTAGTTTGTTCCTCAGTTGGGGAACAGTTGTTCCTAATTTGTTCCTCAGTTGGGGAAATAACTTAATACTTTATCGTTTCATACTCATTCGAAACAGTAAAATGTATATTTTTATTTGTGTACATTCAAAATGACTACAAAATGTCATGCCTTTGAAAAAGAAAGAAATTCAAGGAACAAATTCAAGTGATGGCGCCGGCGAATCGCGATATTAACAACATCGGTTCACTTCTGCCATTAACTTGACATCACAGCCGGTTCATTATTAGCCTAAATGATTATTAATTCCTGTTCAGTATTAAACTTTGGACCGAACGAAAGATGCGCGAACCCAACTTTGCGGTAGCCTATAGTTTCAGTTTCGATTCAAATAAATTCGTTTAGGCTTGGCGTTTAAAATAGGCTAAAAGTTGTTTGTAATAAAGGACACAATGGGCTATTTTTATAGACTACTATGTATTTATTATTATTATTATTATTTAAAACTTACTGACGAGGGCGACCATGGTAGGCCAACAGTCGTCATTCACCCTGTATACAGTATACAGAAGAAAGACCTGTCTAGGCTCTTCGGTACGGGTTGTGTCGAAGCATTCGTTAATCTGGTTGTTTGATGAGAAAAAGATGAAATGTGGTTGCAATAAATGCGTTAAGAATCCGTACAACTGCAGCAGAGGATGACTATTTTATTCTGCAGTGCGGAACTGAGGAAGAGCTGATGACGGAACAGTTTGATCAAGATAAATAGCAATCTTGTGAACTTTAATTCTTTAAAAAAATGTTTCCTTCATCTCAGTAGCAGAAGATTATTAGCCTGTTGTTTATTTTTTATCAATACACATACAAATACAAAGTTTATTCAAAGTATATTCAAAGTTAATACAATTATTTGAATTGTGACTAAAATATGCCTCTAAGTCTTGTCTTTAATAGCACCTTGCTTGAGATTTTTGCTAAAATAAACACTTCAAAACATGTCAAACAACAACATAAATGATATATACATCATCCATATTTCCACATTTGTATTAATGACGCTATAATGCAAACCGAAAGTTTCTCGTGCGCACGCGAAAGTCCTATTTTTTTTTTTTTTTCACAGGTCCCCTCAGGGGCTCCGTACAGAAGAGACTTCTTTTGAAAACATTAAAAATCTTACTGATCCCAAACTTTTGAACGGCAGTGTGTATGTTAGATAAGGGTCCCTTATTTGCAAATCAAATTTAAGGCCATAAAAAGTCTTAAAGGTGCAGTGTGTGATATTTAAGAGGATCTGTTGACAGAAATGCAATATCATATTCATAACTATGTTTTCAGTGTTCAATGTTGTATAAAGACCTTACATAATGAACCGTTGTGTGTTTATTAGCTTAGAATGAGGCGTTTCTCTCTACACACACCACGGGTCCGCTTACATCGACATGTTTCTACGGTGGCCCTGTGCGGACAAACGTGTTTTCTCACGATGTTGTTCTTTGTGTAAAGAAGCGAGCTAAAGTCAGCGAATAAAACACTGACACAAAGATGAACAAGTAACAATAATATTCACAATAACATCGTTTTACTGAATAATTAGGTAAATATAATTTCTAAATTTATCGTTTAACTTGCGACTCTCTGCTGTCTCAGACGACGACATCACTTCCTGTCGGCCACCGTAACTTCTGTTGGGGTGCAATTCACAACCTCACCACTAGATGCTGTTAAACTTACACACTGCACCTTTAAATGGTACAAGAATATAGAGATTGACCGATATCGGTTGCCCCAGCCTCGTCATCAGAGAGAAGAGATGCTGCAAGAGGGAGGGGAAGTTACTCTGATTCAAGAATTTAAAACAACGATGTTCATAGTTAGAGAATATATATTATACGCAGCAATACTGTCTATTTTGACTCGGTGACTTTAAAAAAGCATGTTTGTGTGTCAGGTTCCTCTAATGCTGCAGAGACTGAGGGAGCTTCAGGAGAAGGAGTTGGAGAGCCGGAGAGACAGCAAGCGTCCGAGCAAGAGTCTGGCTCTTCTGCTCCCACTGGACGAGGAGACCGTGGACGGAGAGTTCGCTCCCAGCGTTCCCAGTGCTCTCCCGGAAAACCCGGATGCCGAGCCCATGTGTGCGCTGAGGAATGTGGGCCGGTCCAACACGGGCATGAAAGGCCTGATGAAGCCGGCGTCGGCTGTGCCGCCGGAGCTGGAGGAGAACGAGGGACCGGTGGAGGGCTTGAGGAGCTGGAGGAAGAGGGAGAACGGAGGGAAGGTGAAGCAGAAGCTGAACTTCTCCCTGCCGGAGCCGGAGCGCAGCTTCAGCGAGCTGTCCAACAGCAGCTGGTCTGAGATGAGCCCGTGGGTCATCGGGAATAACTACCACCTGTTCCCGCTCACGCCGGGGATCGAGCAGAGACTGATCCTGCAGTATCTCACCCCGCTGGGAGAGTACCAGGAGGTAATGCCACACACACTCACTCAATCTCACCCCGCTGGGGGAGTACCAGGAGGTAATGCCACACACACTCACTGAATCTCACCCCGCTGGGAGAGTACCAGAAGGTAATGCCTCACACACTCACTGAATCTCACCCCTCTGGGAGAGTACCAGGAGGTAATGCCTCACACACTCACTGAATCTCACCCCGCTGGGGGAGTATCAGGAGGTAATGCTACACACACTCACTGAATCTCACCCCGCTGGGGGAGTACCAGGAGGTGATGCCACACACACTCACTGAATATCACCCCGCTGGGGGAGTATCAGGAGGTGATGCCACACACACTCACTGAATATCACCCCGCTGGGGGAGTACCAGGAGGTAATGCTACACACACTCACTGAATCTCACCCCGCTGGGGGAGTACCAGGAGGTAAGGCCTCACACACTCACTGAATATCACCCCGCTGGGGGAGTACCAGGAGGTGATGCCACACACACTCACTGAATATCACCCCGCTGGGGGAGTATCAGGAGGTAATGCTACACACACTCACTGAATCTCACCCCGCTGGGGGAGTACCAGGAGGTGATGCCACACACACTCACTGAATATCACCCCGCTGGGGGAGTACCAGGAGGTAAGGCCTCACACACTCACTGAATCTCACCCCGCTGGGGGAGTACCAGGAGGTAATGCCACACACACTCACTGAATATCACCCCGCTGGGGGAGTACCAGGAGGTGATGCCACACACACTCACTGAATATCACCCCGCTGGGGGAGTATCAGGAGGTGATGCCACACACACTCACTGAATATCACCCCGCTGGGGGAGTACCAGGAGGTAATGCTACACACACTCACTGAATCTCACCCCGCTGGGGGAGTACCAGGAGGTAAGGCCTCACACACTCACTGAATATCACCCCGCTGGGGGAGTATCAGGAGGTAATGCCACACACACTCACTGAATATCACCCCGCTGGGGGAGTATCAGGAGGTAATGCTACACACACTCACTGAATCTCACCCCGCTGGGGGAGTACCAGGAGGTAAGGCCTCACACACTCACTGAATATCACCCCGCTGGGGGAGTACCAGGAGGTAAGGCCTCACACACTCACTGAATCTCACCCCGCTGGGGGAGTACCAGGAGGTGATGCCACACACACTCACTGAATATCACCCCGCTGGGGGAGTACCAGGAGGTAATGCCACACACACTCACTGAATCTCACCCCGCTGGGGGAGTATCAGGAGGTAATGCTACACACACTCACTGAATCTCACCCCGCTGGGGGAGTACCAGGAGGTAAGGCCTCACACACTCACTGAATATCACCCCGCTGGGGGAGTATCAGGAGGTAATGCCACACACACTCACTGAATATCACCCCGCTGGGGGAGTATCAGGAGGTAATGCTACACACACTCACTGAATCTCACCCCGCTGGGGGAGTACCAGGAGGTAAGGCCTCACACACTCACTGAATATCACCCCGCTGGGGGAGTACCAGGAGGTAAGGCCTCACACACTCACTGAATCTCACCCCGCTGGGGGAGTACCAGGAGGTAAGGCCTCACACACTCACTGAATATCACCCCGCTGGGGGAGTACCAGGAGGTAAGGCCTCACACACTCACTGAATCTCACCCCGCTGGGGGAGTACCAGGAGGTGACGCCACACACACTCACTGAATCTCACCCCGCTGGGGGAGTACCAGGAGGTAAGGCCTCACACACTCACTGAATATCACCCCGCTGGGGGAGTACCAGGAGGTAAGGCCTCACACACTCACTGAATCTCACCCCGCTGGGGGAGTACCAGGAGGTAAGGCCTCACACACTCACTGAATATCACCCCGCTGGGGGAGTACCAGGAGGTAATGCCACACACACTCACTGAATATCACCCCGCTGGGGGAGTACCAGGAGGTAAGGCCTCACACACTCACTGAATATCACCCCGCTGGGGGAGTACCAGGAGGTAATGCCTCACACACTCACTGAATATCACCCCGCTGGGGGAGTACCAGGAGGTAATGCCTCACACACTCACTGAATCTCACCCCGCTGGGAGAGTACCAGGAGGTGACGCCACACACACTCACTGAATCTCACCCCGCTGGGAGAGTACCAGGAGGTGACGCCTCACACACTCACTGAATCTCACCCCGCTGGGAGAGTACCAGGAGGTGATGCCACACACACTCACTGAATCTCACCCCGCTGGGGGAGTACCAGGAGGTAATGCTTCACACACTCACTGAATATCACCCCGTTGGGGGAGTACCAGGAGGTGATGCCACACACACTCACTGAATCTCACCCCGCTGGGGGAGTACCAGGAGGTAATGCTTCACACACTCACTGAATATCACCCCGTTGGGGGAGTACCAGGAGGTAATGCCACACACACTCACTGAATCTCACCCCGCTGGGGGAGTACCAGGAGGTAATGCCACACACACTCACTGAATCGCACCCCGCTGGGGGAGTATCAGGAGGTAATGCTACACACACTCACTGAATCTCACCCCGCTGGGGGAGTACCAGGAGGTAAGGCCTCACACACTCACTGAATATCACCCCGCTGGGGGAGTATCAGGAGGTAATGCCACACACACTCACTGAATATCACCCCGCTGGGGGAGTATCAGGAGGTAATGCTACACACACTCACTGAATCTCACCCCGCTGGGGGAGTACCAGGAGGTAAGGCCTCACACACTCACTGAATATCACCCCGCTGGGGGAGTACCAGGAGGTAAGGCCTCACACACTCACTGAATCTCACCCCGCTGGGGGAGTACCAGGAGGTAAGGCCTCACACACTCACTGAATATCACCCCGCTGGGGGAGTACCAGGAGGTAAGGCCTCACACACTCACTGAATCTCACCCCGCTGGGGGAGTACCAGGAGGTAAGGCCTCACACACTCACTGAATATCACCCCGCTGGGGGAGTACCAGGAGGTAAGGCCTCACACACTCACTGAATCTCACCCCGCTGGGGGAGTACCAGGAGGTAAGGCCTCACACACTCACTGAATATCACCCCGCTGGGGGAGTACCAGGAGGTAATGCCACACACACTCACTGAATATCACCTCGCTGGGGGAGTACCAGGAGGTAATGCCACACACACTCACTGAATCTCACCCCGCTGGGGGAGTACCAGGAGGTAATGCTACACACACTCACTGAATCTCACCCCGCTGGGGGAGTATCAGGAGGTAATGCTACACACACTCACTGAATCTCACCCCGCTGGGAGAGTACCAGGAGGTAATGCCACACACACTCACTGAATATCACCTCGCTGGGGGAGTACCAGGAGGTAATGCCACACACACTCACTGAATCTCACCCCGCTGGGGGAGTACCAGGAGGTAATGCCACACACACTCACTGAATATCACCTCGCTGGGGGAGTACCAGGAGGTAATGCCACACACACTCACTGAATCTCACCCCGCTGGGGGAGTACCAGGAGGTAATGCTACACACACTCACTGAATCTCACCCCGCTGGGGGAGTATCAGGAGGTAATGCTACACACACTCACTGAATCTCACCCCGCTGGGGGAGTACCAGGAGGTAATGCCACTAGGGCTGCAACAAACGATTATTTTGATAATCGATTAATCTAACGATTATTAGAACGATTAATCGACTAATCGTCGATTATTTCGCCGACTAATCAGTAAGATTGGAACGATTATTCAGCTTTTTCAATTAGTTAAAACACTGAGTTATAAATATTCTAACTATAATATAAAAAAAAGAAAATCACTTCAGCTTTTGAAATGTTTTTTTAATGATCTTTGAGTCAACTAAACAGGTCATTCTCTTTAAGTTTTCAGATTTCTGTCCAACTCAAATCACACACAAATGCTCTAAGCATTGGTTAAATATTCTGTTCTCTTTCAATAGAAAAAAATAAACAAAAAAATAATCAGCTGCATTACAGACAAACTTAAACTGCAAACAATTATTATAAGAATAAAAAAAAAAAAAAAAATTGACATGACAATTGAGCTGACAGAGACATTCTCATTCACCTTTTAATTTACAGTAAATTAACTGACATGATATTCTTCATAACATCTCATTTTGTAAGTCTTCATGATGGAACAAAATACAGGCAAGTGATAAGACTGCAATACCTAATAATAAAAACAGCCCTGACTACTAAGCTCGATCAAGCTTTATTCTATGCAACAATAAATCATCACATTACTGTAATTATATTATTATTGTTAATATTATTGCTATTATTAGTAGTATTGCATTCTCTAATAAAGAGATTTACTGCTAGTTATTTAGCTCCAGCTGGAGAACATTCACCTCTCACCGGCTCCTCTTGTGCCGGGGTGTTTCTTCTTTAAGTGCTTTAACATGCATGTTGTGCTCCCGTGAAAAGCAAGTTCCGCCTTGCATGTATTGCACATGACAGCATTCTTGGTTTGAAGTTTTGTGAAACTTTCACACACCTTGCTAGTTCGGATTTGTTTGCACTAATTCGTGCTGTGTTTTCATCTACTGCAATAGCATTTGTAACGGCTGCATTACACTCTAGCGCTACAGCGCCGTAGCGGTCAAATCGCGATATTGCAGGCCCTTACATTAGGTCACGTGAGATCAAACGACTACTCGACAACAAAGATATTTGTCGACAATTTTTTATTGTCGACGTTGTCGACAATGTCGACTAATCGTTTCAGCCCTAAATGCCACACACACTCACTGAATATCACCCCGCTGGGGGAGTATCAGGAGGTAATGCTACACACACTCACTGAATCTCACCCCGCTGGGGGAGTACCAGGAGGTAAGGCCTCACACACTCTCTGAATCTCACCCCGCTGGGGGAGTACCAGGAGGTAAGGCCTCACACACTCACTGAATATCACCCCGCTGGGGGAGTACCAGGAGGTAATGCCTCACACACTCACTGAATATCACCCCGCTGGGGGAGTACCAGGAGGTAATGCCTCACACACTCACTGAATCTCACCCCGCTGGGAGAGTACCAGGAGGTGACGCCACACACACTCACTGAATCTCACCCCGCTGGGAGAGTACCAGGAGGTGACGCCTCACACACTCACTGAATCTC
Source organism: Squalius cephalus (assembly GCF_949319135.1). NCBI lineage: Eukaryota > Metazoa > Chordata > Actinopteri > Cypriniformes > Leuciscidae > Squalius > Squalius cephalus. Next base: position 36,490,159 of record NC_137137.1, read on the forward strand.
ACCCCGCTGGGAGAGTACCAGGAGGTGATGCCACACACACTCACTGAATCTCACCCCGCTGGGGGAGTACCAGGAGGTAATGCTTCACACACTCACTGAATATCACCCCGTTGGGGGAGTACCAGGAGGTGATGCCACACACACTCACTGAATCTCACCCCGCTGGGGGAGTACCAGGAGGTAATGCTTCACACACTCACTGAATATCACCCCGTTGGGGGAGTACCAGGAGGTAATGCCACACACACTCACTGAATCTCACCCCGCTGGGGGAGTACCAGGAGGTAATGCCACACACACTCACTGAATCTCACCCCGCTGGGAGAGTACCAGGAGGTGATGCCTCACACTCTCACTGAATCTCACCCCGCTGGGGGAGTACCAGGAGGTGATGCCTCACACACTCACTGAATCTCTCCCCGCTGGGGGAGTACCAGGAGGTGATGCCACACACACTGAATCTCACCCCGCTGGGGGAGTACCAGGAGGTGATGCCTCACACACTCACTGAATCTCTCCCCGCTTGGGGAGTACCAGGAGGTGATGTCTCACACACTCACTGAATATCACCCCGCTGGGGGAGTACCAGGAGGTGATGCCTCACACACTCACTGAATATCACCCCGCTGGGGAGTACCAGGAGGTGATGTCACACACACTCACTGAATATCACCCCGCTGGGGGAGTACCAGGAGGTAAGGCCTCACACACTCACTGAATCTCACCCCGCTGGGGGAGTACCAGGAGGTAAGGCCTCACACACTCACTGAATATCACCCCGCTGGGGGAGTACCAGGAGGTAATGCCTCACACACTCACTGAATCTCACCCCGCTGGGAGAGTACCAGGAGGTAATGCCTCACACTCTCACTGAATCTCTCCCCGCTGGGGGAGTACCAGGAGGTAAGGCCTCACACACTCACTGAATATCACCCCGCTGGGGGAGTACCAGGAGGTAATGCCTCACACACTCACTGAATCTCACCCCGCTGGGGAGTACCAGGAGGTAAGGCCTCACACACTCACTGAATATCACCCCGCTGGGGGAGTACCAGGAGGTAATGCCTCACACACTCACTGAATATCACCCCGCTGGGGGAGTACCAGGAGGTAATGCCACACACACTCACTGAATATCACCCCGCTGGGAGAGTACCAGGAGGTGATGCCTCACACACTCACTGAATATCACCCCGCTGGTGGAGTACCAGGAGGTAAGGCCTCACACACTCACTGAATCTCACCCCGCTGGGGGAGTACCAGGAGGTAAGGCCTCACACACTCACTGAATATCACCCCGCTGGGGGAGTACCAGGAGGTAAGGCCTCACACACTCACTGAATCTCACCCCGCTGGGGGAGTACCAGGAGGTAAGGCCTCACACACTCACTGAATATCACCCCGTTGGGGGAGTACCAGGAGGTAATGCCACACACACTCACTGAATCTCACCCCGCTGGGGGAGTACCAGGAGGTAATGCCACACACACTCACTGAATCTCACCCCGCTGGGAGAGTACCAGGAGGTGATGCCTCACACTCTCACTGAATCTCACCCCGCTGGGGGAGTACCAGGAGGTGATGCCTCACACACTCACTGAATCTCTCCCCGCTGGGGGAGTACCAGGAGGTGATGCCACACACACTGAATCTCACCCCGCTGGGGGAGTACCAGGAGGTGATGCCTCACACACTCACTGAATCTCTCCCCGCTTGGGGAGTACCAGGAGGTGATGTCTCACACACTCACTGAATATCACCCCGCTGGGGGAGTACCAGGAGGTGATGCCTCACACACTCACTGAATATCACCCCGCTGGGGAGTACCAGGAGGTGATGTCACACACACTCACTGAATATCACCCCGCTGGGGGAGTACCAGGAGGTAAGGCCTCACACACTCACTGAATCTCACCCCGCTGGGGGAGTACCAGGAGGTAAGGCCTCACACACTCACTGAATATCACCCCGCTGGGGGAGTACCAGGAGGTAATGCCTCACACACTCACTGAATCTCACCCCGCTGGGAGAGTACCAGGAGGTAATGCCTCACACTCTCACTGAATCTCTCCCCGCTGGGGGAGTACCAGGAGGTAAGGCCTCACACACTCACTGAATATCACCCCGCTGGGGGAGTACCAGGAGGTAATGCCTCACACACTCACTGAATCTCACCCCGCTGGGGAGTACCAGGAGGTAAGGCCTCACACACTCACTGAATATCACCCCGCTGGGGGAGTACCAGGAGGTAATGCCTCACACACTCACTGAATATCACCCCGCTGGGGGAGTACCAGGAGGTAATGCCACACACACTCACTGAATATCACCCCGCTGGGAGAGTACCAGGAGGTGATGCCTCACACACTCACTGAATATCACCCCGCTGGTGGAGTACCAGGAGGTAAGGCCTCACACACTCACTGAATCTCACCCCGCTGGGGGAGTACCAGGAGGTAAGGCCTCACACACTCACTGAATATCACCCCGCTGGGGGAGTACCAGGAGGTAAGGCCTCACACACTCACTGAATCTCACCCCGCTGGGGGAGTACCAGGAGGTAAGGCCTCACACACTCACTGAATCTCACCCCCGCTGGGGGAGTACCAGGAGGTAAGGCCTCACACACTCACTGAATCTCACCCCGCTGGGGGAGTACCAGGAGGTAAGGCCTCACACACTCACTGAATCTCACCCTGCTGGGGGAGTACCAGGAGGTAATGCCTCACACACTCACTGAATCTCACCCCGCTGGGAGAGTACCAGGAGGTAAGGCCTCACACACTCACTGAATCTCACCCCGCTGGGGGAGTACCAGGAGGTAATGCCTCACACACTCACTGAATCTCACCCCGCTGGGAGAGTACCAGGAGGTGACGCCTCACACACTCACTGAATCTCACCCCGCTGGGGGAGTACCAGGAGGTAATGCTTCACACACTCACTGAATATCACCCCGTTGGGGGAGTACCAGGAGGTGATGCCACACACACTCACTGAATCTCACCCCGCTGGGAGAGTACCAGGAGGTGATGCCTCACACACTCACTGAATATCACCCCGCTGGGAGAGTACCAGGAGGTAATGTCACACACACTCACTGAATATCACCCCGCTGGGGGAGTACCAGGAGGTAATGCCTCACACACTCATTGAATATCACCCCGCTGGGGGAGTACCAGGAGGTGATGCCACACACACTCACTGAATCTCTCCCCGCTGGGGGAGTACCAGGAGTTAATGCCACACACACTCACTGAATATCACCCCGTTGGGGGAGTACCAGGAGGTGATACGTCACACACTCACTGAATATCACCCCGCTGGGGAGTACCAGGAGGTAATGCCTCACACACTCACTGAATCTCACCCCGCTGGGGAGTACCAGGAGGTAATGCCATACACACTCACTGAATCTCACCCCGCTGGGGGAGTACCAGGAGGTGATGCCTCACACACTCACTGAATCTCACCCCGCTGGGGGAGTACCAGGAGGTAATGCCACACACACTCACTGAATCTCATCCCGCTGGGGGAGTACCAGGAGGTGATGCCACACACACTCACTGAATATCACCTCGCTGGGGAGTACCAGGAGGTGATGCCACACACACTCACTGAATCTCACCCCGCTGGGGGAGTACCAGGAGGTGATGCCACACACACTCACTGAATATCACCTCGCTGGGGGAGTACCAGGAGGTGATGCCACACACACTCACTGAATATCACCTCGCTGGGGGAGTACCAGGAGGTGATGCCACACACACTCACTGAATCTCATCCCGCTGGGGGAGTACCAGGAGGTGATGCCACACACACTCACTGAATATCACCTCGCTGGGGAGTACCAGGAGGTGATGCCACACACACTCACTGAATCTCACCCCGCTGGGGGAGTACCAGGAGGTGATGCCACACACACTCACTGAATATCACCTCGCTGGGGGAGTACCAGGAGGTGATGCCACACACACTCACTGAATATCACCTCGCTGGGGGAGTACCAGGAGGTGATGCCACACACACTCACTGAATCTCACCCCGCTGGGGGAGTACCAGGAGGTAATGCCACACACACTCACTGAATCTCATCCCGCTGGGGGAGTACCAGGAGGTGATGCCACACACACTCACTGAATCTCACCCCGCTGGGGGAGTACCAGGAGGTGATGCCACACACACTCACTGAATCTCACCCCGCTGGGGGAGTACCAGGAGGTGATGCCACACACACTCACTGAATATCACCCCGCTGGGAGAGTACCAGGAGGTGATGCCACACACACTCACTGAATATCACCCCGCTGGGAGAGTACCAGGAGGTGATGCCACACACACTCACTGAATCTCACCCCGCTGGGGGAGTACCAGGAGGTGATGCCACACACACTCACTGAATATCACCTCGCTGGGGGAGTACCAGGTGGTGATGCCACACACACTCACTGAATCTCACCCCGCTGGGGGAGTACCAGGAGGTGATGCCACACACACTCACTGACGGAGGATAGGTCTCCCTTTCTTACTCCAAATCTTTTTATTGGTTTTCAGTGACCGTACAGAACCTCGTAAAAACAGTAAAGTGTAAAACATTGTCCATTATTAAGATAGAAGGATACTTAAGAAGGATAGTTTGTCTGGCCAAGATTGTAGTAAAATCAATGACTTTACAAACTCGGGGCGCCGAATCAGGCCAAGGGGAGACCCCAAACAGGGCTATAAATGGGTCAGGGTCAATATTAGTGTTGAGAGCTTTTGTAAGCGTCTCAAGTACATTGGACCGAAAGGTTACTGGCTGTGGACATGTCCAAAACACATGCAGATGGTTGGCAGGAGAATGTTTGCAACGGTTGCAGGCGGCACTCTTGTCTGGGAAGACAAAACGTTTAGCCAATCGGGCTTTGGTTAAATGAGCTCTGAATAGTATTTTGCATTGTATTAAGCCATGCCTGACATGCCAGGAAGAGGAGTGTACCCAGTTCAAGATGTTAACCCTAACTCTGTAATAATGACTCAGAGGTCTGGCTCCAATGTATCTTTAAGCGTGTTAGTAGGGACTGGAATAATAGAATTTATTAAATTATAAATGACTGAGATGAAATGCCTGTGGCTGACATTTAAAGCAAGAAAGTGATCAATTTGTGTTTCAAGTGGACGATTAGGAACTGCTTCTGTATAAAGTGTCTGATTTGAAAGAATAAAATAAGTGATGACTGGGTGGTCTACCTTTTTTAAAGGCATTTTCACCCAAAAATAAAGGCATATTTGCACCCCAAGTTGAGTGAAAGTGCTGTGTTTGTGTGTGCAGTTGTTGGCCGTGTTCATGCAGCTCGGTGCTCGTGAGCTGCTGATGCACTACATGGACCTGAAACAGACCAACGACGTCCAGCTCACGTTTGAAGCCCTGAAGGTACCAGACACACATCACACCCTCCACAGCTCAACTGTGTTTCTCATGATCAGAAAAACCTTTTGATCTCAAGATTTATGCTTCTTATTAGTTTTGAGATGTTTGCTCATTCTCGCTCCTCTCTGTGTTTCAGTATCTCGCATCTCTTCTCCTCCATAAGAAGTTTGCTGCCGAGTTTGTTGCACACGGAGGAGTGCCGAAGCTGCTGGAGATCCCTCGGCCCTCGATGGCTGCCACCGGCGTCTCTCTGTGCCTCTATTACCTCGCGTACAACCAGGACGCCATGGAGCGGGTGAGATGGTGGCACGATCGCAGGCTTTAACCAGGGCTCCACATTAACGCTTGTCCGGGACAAGTGGAGCTTTTGAAGAGCTTTACTTGGCCGACTGATCAACTAGCCTGATTAAAACGTCAATAACAAAAAATAACCATGGAATCACTAAAACGAGAGAATGATTCTGATTTTATTACATTTATTGTAAGTTGCGATCGACAGTGGATGTATTACTGACGGTAACAAGGTTGTGCTGTTGAGGCTCTCAAAATATGGAGTTTTATATTTTATATATTTACATATTAAATTAAGTCACTTACATTTTAGACGCAATATTGATGGTTTTTGTTCTGTTTCAGCAGCGAAAATAGTTCCAAAACACTTTTCACAGGAACACTTAACCGTGTTTTCATTACTGAATGATGCAGTGTTTTGAACAAATTGGTTGAGCCAAAGATTCAATGACTCGTTCATAAACAGCTGTCTCATTCATGAATGAATCAGTCGTTTGAACGAATCGTTTGAATAAATGACTCAATGACTCGCTCATTAAGGCCTACTTAGCCTTCTTGCCAGCTACTGTTTAGTTTCATGTTTAAAAGTATCATTCTTTCCAACATTCCTTATTTGTATGTTCAAATATATTTAAAACAACCTCATAACATTATTTAATACTGTTGCAATTTTTCAGTGTAAATGATTTAATTTGATCAGCCCTATAGTGTCTTATTATTCAAATTGAATTTATTGATCAAAAAGTTGAGGGTGAGCAAAAACACACCGTTTTTTTGTGTCCCTTTTAATGCAAATGAGCTGCTGCTCCCGGCACAGAGGGTGGAGCTACAACAGCTCGTGTCCTTTTATGTCACACAGACATGCACTGAAAATTTCAAAAGCTTTTAGTCAGTCAGACAATGATGGAGAGACTCAAGAAGAAGAGACAACATGTAGAAGCAACAGGACATTTCTGAATGGTTAGTTGATTAATTTATGAAGCTGATGTGTAGTTATCTTCTAGTCATTGATTGGCATATTCTGTCTTGACAATCTATAAATCGTGTCCCGGGGGCGGGGTTTATGTAAATTCTAGGGTTGGTGATGTCACTAACCCGGGAGGAATGTGGTGTAGTCTCTACCAGCCGTTTGTTGTAGTCCTTAAAAAGCGATTTCTGTAAAAGCAAATATCTCCCTTTGCTCTGAACTTTGAGCGCTGTAACTTTGCAGATGTTTATGCTCAAACAGCAACATTACACACTCACTAAAGTTAGAAAAGTCAAATCATAATCAACCACCCCTTTAAAGGCGCTATAAGAAATAGTGTATTATTATTGCAGGTGTGTATGCTCTCCTGTCTCAGGTCTGTATGCTCTTCTGTCGCAGGTGTGTATGCTGCCGCACTCGCTGCTGGCGGAGGTGGTGAGCTACACGCTGTGGCTGCTCGAGTGCTCCCACGCCTCCGGCTGCTGCCACGCCACCATGTTCTTCTCCATCTGCTTCTCCTTCAGGGCCGTGCTCGACCTCTTCGACAAGCAGGACGGCCTGCGCCGGCTCGTCAACCTGGTGAGCTCTTCTTACGGCGTATGAATCAATCAATCAAACTCTCAACCAATCAGAGGAGCGTGTGGGCGGAGTCTCATCTAGCGCACTGCACTCGCAACAATCAATCAGAAATCACGGCCAATCAGAGGAGCGTGTGGGCGGAGTCTCTGCTCAAGCTCACTGCACTCACAACCAAATGAATAAGCACATAATCAAGTTCATATATGTTACACCATTTTAACCTGATTAAGTGCCTGAAACAAGCATATCCACTCTCAGTACAGCTATAAATGATTTTCAAGCTATCACTAAATTCTTTTAACATTAAATAAAGCACATAATTAGTACCTGAGATTATCATTGTCATACTTTAGTATGTTGTAGAAACCGCATCATGCTCGTCGACTGATTTGGACAAAAACTCTGATTAACATGGAAATTATGCCTTTATTACGCATCATGGCGAAAACTGTATGAGTTTTTTTTCTATTGAACATAAACAAAAACTGAGAGATTTCACAAAATATATATTTTTGTCCATACAATGGAAGTCAATGGGCTTTAAAGGGATAGTTCACCCAAAAATGAAAATGCGGTCCTCATTTACTCACCCTCATGATGTTCCAAACCTGTATGACTTTCTTTCTTCTGCTGAACACAAAAGAAGATATTTTGAAGAAAGTCGGTAACCAAACGACTGATGGACCCCATTGACTTCCATAGTAGGAAAAAAAAAATACTATGGAAGTCAATGGGGACCAGCAACTGTTTAATTACCAACCTTCTTTAAAATATCTTCTTTTGTGTTCAGCAGAAGAAAGAAAGTCATACAGGTTTGGAACAGCATGAGGGTGAGTAAATGAGGACCGCATTTTCATTTTTGGGTGAACTATCCCTTTAATCCTCTGGGGACCAAGGTGTTTTTGGGGCCCTTGAGATGTTCTGACATGCCTTGACATTTGTGTTTTTTTCAGTTATTTATAAACATGTTAATGGCTAAGGTGTAAATTCACTCTATATAGCACAAACAGGGCTACCATAATATGCGAGCAACGTGTATGTAGATGTTTGTATTTTTAAGAGAATAATGTTTATGCGTGGTTATTGGAAAAAATAAAAATGAAAGTTGCTGAATTAAGACCACAAAACACATATTAAATATGTGTCCACAAGACTTTTGACTAATGGATGTTGTCACTTTGAGTTCTAGCTTCAAAATTATGTGAAAATAGTCTTGCTTTATCGTTCACAAAAAAAAAATACATTGATTTAAATGATGTAAAACAGGTTTTGCTTGGAAAGCCATTATGCGAGGGGGGCGTGGAGGAGGAGTAGTTTGTCCCACCCACTCTGCATAATGACTCTGCCTAATGCCCATTCATTCAGGTGTGACACTGACTGAGCCACAATGCAAGGACAAAAGATGTATTTAGAAGAAGACTTATATTGACCATTTAAGATTTTGCTTACATCTCTCTTGTAAATATGTTTAGCTATTTTATTAAAAATGTTACAATTACAACAATAATTACAATTTCAACAATATTTCAAGTGTACTCTTTCTTTGTAAAAAAAAAAAAAAAAAAGATTATAGGCCTACATTTTATCATATGTATTCATTAGTTTGAATATAGCCAACATTGGAACATCTAACATCTTAGTCTATGACTTTATTTTTGAGAAAAATAGTATATATATATATATATATATATATATATATATATATATATATATATATATATATATATATATATATATATATATATATATATATATATTATATTATATTATATATTATATATATATAACGTTAGATATGAGCAGAAATTGCTAAACAAAAGCTTTTTTGATGTGGCGGTATATTCTACAGTAGCCTAAAAACTGTACCCTAGTCTAGTCAACAAAATGTTGTCTTTCATACTTCGCCTGACTGTAATGTTGTTTTTATGAAATATTAGGGCATATAAATGCTAATTTGCAGTTTAATACGTTGCTTATACAAATACATTTTATTTCAACATATTCCAGTCGATTTTTACTCATCTCAGTAGGCTATAGCAAAGCAGTTTATTCTTTCACACACAGACGTGCGATTCATATTTAGGCTAAACAGTCTTTACAAATATGTCCCCTTCATTCATCTCACAGAAAGGCGAGTCATATTATAGAAATGGGATTCATCTTTTTGCGGTTTACATAGGCCTACACTAACGTTATTCCATAACGTTATTCCACACGTGAGAAAAGAAAACAGCCTACCTCACTCCTCAGCGGAATCTGCTCCTCATATCAGGAGATATTGCTCCTCATATCAGCACTGTTCTGAGGAAACTTTTCTCCATAAGGTAGGCTATAATGTCTCACTCGCGAGGAGTCGCGACGCTCTTTGTTTACAGCTGATGTGGGCGTTTCACAGCTCTGAAATGGTTCTCAGAATTTGCGTTTGAATAGCACGCGCTCTCCGGGGAGTGGTCACATTACAGTGAATTAGCTCGTAATGAGCTCGACAGGAGTCGCTCTCTTTTTATACAGATTACAGAAGCTGAGAATATTTGTTTTTTATATAAATTACTTCATTTAAAAGATGCGATCTCAAGCTTTATGCCCGTGGGTCTGTTTGCCTGTTTGACTGAATTTTCGCGGAGTTATAGATCATTTTCAAACGCGTTTCAAATGGGAGTTTACTGACAGAGAGAAGGCAGAAATCGCATCATGTTAATTTTTCTTTATTTGTCAAAAAGCAAAACACTTTATTTTTATTGTGAGTATACAGAAAAAAAATAGACACTGAACAGGATCGATTGATGTATTACACGAAAATGAAAGATCAAAATTAACAGAGCATTTAGTGTTTATTTTCATTGCTAAAAAAAAAAAACGAGCAAAACGCGCGGGCGCGTTTTTGGTCCCCAGAGGGTTAATGTAATTTGATTTGCAACGTTCTTCAAAATATCTTCTGAATATCTTACAGAATTGTAGTTTTTGGATGGGGTGTCCGTCTAAAGAGAAACGGGTGTGGTCAGAGGAACGAGGCCTGTGTGCAGATTGAGGCCTGGTGGCCTTCGATGATAATGATATTAGGGGAGGGGAGTCCTCTGCTAATAAGTTGATATTTCTACTACAACATAAACATGCCCTGCTGAAAACAAGCCATCAAGCTGCTATACTGGTCAGGCTAGTCTAGTTTGATGGTTTTAGAAGGGTTTTGTCAGCTGGCCTGGGAAACTAGTTTCTTTTTCTCACAATTGCATGTTTACATCTCACAATTCTGACTTTATAACAAGCGATTGAGATGTATAAAGCCAGATTTGCAAGATATGAACATGCAATTGAGAATTTGACTATCTCGCAAGTCTGACTTTATCACACGCTATTGCGACTTTATATCTTGCAATTCTGAGAAATATAGTCAGATTTGCGAGATGTAAACTTGCAATTGTGAGATAAAAATTCGCAGTTATCTTTTAAAATGTTTTATTCTGTGGCGGAAACAAGCTTCCATACCCTCATGCCATTCAAACCCTGTTTTATTATCATTTTAACTTTCATCAGACAATAAAATTGGTTTGTCATTTATAATATGGACCTTATTCAGACGTATAAGACCTTCAGTTTTGTGCCACAGTAAAGGCTCAAGGGTTTACAGCAGAAGCGTGTAATAAGCAGTATCAGTATGCTCCTCTTACAGTGTTAGCCTGTGCTGTGTGTTGCAGATCAGCACGCTGGAGATCCTGAACCCGGAGGACCAGGGCGCGCTGCTGAGCGACGACGAGATCTTCTCCAGCCGGCAGACGGCGAAGCACACCTGCATGGCCCTGCGCAGGTACTTCGAGGCGCACCTGAGCATTAAAGTGGAGCAGGTCAAGCAGTCGCTGCAGAGGACCGAGGGCGGAGCGCTCATACACCCACAGCCGTATTACAAGGTACGTCTGTTCAACACAGCAGCGCTGACGGACGGGTCATCTCACTGCCATGTGACTTCAGTGATATGCACAGATATGAACATTTTGGCCGATACCGATAATTCTGTATATTTGAAAGTCGAAAACCGATATATTTGCTGATAAATCTAAATCCAAATTCTCTCCAGTAAAATCCATGTCCCAAACACACAATTATGATTTTCTCATTATTATTTTATGTAGCCGATATGACGGACTTGAGCTGCACGTGTTGCACTTTAGTGTATTTTTCTTCAAATTCAAATCATATTTCAAGCAATTCAGACCCATCATGTTGAACAGTGCGCATCTGAAGTGTCTCAGCTGGAGGAAATAATCCATTATTCATCGGCTTTAATATATCAGACAAATTTTCTTATCGGGCCGATAACAATAAAATGAACATATATCGGCCGATACTGATATAGTGGCTGATATATCTTGCATCCCTAAACTAGGGCTGGTCCGAATACCATTTTTTGAGCTTCGAAGCTTCGGTAGTAATGAACATCGAATATTCGAAGCTTCGGAGAGAGAGTGCTGAACATATTCTTCTCTCTAATAAAGGCAGGAATCTGTATGTGTCTGTATATCCGTTTGCATTTTGATTATTTCGAGAACCGTTCATCCAATCGACTTCACAAGGGAGTGCAGTGTTGCATTTGGTGCAATATAGATGGACACGCGAGACGCGATACGTTCAGAATTAACAGAACAGCGAGAGCAGGAAGCGGCGTGCCTCACGCGGGCAGGGCTTATATGCTCTGAGAACGGACACTGCACTAGTGATATAAAGCGCACACAGGCCTGTTAAATTAAGCAATACTTTTAAGGTAGTCTAATATTTTTCTGACTAACAAATTACTGACACAGTAAAGGGTAGATTTAAATAAAGAAAAACGAAGTTTAAATAAAGAAAAATGAAATTTAAATTAAGAAAATCAAAATTTAAATAAAGAAAAAACGAAATTTAAATAAAGAAAAACGAAATTAAGTTAAATTAAAAATGAGATTAATTTAGATTGATTATAATGGGTAAAAAGGCTAATACATTTTGTTTCTATTATTCTATTTTCCACAATGTCAAAGCAACGCAGCTTAACCCAAAACACAAGCTCAGGCACTTCTGTCCACACACACTCCGCTGTTCTGCGCTTCTGTCCACACACACTCCGCTGTTCTGCGCTTCTGTCCACACACACTCCGCTGTTCTGCGCTTCTGTCCACACACACTCCGCTGTTCTGCGCTTCTGTCCACACACACTCCGCTGTTCTGCACTTCTGTCCACACACACTCCGCTGTTCTGCACTTCTGTCCACACACACTCCGCTGTTCTGCACTTCTGTCCACACACACTCCGCTGTTCTGCACTTCTGTCCACACACACTCCGCTGTTCTGCACTTCTGTCCACACACACTCCGCTGTTCTGCGCTCTAGCCAGAGAACACTCCCGCTGCTGGAACACAGGTTCTATAGCCTGCGCGCGTTTTCCGCGTGTCTCACGCAGGCAGTGTGCAAACTCCAACCTGTTATCATGGGAGCCCAAATAAAAACGGACACGCCACGCAGCCAGTGTGTCGCCGGCCTTATGCAAGTGTGAATGAGAACCGTTTCGAGGGGGATGCCAGGTGTGCCAAAAAAAAAAAAAAAAAAAAAACAACGAATATTCGAATGTCAAATTTTCAAATCGAATACCAACCCACCGAACGAACATTCGAATATTCAGGTCCAGCCCAAACCCTAAAAACAATCTTGATTCACCCGTCTGATATTGATATAGAGCCATTCCACATGTCTATGAGCGTGATCTTGCTCATATAAATATTCAAGTATATGATACCGCTTTCATTCTTCAAGAAAAGCGATATCTTTGTCATAGGTTTAATGGTTAAAGTTACTACAGTCATTTCATGTGCTGCACTTCATTTGTACCATTTTTTTTTTTAAATTTTTTTTTTTATATATTTACCATTTTGACTAACACAGTCTCACCCCAAAACGTCACGTACTGACGGGTCTTGACCATACGGCAACATACGACGAAAAGGGTACCCCTAAAACGTCCATATGTGACTATTCGGGTTATGGGTAGGTTTAGGTATGCGTTAGGGTACCGCTAGGAGGCGCTGCTGGTGCGCTTATGTCTTCGTCTCATATGGACGTTTTAGGGGTACCCTTTTCGTCGTATGTTGCCGTATGGTCAAGACCGGTCAGTACGTGACGTTTTGGGGTGAGACCGGGCTGTTTTGACAAGTGAGATCTCTGTTTGTAGTCCTTGAAAACCAAAAAAGAAGTGATTTGAAAATGTAATTTTACTGAATATCTACGAACCCTGTTTTAATTAATAGAATTTTGGAAAGAAGTTAAACTTGGAAATCTTGCCAGTTTGTGCTGTGTCAGCTGAGAATGAGTTGAATCAGTTGTAGATAGGGCTGGAACGGATCTGTTGATCGTGATGCGTACGGATCAGCTGACCCACGGTTCGGCACGCGTGTGATTCGGCGGATTAACTGCTAAATTTAATCATCATAGAGTGAAAGTTTATCATTTGGACGTGTTTTGTCTTGCAAACCATTTTAAATGCAGACGAAGAGGCGAAAATAGGGACTCGCTCCAACACCGAATTGATTCCTCTTTCGCGTTTCCTTGCCCGGAGAGAGAGAGAGAGAGAGAGAGACACACACACACACACACACACACACACACACACACACACACACACACACACACACACACACACTTATGTCTAAACACCCATCTCTGCGAGTGTTCTCTCGGTCCTGTCATGAGTGAAGAGTTGAGAAAGAAACCGGATGTTTGTCAGTTTAATCGGTCTTAAAGTGATGACAGCCTAATATTCCTGCTGTTGTCTGTCATTAATATTAATAAAATACAGCCTTAAAGAAGATGAAACCATATTAAATTTCTACAGTGAACAAATAGTGTTATTTTACATTTATGCTTAATTATTAATTTCTGTACCTGAACACTGTTAGACTGTAACTTTATTATTTAGTATTCATCTCTGCTTGAGTATTTGTGTATTTCTTTATTTTATTATTGACTGTTCACTTGTTTTTAATAACGTTTGAACTTTATCAGTTAGGCTAGCAGTGTTTGATGTGGGACCGAAGAACTTCGAGTGAGCTTTAATTAATAACTGAAAAGCAAAGTCACCCCCCCCCCCCCCCCCCCATATATATTTATTTATTTATTTATTTCTGATCTGACCAATTATCTGATCCGTGGCTCAGAAGCCGTAAACGATCGGAACCGTGAGTTCTGTGATCCGCTGCACCGCTAGTAGACGCTGATGTGCTGTTTCTCCTGGATGTTGCAGGCGTGCTCCTACACACACGAGCAGGTGGTGGAGATGGTGGAGTTCCTGATCGAGTTCGGGCCGGCGCGCCTGTACTGGGAGCCGGCCGAGGTCTTCCACATCCTGTCCTGTGTGCAGCTCCTCCTGCAGCTCATCTCCATCGCCTGCGACTGGAGGACCTACTACGGCAGGTGAGGAACCAGGGGATGCTGGGAACCAGTAAACGAGTCTGGCTTGCTTTGTTTGAGGTTTTTGTGTACGTTTCATCAAAGGTGCAAACAGTTATTTTGTTTGATGTATCGCAGTAAACTTTCTGATGGCAGTCATCTTGGACTCTCTATCGGTGTGAATGGAGCAGCATCCAAAAAGCAAAGGTTTTGAGTTGTAGATGCAGTAGTTGAAATACAAGCTGTTTGCACAAATTCCATGAGTAAAAGTGTCAGTGATAATGAAATGAGGCGAGTTCGGCCGGTTCTGTGATCGCAACGTGTCGGACTGATGTAGGGGTGCAAATATAAGCAAAAATCACAATATCCTTCAGTTTGGTTGATGAAGTGTATCAATGCACACCTTTTTATCCTTTATGACACTATTACAACAAGTGTACCACAATACAAAGTAGTCTTGCAATACTGCTCATATTGTTTGTAAGTGTTATTGCTTGTGGTTGACTGATATATGTGTATATATATTAGTGGTGGGCCGTTATCGGCGTTAACGTGCTGCGTTAACGCGAGACTCTTATCGCGCGATAAAAAAAATATCGCCGTTAATCTATTCTCCAAGTTGGGTTGGGAGCTGGCTCAAGCTACACAAGCTATGATGACGCAATCTACCCGCGGCCGCGAGGAACACCCGGCTGCAACGCATCATATTCGTCGTCATCTTAAAGGGTTAGTTCACCCAAAAATGAAAATTCTGTCAGTAATTACTCACCCTCATGTTGTTCCAACCGCGTAAGACCTTCGTTCATCTTCGGAACACAAATTAAGATATTTTTGATTAAATCTGAGCCATGTCTCACTCCTCCATAGGCTGCTATATGACCGAAACTTGCTGGCCCAGAAAAGTTATTAAAGACATCGTTAATATAGTCCAAGTGACTCCAGTGGCTCAATCTTAAGTATATCAAGCGACGAGAATACTTTTTGTGCGCAAAAACAAACAAAAATAACGACTTTATTCCACTTTTCATTTCCTTCTCTCTGGGCCTCTAGTTGGTTCGCGTAGTCTTTTTGCGCAGCGCGTCTGTTACGTCACCACGTAGGCTCACTATTGGCCGACGCCGGTCATGTGTGTGATGCGTGATGACGTGCAACACAGACGCGCAGCGCAAAAACACTACGAGGCCCAGAGAGAAGGAAATGAAAAGTGGAATAAGTCGTTATTTTTGTTTGTTTTTGCGCACAAAAAGTATTCTAGTATATATATATGTATGTGTGTGTGTATATATATACGTGTGTGTGTGTGTATATATATATATATATATATATATATATATATATATATGTATGTGTATATACAAACGCACACATACATACTGCTAGTGGTAGACTGATATGTCGGCCGATATTTTATACATATATAAAACATACACACACATTTTATTATTATTTGTATCAGGCGATAACTCTTCCTGTTTGCCGATGTGTCGGGAGCGTCCGAGCTCCTATTCTCCATCTTCAGTAGTTTACCGTCCCTGTTGATCATTAAACCAAGTAAACTCTATATGAAGAACTATTGTAGTGTTTGCCTGTCTATTATTTGGAAGCAGGACTTTTATTTTGAAAGGGCTTTTAAGGCACTGGTTGATTCGAGCACCAGTATACTGTGCAACTGTACTACTTTAAAAACAATATTCTCCAATATAATATGCTCAAATGAGTCATTTGTTGGTGAATCAAGTTATATTTGTTTCTACAGCGCTTTTTTTTTTTTAAAGTGGAAAAACACGATGTACATTTTCAGCATATTGCCCACCCCTATACACAAGTATTCGTGTCATGTGACTCATGATTAAATTTTTTTTATTTTGCTTTTCTGATCATGAACCTCAGTCATAAAAATAAAATAAAAAATTTGTAACAGTGACTTTTTGGTTTTTATGGAAGCTTGTTTCCGCCACTGAATAAAACATTTTAAAAGATAATTGCGACTTTTTATCTCACAATTGCGACTTTATATCTCAGAATTCTGACTTTATATCTCGCAATTCTGACTATATCTCGCAATTCTGACTATATCTCGCAATTCTGACATCTTTTCTCAGAATTGTGAGATATAAAGTCCAATTCTAAGGGGGAAAAAAAAGACAGACTATTTTTTTTTTTTTACCTTAGAATAGTTTATATCTCACAATTCTGACTTTATAACACGCAATTGCAACTTTATTTCACGCAATTCTGACTTTATATCTTGCAATTCTGAGAAATAAAGTCAGAATTGCGAGATGTAAACTCGCAATTGTGAGATAAAGTGGCAATTATCTTTTTTTTTTTTTTTTTTTTTGTGGCGGAAACAAGCTTCCATAGGTTTTTACCCCTTACCCCAACTTAATCAACAGCCTCTGAAAAAAAAAAAAAAACATTATTAATAATAATAATAATAATAATAACAATAACAATAACAATAATAATAATAATAGATTGATGTGCACCTGATTTTAACCATTTTTCACAAGAAATGTTGCACTATTGTGTAAAACCTTTAGTAATGAGGAGGACGTTGCACCTCTTCTCTTGTGTGTGTGTGTGTGTGTGTGTGTGTGTGTGTGTTTCAGGGCTGACACTGTGAGGTACGCGCTGGACATCTTGAGCATACTGACGGTCATCCCCAAAACTCAGGTTCTGCTGTCGGAGAACGTGGCGGTGCTGGACGAGAGCGGCTCCTCCATCTCCACTGTCGGTGAGAGGCGTTCTCCAGACACACGATGACGGCGGACTCGTGCGTACAGAAGCCGAGGCTTAACGCTTCTGCCTGAATAACATGTCGTTTAACGGCACAGACATTTCAAGTAGAGATGCACCGAAATGAAAATTTTGTCCGATTCCGATAATTGTTTATATTTGAAAGCCAATAACATATATATTGGCCGATAAATCTAAATCCAAATTTTTATATGTTTGAGAGCCTGATTACAAAAACAAATCTCAGTGAACAGTGCGCATCTGAAGCGTCTCAGCTGGAGGAAATAATACATTATTCATCGGCTTTAATATAATGGCCTAATTTTCTCATCGGGCCGATAACAATATCATTAAAAATGAACATATATCGGCCGACATATCCAGGGTTTCCGCGGGGTTGTAAAAGGTAGTAAAAGGTAGTAAATTAAATTATGCCAAATTAAGGCCAGTAAAAACTAGTAAAAAGTAGTAAACGTCATCTGACGAGGTAGTAAATTTTCGAAGCCCCATCTAACTGGGTCTATATCATGGGTGTCCAAACTACCGCGGCCCGCGGTCCAGTTTTTATTGGCCCGCAGCCAGGGTCCGAAATTAACACCCGCCAAGCGCCAAGTGCGGTTAGATTTTCCGTTTGGCGAGTAAATCTCAAAAGGCTATCCGCCACACTGGCGGGTGAATGTTCATCATACCAAAATAGTAATAAAAAAATATTACAATTGCCTTTTGTAATGTTATGATGCCTGGAAATTAGTTCAAATCTCCTGCGAATCTAGAGCGAGCGAGCGAGCAAAAGCGCGCATGCAAACCGTGTAGCGAGCGCACGGCAGAGAGGGAGAGACCTTGCGTGTCTCACACTCTCTCTCTCTCTCTCTCTCTCTCTCTCTCTCTCTCTCTCTCTCTCTCTCTCTCTCTCTCTCTCTCTCTCTCTCTCTCTCTCTCTCTCTCATGCAGTGGTGACGCGTTCATATAAACGGCACCTAAACGCTGTAAAAAATATATATTATGACATTTTAATTGTTTATTAATAAACAAGTGTTTCTGTGTCAGCTGCAAAGATGAAGTTGACACTGACTCGCGATCTTCGCAGTAGTGAACGCGCCGGAGAAAAATGCATTTCTTACGGATTAGCCTATAGCCTACTTTTATTTAGTTTTGAATGGTTCTGTTTAAAAGTAGAAATTTCAAGCTTTCTGTAGATAATAGATATAGGATATTTCTAATTTGTTTAGGTCTGTGAGGCGAGTAGCCTAGGCTACCTATACGCTGAGTTTCGGTTCATGTCTGAACGTGTTGTGATTATACAAAATAATGAAACATGGATTAAAATTAAGATAAAATTAATACAAAACGAAATTCGTTTCAAAGAGAGGCTTTGTGTTTTCTGTTTGATGTCTCTGTGTGAAAGTTTTAAAAGCATCCTTAATGGAGAACGAACGGTTAGGCTACATAACATGTTTTTTTCCTCAAATGCAAACACGAAATAAAAGACAAAATACTTTTTAAAAAGACAAACCATCAATTTTTGGGGAAAAAAATATGGATTTATAGCTTTTGAAAAAAAAATATGGATGGATTAATAGCGTTTTGGAAAAAAATATGGATGGATTTATAGCGTTTTGAAAAAAAAATCTGGATGGATTAATAGCGTTTTGGAAATAAATATGATGGATTTATAGCGTTTTGGAAAAAAATATGGATGGAAAGATATTTCATGTCTTTACTTGTCACTTTACTTAACACTTAACACTGCTACAGTTGAAGTTTGAAGCTGTGTTGGTAGTAAAAATATTGTGATGGTAGTAAAATAGGTGGTAAAAAGGTAGTAAATTCAATTTAAGAATCTCTGTATAAACCCTGATATCATACTTCCCTAATTTGAAGGTAACTTTACTCTGTGCTTGGGTCAGTTTTATCAGATTTAAGGCCATAAAAGTATTAAATGGTAACAAAACAAACATTTAAGAGGTCTTAAAAGGCTGTGATCTGAATTAAATCAATGCAAGTGCTGCATGTTTCAAAAAAGGAAACAAGTCCCTCTTTATGCATACTATATTTTATTTTTTTGTTAAAATTGCTAATTGGTATTTTTATTACACACTAAACTATATCTGGCATTTAGTTCAACAAACTCTTGTAGTTTCTGTCTAGGCCTGTCAAAAGAAGGAAAGACTAAGAACATTAACATTCAATATAGACATTTTTGTGTTATCAGCACAATGTTTATTTCCTTATTTCCTTTCTTATTGTCATATCACCAAAATTCAGTATCTGCTAACCTGTCATTTATCTGTCTTCATATATTGGTACATTTTCAGTATATACATGCATGTACTGAAGTTGGTTTAAGTCATGCTTTGGTACTTTAAACCTGCAGTTCCCGAGGTTTGTTGATAACCAGAGTCCTTGTGTGGAAGCCTGTTTAAAGTCGGCATGAAATGAAAGTTGCACTTGTGCTCCTCGCGGTCAGAAATGAACGGGAGACGAATCTCCTCTAGTGGAAGCGTTTGGTACTGCAGCCGAACAACATCTCACTGAAAGATCATTCTTTGAGATATCAGGCTCAAATTTTGAACACAGCTTGTTTAGATTAATGGCTTTGATTTTCTCACAATTTTAGAGTAAAACATGTTTTTGAAAATATTTCATATAAAAATTGAAAATAGTATTTTTGCAAATTTTTCATAATAAACGTAAAATTCTGTAAGTTTGTTTTTTCTGCTATTTTTTTTTAAGTTCACTTTTTAAATCTTTTTATTCAGCAATAATCTGCCAAGTGTCGTCTTTGAAAAGAGATCAAACTTAAAAGTCTGTCGCTCTAAAGCATTCAAGATTTACCACAGTTTAAGTTGGAAATGTAATTTTCTGGTCTGTGCTCAAAAAGTGAATAAATGGATTATAAATACAGCGTAAATATAATTAGTACCATAAAATCCCATAAAAACACAAAATATTAAATAAAAACATTATCGAACTAGAATATAGTACAATCGTTTCATTGAAATAAAAAAATTATTTCGGTAATTTGGCCGACACGCGAAGAGCACCAGAGGGTTAAAGCAATAATGATGTGCACTGATCATTTACAATAAACACTGCAATATTCCATTAAAACCAAAACAAGAATTTACATGTTTGATTTCATGCCGACTTTAACAGAATCTGAGATGCTTGATACATTTTGAGATTGCATGTGTTTGTTCTGTATGGACATCCAGTATTGATCTAGTTTCTGCAAGTATTAAGTGTGATGTCTGTGTTCTGCAGGGATGAGCATCGTGCTGGTCGTCGCAGAGGGGGAAGTATTCGTAAACGACGCCGAAATCCAGAAGTCGGCCCTGCAGGTGATCATAAACTGTGTCTGCGCTCCAGACAAGCGCGTCTCCAGCATCGGCAAGTTCATCTCGGGAACGCCGCGCCGGCGTCTGCCGCAGAGCCACCGCGCTAGCGAGAGCGTGCTAGCCAAGATGTGGAACGTGGTTCAGTCCAACAACGGGATCAAAGTCCTGCTGTCCCTGCTGACCATCAAGATGCCCATCACCGATGCTGATCAGATCCGTGCGCTAGCGTGCAAAGCCTTGGTTGGATTAGCACGTAGCGCCGCGGTACGGCAAATCATTAGCAAGCTTCCGCTATTCAGCAGCGGTCAGATCCAGCAGCTCATGAAGGAGCCGGTGCTTCAGGACAAGCGTAGCGAACACGTGCGCTTCTGCAAGTTTGCAGCAGAGCTAATCGAGCGAGTGTCCGGGAAGCCTTTGTTGATCGGCACTGACGTGTCGTTAGCGCGGCTGCAGAGAGCTAATGTTGTGGCGCAGTCGCGCATCTCGTTTCCAGAGAAGGAACTACTTCTGCTAATTCGGAATCATCTTTTATCTAAAGGTCTTTCGGACACGGCTACGGCTTTAACGAAGGAAGCTGAGCTTCCCATGGGGCTACATGCGCTAGCACATGCTAGCGTGCCGCCGTTCACTCCCGTTTCTGTGGCCACGTCTCCTTCTCCTGCCGCCGGCATCCCTCGGACTCCTCGGCTCACTAACGGAGTTGCGGCTCGTTTGGGTGGCCACACCCCTCATCACCCGCAGCCCCGCCCCTCGACCTCACAGGCTCCGCCCCCACCGCCGCCTGCCGTTTCTCACCACAGCAACGGCTCTCCGCTAATCGGGCGAATCTTGTTCTCGCGGGAACGACCGTCACCGTGTCCCGCCGCTGGAGGGAAGAGGCCGAAAGTGTTGAGGCAGAAATCAGATCATGGCGCTTTTATTCAGAGTCCGGCCATGAAGAAGCAGCTGGACAGACATCTGCCCTCTCCACCTTCTCTAGACAGGTGTGCTAGTCTGTGTTTATGTACCTAGCATCCGGTGCTCTTCGGTCACTTTTGACCGAAAGATTTTACGGTTTGTTTGTTTGTTTTTATTTTTTACTTCATTGGAATGGTACGAAACTTGGTTTTAATGGTTTTAGCACTTGCTGTGTAAACACACACAAAAAAATCATGGACATGATTCGAAAAGGTTTAATGGTCCTGAAAACAATAGTCACACTTGAGCTCCTCGCGGTCAAAAATGAACGAGTTAGAAATGAATGGGAGACGAATTTCATCTAGTGGAAACTTTTGGTACTGCAGCCGAACACAATCTCACTGAAAGCTCGTTTTTTGAGTTTAGAACACAACTTGTTTAGGTTATGGCTTAGATGTTCTTGCAGTTTTAGAGTAAAATTTGATTTTGAAAATATATATTTCATATAAAAATATTTGTGTGCATTTTTCATAACAATGACCGTAAAATTCTGTTACTTTAAATTCACTTTTATAAACTTTTTTTACTTCAGCAATAATCTAAGTGTCGTCTTTGAAAAGAGACCAAACTTAAAAGTCTGTTGCTCTAAAGAATTCAATATTTACCACAGTTTAAGTTGGAAATTAAATTTTCAGGTCAATGCTCAAAAAGTGAATAAATGGATTATAAATATAATTTAGTACCATAAAATACCCTAAAAACAAAAAATAAATAAACATTATCAAACTAAAATATAATACATTAATTTAATTGACAAAAAAACGTGACCGGCACGCGAAGAGCACCAGAGTATTAATTTCCCAGTAGTCCATAATTGTATCCCTTAAAACTCATCTTTGATCACCAAAATGAAAAAATGTCTTCATGCCTTAAAATATCTTTAATGTAACTCGACACCTTGCCTCATTTAGTATGCGCGGCTCTATGAATATGCAAATGAGCCCCGCCTCCACTCACTCCCTCAGCTCAGAGATCCACTGGTTGACGATCACACGTTGATCTGATTGGTTACAAGGTAGTTTGTGATGTCAGAAACACCAGCGATTTCAAAGTGTGTTTTTGAGACTGTCTTTGGTTCACTGCAGTTTTAAGGAGGAAATACTCAGCAATGCTGTCGACTTATGAATTTACACATGGTTTGTCTTAAAGCTTATTAAAAACACCACATAGACACATAAACAACATTAAAAGCTGGATTTTCACCACAGGGGGACTTTAAATAAAAGCCCTTCTGACATCAGAAACTATTAGGTGATCAGAGTCACAAGACACTAAAGCAATATGTAAAACGATTGGTCGATCCATGGTGTTGATTGTGGCCTAGAAATGGTTTATGTAAGCATAAGGCTCGAGGCTAGTGCTGTATGGTGAATAAGTCACGGCTGAAGGGCGTTGTTCGGCGCACTCATTCTCTCTATTCACATATACACTTATTCTATACTTATTCCCGATACAGCACTAGCCTTGAGTATCTTATTGCTTTTATAAAGTGGTTACCACACAATGCAAATATTAAAGCCAAAAAATATGTTTCAATGCAACTTTCATGAAGTAAAATCACTAAAAGTCTTCCTTCCGCTGGAAAAAATAGTCCCTGACCAGAAACAGCAACAGAAGTTACATTATTTCGCCTTTAGATGGCGGCGAAGACTGTCTATGAGTGAGTCAGTCAGTAGAGAAGACTTTAAAGACTGTTAAGGAGAAGATATCGAAGCGGACATTTAAACAGATATTACGCATATAGGACTGACGATACTCTACTCTATAAGCTTATCAATGAACAACATTAATGAGATCAAACATATGTTTACGTTGCTAAGAGTGTTGTGTAGTGATACATAGAACCGTTGGGTGAAGCGGTCATAGCCGTGTGTTATCGTGAATAAAACACAGCTATTGACCAATCAGAATCAAGGACTGAAACCAACCGTTTTATAAGAATAATGGTGTCATGTGTTGTTGTTTGCAGTATAATAACGGAGTATCTGCGAGAGCAGCACGCGCGCTGCAAGAACCCGGTGACGACGTGTCCCCCCTTCAGCCTGTTCACCCCCCATCAGTGTCCCGAGCCCAAGCAGAGACGCCAGGCGCCCACCAACTTCACCCCGCGACACACTCGCCGGGTCGTGTACCCCAAATACGGCGGAGTGGACGGAGGCTGCTTCGACAGGCATCTCATCTTCAGCAGGTGCGCTTCACTGGGGTTCTGGAGTCAGGCCAGTGGTAGGGCTGGGTATCGGTTCAGATGATTCGATTTCGATTCAATTCTCGATTTCGATTCCCGATTCGACTCAGTGAATATAGATTTAATACAAATCCTATATTTATAAAAAGGAACAGTGAACATAAGTTTACAAGTGCTTAAAGGTGCAGTGTGTAAGTTTAGCAGCATCTAGTGGTGAGGTTGTGAACTGCACCCAACAGAAGTTACGGTGGCCGACAGGAAGTGATGTCGTCGTCTGAGACAGCAGAGAGTAGCCAGTTAAGCAATGAAGTTTCTTTACAAAGATAAATTAAGAAATTTACTTAATAATATTCCCAATAACATATAGTTTTACTGAATTATTGTTACTTATTCATCGTGTCAGTGTTTTATTCGCTGACTTTAGCTCGCTTCTTATCACAAAGAACAACATAGTGACGAAACGCATTTGTCCGCTCAGGGCCACCGTAGAAACATGTCGATGTAAGCAGACCTGCAGTGTGTGTAGAGAGAAACGCCTCATTCTAAGCTAATAAACACACAACGGTTCATCATGTAAGGTCTTTATACAACACTGAAAACACAGTTATGTTTATGAAATTGCATTTCTGTCAACAGATCCTCCTAAATATTACACACTGCACCTTTAATTTATAAAAATAAATGAAGAGCCACAAACCTGTATATTAAACTCTTTTTATTTTAGGTACACTTGGGTACTTTAAAACAGAACCTAACTCTATATTTCAAATGCATACAGTGAATAGACAGGATTTTGATGCAAGATGAAAAATTGATGCTGAAAGTCAGAACAGAATCAGAACAGTCGCATGCCTTGATCAAACAGGATCAGGTTATTTTATGTTTAAGATAAAACCAGCTTAATATCTCTCAGCATTAGCTGTAACACGGAGGCTGCAAGCCGATGAACAGTGGAGGAAAACTAATACTGGCTTCTGGGTGATAGATAGATATGAAAACAAATCTATTCGTGTCCTTTGAAGATCGATTTTGAATCGACCACATTTAAAAAAAAAAACGATTAATCGAAAAATCTATTTCTTTGCCCAGCCCTAATCAGTGGAAAATTTGACACCAAAGCAACTGTGTCCACAGGATATGCTTTTCACATTTGACACTGACTAAAAGATCGAACTTGGGATTTAAGATTTAATATCGGTTTATCAAAATGAGTTAAGTCAGTATTTTAGCCCAGCTCTGGTATCCAAGCTCTTTTCCTCTTGACTTGAAGCTCACCACTGAAATGGTGTGTGTGTGCAGGTTTCGCCCGATCTCGGTGTTCAGGGAGGCTGAGGAGGATGAGAGCGGCTTCATGTGCTGTGCGTTCTCGGCTCGAGAGCGGTTCCTGATGTTGGGCACGTGCACCGGCCAGCTCAAACTCTACAACGTGTTCAGCGGACAAGAGGAGGCCAGCTACAGCTGCCACAGCTCAGCCATCACACACCTCGAGCCCTCCAGAGTAAACACACACACACACACACACACACACACCTGAAGGGGTTTATTCTGGGATAACAACCGGCTGGATGTTCCTTATCCCACTTATTACACGGCTACTTGCCACAAATTAATAATTAGACATGAAATATTGATCTGAGTTGAAATATTTTATTAGCTAAATGCAAAGCTTCCGCGGAGAGAGCAGTTTCAGTGGCGAGATCAAACTAGACGGACATTTAAGAGATACGGTGTACAGTCATAACACTTATTACACAGCATTTCAACACATAAATGATTATGGAGATCAGAGATATTGATTTCAGATTAAACTGTTTTAAAATCTGACCTGTTTGTATCTTATAATCCAACAGTGAACAAAACAATAGTCACAAAATGTATGAAGTCTGTGAGACCGGATGGCATAGTCAAATCAATATTTTGTGTACAGTTACTCAACTGAGTTTTAATATTTTATTAGCTCACCAAACGCAAAACTTCCGCGAGGAAATACCGTTCCTAGTGAGCTTATAGACTCCAGTGACCCGGATGAGCCTGTGTTTCTGTGTTCAGCGGCTGTTATCTGGAAATAATATACCACTGGATGTGTGATTGACCAATCAGATTCAAGCATTCCACAGAGCCGTGTAATAATGTTGTTTAGTTTCCTTGTTAAAATAAGGCTGATACAGAGAATTTAGGCAAATGAAATGATTCATCCACATCTGATGGTGTTTTTCTCTTTGTAAAGATGTAAAGAAATGATGCCAGCTCTGCCTCTCATATCAAAGTACACAGTTGTGATTGTCTGAATGTGTGTGTGTGTGTGTGTGTGTGTGTGTCAGGACGGCTCGCTGCTGTTGACGTCAGCATCTTGGAGTTATCCGTTATCAGCGCTGTGGGGGATGAAGTCTGTGTTCATCATGAAGTGAGTCCTCACGCCCATCAGCTCTCGACTCGTACTCTTCATATGGATTTTAACTGATGAACTCCTCTGTTTCCAGGCATTCATTCCTGGATGATCATTATGTGGAGTTCAGCAAACTCTCTCAGGACAGAGTCATAGGAACAAAAGAGCACATCGCACATGCAAGTCTCCTTCCTAACCAATACCTTTGTCTTTCAGTCACTCAAGTCTCTCCAACATTAGGGAATCATCTCTTATTCAGGGCAGAACTAAATAAAAACATGCAGATTCTAAATGGTGTTTGAAAACTTCTGTATAATATGTGATTAAATTTAGGGATGCTCGATATATCGGGTCACTATATCGGTATCAGCCGATATATGTTCATCTTTAATGTTATCATTATCGGGCCAATAAGAAAATGTATCCGATATATTAAAGCCGATAAATAATGTATTATTTCCTTCAGCTGAGACACTTCAGATGCGCACTGTTCAACATTGGTGGATTTGAGTTCTTTGAAAAATTATTGTAATCATAAAAAAGGAAAATACAGTTCAGTGCAACATATCGGCTCTTTAAATCATAATTGTGTGTCTGGGACATGGATTTTAATGGTGATACTTATGTTTTTGTAATCAGGCTCTCAAAAATGATATAAAAATTTGGATTTAGATTTATCAGTTATCAGCTTTCAAATATAAAATAATTATCGGTATCGGACAAAATGTTCATATCGGTGCGTCCCTGATGTGAAGCTGATAACCAGCTGACAGGGAAATGTTTGCATAACCAAGGAAATACATCGGTATATAATATAAAGAATTATCAGTTATTGGTAAAATGTTCATATATCGGTGCATCCCTAATGACATTATCTCGCTGTGCATCTTTGTGTGTTTCTGCAGATATATGACATCCAGACAGGACAGAAGATCCTGACCCTCAATAACCCCGACCTGGCCAACAACTACAAGCGCAACTGTGCCACGTTTAACCCCACGGACGACCTGGTCCTGAACGACGGCGTCATGTGGGACGTGCGCACATCTCAGGCCATCCACAAGTTCGACAAGTTCAACATGAACATCAGTGGCGTTTTCCATCCCAATGGATTAGAGGTCATCATCAACACCGAGATCGTATGCTTTTCTGCTCAGCGAACCATTGTTTCATTATGAATCTTCTTTTTTTGTTAAAGTCCCCCTGGAGTCAATCATTATTATATCCCTTAAAACTCATCTTTGATCACCACATAAGCGGTTTTTCCTTCATGGCTTAAAATATCTTGAATGTAACTCGACACCCTTCCCTCATTTAGTATGCGCGGCTCTATGAATATGCAAATGAGCCCCGCCTCCACTCACTCACTCAGCTCAGAGATCCACTGGTTGACGATCACACGTTGATCTGATTGGTTACAAGGTAGTTTGTGACGTCAGAAACACCAGCGATTTCAAAGCGTGTTTTTGAGACTGTCTTTGGTTCACTGCAGTTTTAAGGAGGAAATACTCAGCAATGCTGTCGACTTATGAACTTACACATGGTTTGTCTTAAAGCAGATTAAAAACACCACATAGACACATAAACAACATTAAAAGCTGGATTTACACCACAGGGGGACTTTAACTCTCTACAATACGGTTTTAAATCAAATGTTATATCTGTTGACATTAGCTAGTGCACTGTGAGCTAGCATGAACGAACACTGACTGTATTAAGGATTAATTAATACATTTCTTAGTTTAACTAATGCATTAATGTTAATTAATGAGACGTGTCCCACTTTATATTAGGCGCCTTTAACTACTATGTACCAAAATTTAATTATTTGATACAATGCGCTTATGTACATTTATATTTTTTAAATACCTGCATTCTGTAATTACATCTATAATTAACCCTTAAACAAGCAAACCCGTCCTAACCTGAGCTCTACAATACAGCATCAACACAATAAGCGCATTGTAACTAAGTATTGATTTTATTTTTGATTGAAGTGCGCAGTAGTTAAAGACACCAGTAGATCAGGGCCTGTCACTGTAGAAAGGGTTGATTTGGGAAAAGTGTTCCCAGGAAGCGTGTGGATGCTTGAGTGTGGAGTTGTTTGCTTTAACTGGAGCTCCAGTGGGACTTGAGGACGTTTCATCTCCTCCACACTGTGCCAGCGCTGGATCAGTGTCGGATCGTGTTCAACAACAACGGCACCGTCATTTATGGAGGTGAGAGACGACAGTGCACCGCATGCAGATCCTCATTTAATGCAGCCGTCTTATGCTTTATCTCTCTTCAGTCTGCACTCATACCCTCTGGAAGCTGGTCTCCGCCACTGGAGAAAAAATAAAAAAGCTAATTGCCGCTTTTTATCTCACAATTTTGACAATATAACTCGCAATTCTGACTTTATAACTCACAATTCTGACTTCATAACTCACAATTCTGACTTTCTGACTTCATAACTCACAATTCTGACTTTATATCTCACAATTCTGACTTTATAACTCACAATTTTGACACTATAACTCACAATTCTGACTTCATAACTCTCAATTACAAATTTGTCACGCAATTCTGACATAACTAACAATTCTGACTTCATAACTCGCAATTGCAACTTTATATCACAGTATTCTGACTTTTTTTCCCCACAAGTTTATATCACGCTATTCAGAATTGCGAGATGTAAAATCGCAATTGTGAGAGAAAAAGTCGCAATTATTATTCTTGTTCTTCTGTGGCGGGAACAAGCTGCCAGAATTCCCCATGCTGACAAAGCAAAAACTGATTTTTGATGACTTGGCCAATTTATTTAAAGGAAAATGTAAATCCCACATTGACATCAGTGTTCAGACTCAGTTCTGGATGACTTCGGCTTCGGAGATTACAGCCTCAGGTGTTTTTGGGGCGTCTTTTGCAATCCTGGATTCTGGGATTTCTGCTGTTCTTCTCTGCAGATCCTCTCTAATGACTGATGTTCTCCAGTTTCTCCAGAGATATATCTGATAGGGATCAAGTCTGGCCTCTGACTGATCCGGGCTCTTAGTCGTCAATAAACCACTGTTGTGTGTTTGAAGAGCACCTGTGATGCTTTTCTCCATCTTCATCTCCATCTGTGTTTAGTGTGTAATGTTGATGTGTGATCATGAAGAAGCTCCAGCTCTTCTCTATATCAGAGTCAGTGTTCCTGAACTCCTGAAACGCCTCCACTGTAGTCTTGAGTTTCTCCCGGGAACAAACATCACAATATTCCTCATAATAATTAATGCGCAGAATAAAGGGGCGGGGCCTGGTTGAGTTAGTTAGTAGTGTGTTAAACTGGCGGTTAAGGGAAGGGGCGGGACATTTCCCAAACACACTCGAAGCGCTCGACCAATCACAACACACTGCTCCAGCCGACCAATCAGAGCACAGTGTGCTTTTCAGAAAGAGACAGGAAGTAAACAGAGCGTTACTGACAGACTGGGAAGAGAGGAGCCGCAACAATGGAGAATATGAGGAGAATAATCAACATTCAAGCAGGAAAACCTGTTCTAGTAGAGCCTGAGACAACATCAGGAGTGTGTGAAAGAGCAGAATAGGTCAACAAGGTCATGTTCCTGGTGGAATGTGAAATTCATCACATTTGAATGTGTCGTGTTACGAGAGAGTACACACACAATCTGTGTTTATTCTGCAGATATTGAAGTGTAAAGTGCTCTAGAGGAATATGTGTGTGTGTGTTCTCCAGTGTTTCGCTGATGTTCTGAGTGTGTGTGTGTGTGTGTTGCAGCCATGTTACAGGCTGACGATGAGGACGACATGATGGAGCAGCAGATGAAGAGTCCCTTCGGATCCTCCTTCAGGACCTTCGATGCCACGGACTATAAACCCATCGGTATCTTCTTCCTCTGCTCATGAACATCCTTCAGCTTTTACAGGAGAATATGATGTGATCCGTCTGATTAAAATAACATATATGTGTCTTGTTAATGTAAAAGCATTTACAAAAGAGACAACCTGTCAGACGCTGCCCATAGACAGTACTTTGAAAATAACCTAGTCTTTCTGTAATGAGTTTTTTTAAGCTGATGAATAATGATGATAATTGTATTGAATAAAAAAAAAAAGAAGTTTTTGCTAAAATCTTCATGATGGTGTGTTTGCTTTCTCAGCCACCATTGATGTGAAGAGGAACATCTTCGACCTGTGCACAGACACGAAGGACTGCTATCTGGCTGTCATCGAGGTGTGATGCGCATTTGTTCATTTATATACTTTTATATATATATATATATATAGTTGCACCAACTCTAGGACTTATTTACGGATCCAGATTATTATAATTTATTTATTTTTTTTTACAAATTTTGGCATTTCATTAGCCTCATAGCATAATTGCCTAAGTCCTTTTTTTTTAATAGGACGTAGGCAAGTATACTATGAGGCTAACGATTTAAAGAATCTTTTATAGAATTGTACTCATTTTGTACATGTACACTTTTTTTTTTTCTTTTTTTTTTTAAGTTTGTTTTCATTATGTTGTACTTTTATTAAACATTTAACAACATAATATCATATGCATCTGCCATGTAACAGCCGGTGATGCTGATATGGCAATAAACTCAAATACTGCTACTATACCAACTCTGAGTCGTTGTGCTTTTAAAATTAAGATTTGTCTTGTTCGGTTTGATGACAGTGAACAAAATGATCTTTGAAGTGGATTCTACAAAACTACATTCGTACAATTAAATGTCGACTACATCGGCCTCCCATATTTATCTTGTTTGACACTCTCTCTTTTTGTGTGTGTGTGTGTGTGCGCTACAGAATCAGGACTCTATAAACATGGACACTGTGTGTCGTCTGTATGAAGTGGGCCGCCAGAGACTCGCTGAGGAGGAGGAAGATGAGGAAGATCAGGTGAGGCTGATCCACAGATTTCAAAACTCTCCTGTTTTTGTTTTGCTTTCATGCTCTGATTTGCCTTGCATGCACATTAAGGACATAATATTTTATTTAAGAACAATTGTTCCAAAAGTTAATTTCAATAAAAGATGCAATGCTTGATTTGGTTTATATTCGTCCCTCTTGTGGGCGTAGGAGACCATGCAGAACTTTCTCCCTCTGACATTAATTATTGCCTTTAGAATTGGAATATCAATTGAATTTTGCTAATAGTTAAAGGGATAGTTCACCCAAAAATGAAAATTCTGTCAGTAATTACTCTCCCTCATGTTGTTCAACCCCGTAAGACCTTCGTTCATCTTCGGAACACAAATTAAGATATTTTTGATTAAATCTGAGAGTTGTCTCACTCCTCCATAGGCTTCTAAGGCATTATAGCTTGCTGGCCCAGAAAATGTATTAAAGACATCGTTAATATAGTCCAAGTGACTCCAGTGGCTCGATCTTAAGTTTATAAAGCGACGAGAATACTTTTTGTGCGCAAAAACAAACAAAAATAACGACTTTATTCCACTATTTATTTCCTTCTCTCTGGGCCTCGAGTCTTTTCACGTAGTGTAATAGCGTAGCGCGTCTGTGTTACACGTCACCACGTATCACACATGACCAGCGTCGGCCAATAGTGAGCCTACGTGGTGACGTGTAACACAGACGCGCTACGCTATTACACTACGTGAAAAAACTCGAGGCTCAGAGAGAAGGAAATAAATAGTGGAATAAAGTCGTTATTTTTGTTTGTTTTTGCGCACAAAAAGTATTCTCGTCGCTTTATAAACTTAAGATCGAGTCACTTGGACTATATTAA
This sequence comes from Squalius cephalus, assembly GCF_949319135.1. Taxonomy (NCBI): domain Eukaryota; kingdom Metazoa; phylum Chordata; class Actinopteri; order Cypriniformes; family Leuciscidae; genus Squalius; species Squalius cephalus. The sequence continues at coordinate 36,522,168 of NC_137137.1, forward strand.
CGATGTCTTTAATACATTTTCTGGGCCAGCAAGTTATAATGTCTTAGAAGCCTATGGAGGAGTGAGACAACTCTCAGATTTAATCAAAAATATCTTAATTTGTGTTCCGAAGATGAACGAAGGTCTTACGGGGTTGAACAACATGAGGGGGAGTAATTACTGACAGAATCTTCATTTTTGGGTGAACTAACCCTTTAAGAAAGAAATTCGAATTTATCTTTTCAGCCATTTCGACAGCACTAGTGTGTGTGTGTGTGTGTGTGTGTGTGTGTGTGTATATATATATATATATATATATATACACACACAGCAATGTCGCTTCTCATTTCGACTGAAGTGATGGAGATCTTGTTAAACTTCAGCAGGTTTTGCACAGATCTCACCAGACTCGTTTGTGTGTGTGTTTCAGGAGGAGGATGATCAGGATGAAGACGATGACGATGACTCTGATGATGACATCGATGACATCGACACTGACCCGCTGCTGGCCGAGCTGAACGAGAACAACGGAGAGGAGGATGGAGAGCACGACTTCTCTCCGTCTGACGATGAGGAGGTGGCTCGCCTTCTGGACGAAGAGGCTGATGATGACGATGATGATGATGACGACGACGACGACGATGATGATGATGATGACGATGACGACGATGATGATGATTCTGATGATAACGAGCGAGATGTGGAGCTTGTGCTGGACAACAGTGAGTTTGACAACATTCATCCAGTATTATGATGATGTCAGGGTTCGTACAAGCTGCTTTAAAGGGGTGGTGTAATGCCCTTTCCACAAGATGTAAAATAAGTCTGATGTCCAGAGTGTGTGTGTGTGTGTGAAGTTTTAGCTCAAAATACCCCACAGATATTTTATATAGCATGTTAAAATTGTCACTTTTTGAGGGTGAGCAAAAACACACCGTTGTGTCCCTTTAAATGCAAATGAGCTGCTGCTCCTGGCACAGGGGGCGGAGCTACAATAGCTTGTGTCCTTTTACCTCACACACACATGCACTGAACATTTCAAAAACTTTTAGCCTTTTATGTTCAAACCGGAGTCAGACAATGATGGAGAGACTCGAGAAGAAGTGACAACATGTAGAAGCAACAGGACATTTCTGAATGGTTAGTTGATGAATTTATGAAGCTGATGTGTAGTTAACTTCTAGTCATTGATTAGCATATTCTGTCTTCATAATCTATAAATCGTGTTCTGGGGGCGGGGTTTATGTAAATTCTAGGGTTTGTGATGTCACTAACCCGGGAGGAATGTGGTGTAGTCTCTACCAGCCGTTTGTTGTAGTCCTTAAACAGTGATTTCTGTAAAAGCAAATATCTCCCTTTGCTTTGAACTTTGAGCACTGTAACTTTGCAGATGTTGTTTATGCTCAAACAGCAACATTACACACTAACTAAAGTTAGAAAAGTGAAATCATAATCAACCACCCCTTTAAAGTACTTGAATTTGAAGTCCTGGAAAACCCTTGAAAAAAAGACATGTTTATGAAAAGGTACTTGAAAAGTGCCTGGAATTTCTTTTTACAGCATCTGTACGAACCCTGTTACGACTCCATCCTCTCCAGATTATAGTGTTTTTTTCCCCCCACAAATTAGGATATTGTTAAAAACACTAAGTAAACACTGTAACTGTAATCTGCAAAGTCATTTTGCACTGGAAATCACATTTGCTCAAACAAACACTAATACAAACTAATATAGTACACTGTGAATATGACATAATAAATGACATGACCCGTTTGAACATTGACCAGTCAAATATGTACTTAAAGTTGACTTAAAGTTGACTTAAAGTTGCTCTCTCAAGCTTTGTCCATTACATTTGTTTTATATATGAATTCAAAGACTTCTTTAAATGACATAAATGCATATTTACAGCATAGTGATGGTATTTTTATACAGTATTATAGCACTTTCCTTTTTATTATAAAACTGGACCGTTAAAAATACAAACTGAAATATAGGAGTGATTCTGTGACGCTGTCAAAATAAAAGTCCCACTTCCCAATAATCAGCCAAACAGAAATATGTCTTGATCAGTGCCGATAATTAAAAAATGCCCTATTAAAAAATATATAAAAGCACTATTATTGACAGCTATTGTTAGTTTGCTGAAATGGTTAGTTCGCTATGGAAGTTTGATGGAATAAAAAAGGTAATTGTGATTTTTCTTTATCTAAAAAATTCTGTGTAGTTGTGAGTTTATTTCTCACAGTTCATCATTTCCTGTCAGTTCCTTCAGTTCATCTCTGAAACGTTGTTCTCCTCTTCCCGTAGCAGACAGCTCTGATAACTCGGACCTGGAAGACGACATCATCCTCGCCCTGAACGAGTGACTCTGCAGGAAGTGACATCAGACGAGCTCGACCCGTGCTGTGCCTCAGAGAACACCTGACAGGAAGTCCCGCATCTCGTGTGCTCGTGTGAAGCGAACGTCATTGGTCGGATGTGTGTTTTTGGTAGTAGCGTTTCCTGCTTTGAATGTCCGGTCGCTGTTAAAGAGACCTGGCGTGCGTTAAACCCTTCGCACACGTGTGTGTGTCTGTCTTATGTGCTTCGGTTTGCGTGTGTTTCAGTGTCTGGTGGAGTTCTGGGTAGCTCTGATCCACTGGATGACCTCTGACCTGCCCACCACTCCTCAGGTGACCTCTTTAGTTTAGTCTAAGCGGCTGAAATCGAGTTGCTTAGACGTTTAGCTCGTGCATTTTTTGCTTTTGAAGGGTAGTTTTGTTTGATTTTACACGTCTGACTGATTGGATTGAGACGTTGACTGAGCAATAATTTCCTTTGATCTAAACTCGTGTAAAGACTGAGGCGGCGGCGCCGGGGATCTGCAGTGCTTTAAGAGGAAGTAACCGTTGCATTTCACATGGAAGTGAAACTTTTTTAAGCATCTGTGTACAGCCTTCATTTACTTTATGGTTTAATGTTTTTGTTCATGCCTTTCCAAAAGCAAACCTCTTAAGGCAACATTGTGTACAGAATGTATTAAAAATATTTTTACTATACATGTTATTACAATAAACCAGAGTACATTTGTTTGGTTTTATTTTTGAGTGACATAGCTAAGTGTTATCAAACTCTCAGTTCCCCGTGTGTATGAAGGTAAAATACTGACCTCGAAATGGCATGTTCCGAACCGCATAACCGCACTGGGTTCTTACAGTATTTCCACTTTTTATTTCCATGGAATTACTTTTTATAAAGGACAAATATAATGTACTCACTGAATAAGGTTTCTGATCCAGAGACTGACAGATCCGTCTGTGTCAGCATGTATGAAGTCTACACACACCTCTGTTGTTGAAAACCCTCGTTATAAAGCGCTATTTTATCACCAATTATTGGATTTAATCTTTTTGTCAGCTTGTTTTTTGTCCGATCAGGATTTAAATTGATTGTAGTCCTCATTGATCTGAGCCTCAATGACTTGAGGATAACGTTCATCTCTGTGAAAAAGAAAGCCTGTAATACTCAAAATATTTTGTGTGCGTGCGCGAGTATGCATGTATCCACACATGCACAGGTCCCAGGCCTTTATGTCTGCAAGCCCGTATGTACATATATGAACATGATGAACACACTCCTGAACACTACTTGTTTCTCTGATTTTCTACATTTTTGACTCCGATCAATGAGGCCTACGATCAATCAGTTTCAAAAATAAATACAAAACCTCTCCTAATTTTAAGAAAACAAGTTAATAAAAAGATTAAATCCTTTAAATCTCATTTGTAAAAGCTTAAATAGTCCTCACTTTAGATCAGCTCACTAAAATAGTTAACTGACAACTACTAAATGTTTTATAACTACCTGAATTACAGTAGGAATACATGATGATAAAGCATTTATAGTAACTATTACTAAATGTCTGTATAAAATGATACATAAATGTACATTTAAATAGTTTATTAATCATTTACTTGCACTTTCTAAATGTTCTTATGAACCACTGACAATTCCTAAACTGCTTTGTAAATAATGTAATACTTAATTTAGAAAAAGTATGAAAATACAATTATTAAACATTATAGAAATGCTTAAAAATCAAAGAATACAGCATTTATAGCTATATGTATTTATAAACTGCTTATAAATGTCTAATGCTTTATAAATGATGAATTAATGATTCATAGCATGCAGTTATTATAAAGTGTTACTGCAATTGTTTTGTAGGCGGGTCATTTTTGACTGGGAATACTACAAGTGTTACAATGTGGGGGAAAAAACTCAAAATAATTATTTAAAAAAAAATTGGAAAGTTGTTAGATTATGTAAAGTAAAGTCAGTCAATTTTAGTCCAATGCAATAACATTAACAATCATTTTCGGGTACGGGAAAATCATGAACACAACATAATCGTAAAAAATAATAATAAATGATATATATATATATATATATATATATATATATATATATATATATATATATATATATATATATATATATATATATACACACACAAGTATATACAAGTAAAGATCTTTTCCCAACTTAAATTCATGTAACAAAAAAAAACAAAAAACTAAAGTGACGTATTTGCAAGTGCGCACACACTTATATTACTTTGTTTGGAATTAACTTGTTTCTCCTCTCCTTGTTTCTCCCCTTCTTCTCCTCGTCTCTCCTCTCCTTGTTCCTCCTCTCCTCGTCTCTCCTCTCCTTGTTTCTCCTCTCCTTGTTTCTCCTCTCCTCGTCTCCTCGTCTCTCCTCTCCTTGTTTCTCCTCTCCTCGTCTCCTCGTCTCTCCTCTCCTTGTTTCTCCTCTCCTCGTCTCTCTTCTCTTCCTCTCCTCATCTCCTCATCTCCTCATCTCTCCTCTCCTTGTTTCTCCTCTCCTCATCTCTCCCCGTCTCTCCTCTTCCTCTCCTCGTTTCGCCTCTCCTCGTCTCTCCTCTCCTTGTTTCTCCTCTCCTTGTTTCTCCTCTCCTTGTTTCTCCTCTCCTCGTCTCCTCGTCTCTCCTCTCCTTGTTTCTCCTCTCCTCGTCTCTCCTCTTCCTCTCCTCATCTCCTCATCTCCTCATCTCTCCTCTCCTTGTTTCTCCTCTCCTCATCTCTCCCCGTCTCTCCTCTTCCTCTCCTCGTTTCGCCTCTCCTCGTCTCTCCTCTCCTTGTTTCTCCTCTCCTTGTTTCTCCTCTCCTTGTTTCTCCTCTCCTCGTCTCCTCGTCTCTCCTCTCCTTGTTTCTCCTCTCCTCGTCTCTCCTCTTCCTCTCCTCATCTCCTCATCTCTCCTCTCCTTGTTTCTCCTCTCCTCATCTCTCCTCGTCTCTCCTCTTCCTCTCCTCGTCTCTCCTCTCCTCGTCTCTCCTCTCCTTGTTTCTCCTCTCCTTGTTTCTCCTCTCCTCGTCTCTCCTCTTCCTCTCCTCGTCTCTCCTCTCCTCGTCTCTCCTCTTCCTCTCCTCGTCTCTCCTCTCCTCGTTTCTCCTCTTCCTCTCCTCGTCTCTCCTCTCCTCGTTTCTCCTCTCCTCGTCTCCTCTCCTCGTTTCTCCTCTCCTCGTCTCTCCTCTTCCTCTCCTCGTCTCTCCTCTCCTTGTTTCTCCTCTCCTTTGTTCTCCTCTCCTCATCTCTCCTCTCCTTGTTTCTCCTCTCCTTGTTTCTCCTCTCCTCGTCTCTCCCCGTCTCTCCTCTCCTCGTCTCTCCTCTTCCTCTCCTCGTCTCTCCTCATCTCTCATCTCCTCATCTCTCCTCTCCTTGTTTCTCCTCTCCTTGTTTCTCCTCTCCTCATCTCTCCCCGTCTCTCCTCGTCTCTCCTCTTCCTCTCCTCGTCTCTCCTCATCTCTCATCTCCTCATCTCTCCTCTCCTTGTTTCTCCTCTCCTCATCTCTCCCCGTCTCTCCTCGTCTCTCCTCTTCCTCTCCTCGTTTCGCCTCTCCTCGTCTATCCTCTTCCTCTCCTCGTCTCTCCTCTCCTTGTTTCTCCTCTCCTCGTCTCTCCTCTCCTCGTCTCTTCTCTCCTTGTTTCTCCTCTCCTCGTCTCTCCTCTCCCTCTCCTCTTCCTCTATTCACCTCTCCTCGTCTCTCCTCTCCTTGTTTCTCCTCTCCTCTCCTTGTTTCTCCTCTCCTCTCCCTCTCCTCGTCTCTCCTCTCCTTGTTTCTCCTCTCCTTGTTTCTCCCCTTCCTCTCCTCGTCTCTCCTCTCCTTGTTCCTCCTCTCCTCGTCTCTCCTCTCCTTGTTTCTCCTCTCCTTGTTTCTCCTCGTCTCTCCTCTCCTTATTTCTCCTCTCCTCGTCTCTCCTCTTCCTCTCCTCATCTCTCATCTCCTCATCTCTCCTCTCCTTGTTTCTCCTCTCCTTGTTTCTCCTCTCCTCATCTCTCCCCGTGTCTCCTCTTCCTCTCCTCGTTTCGCCTCTCCTCGTCTCTCCTCTTCCTCTCCTCGTCTCTCCTCTCCTCGTCTCTCCTCTTCCTCTCCTCATCTCCTCATCTCCTCATCTCTCCTCTCCTTGTTTCTCCTCTCCTCATCTCTCCTCGTCTCTCCTCTTCCTCTCCTCGTCTCTCCTCTCCTCGTCTCTCCTCTCCTTGTTTCTCCTCTCCTCATCTCTCCCCGTCTCTCCTCGTCTCTCCTCTTCCTCTCCTCGTTTCGCCTCTCCTCGTCTATCCTCTTCCTCTCCTCGTCTCTCCTCTCCTTGTTTCTCCTCTCCTCGTCTCTCCTCTCCTCGTCTCTTCTCTCCTTGTTTCTCCTCTCCTCGTCTCTCCTCTCCCTCTCCTCTTCCTCTATTCACCTCTCCTCGTCTCTCCTCTCCTTGTTTCTCCTCTCCTCTCCTTGTTTCTCCTCTCCTCTCCCTCTCCTCGTCTCTCCTCTCCTTGTTTCTCCTCTCCTTGTTTCTCCCCTTCCTCTCCTCGTCTCTCCTCTCCTTGTTCCTCCTCTCCTCGTCTCTCCTCTCCTTGTTTCTCCTCTCCTTGTTTCTCCTCGTCTCTCCTCTCCTTATTTCTCCTCTCCTCGTCTCTCCTCTTCCTCTCCTCATCTCTCATCTCCTCATCTCTCCTCTCCTTGTTTCTCCTCTCCTTGTTTCTCCTCTCCTCATCTCTCCCCGTGTCTCCTCTTCCTCTCCTCGTTTCGCCTCTCCTCGTCTCTCCTCTTCCTCTCCTCGTCTCTCCTCTCCTCGTCTCTCCTCTTCCTCTCCTCATCTCCTCATCTCCTCATCTCTCCTCTCCTTGTTTCTCCTCTCCTCATCTCTCCCCGTCTCTCCTCTTCCTCTCCTCGTTTCGCCTCTCCTCGTCTCTCCTCTCCTTGTTTCTCCTCTCCTTGTTTCTCCTCTCCTTGTTTCTCCTCTCCTCGTCTCCTCATCTCTCCTCTCCTTGTTTCTCCTCTCCTCGTCTCTCCTCTTCCTCTCCTCATCTCCTCATCTCCTCATCTCTCCTCTCCTTGTTTCTCCTCTCCTCATCTCTCCTCGTCTCTCCTCTTCCTCTCCTCGTCTCTCCTCTCCTCGTCTCTCCTCTCCTTGTTTCTCCTCTCCTCGTCTCTCCTCTTCCTCTCCTCGTCTCTCCTCTCCTCGTCTCTCCTCTTCCTCTCCTCGTCTCTCCTCTCCTCGTTTCTCCTCTTCCTCTCCTCGTCTCTCCTCTCCTCGTTTCTCCTCTCCTCGTCTCCTCTCCTCGTTTCTCCTCTCCTCGTCTCTCCTCTTCCTCTCCTCGTCTCTCCTCTCCTTGTTTCTCCTCTCCTTTGTTCTCCTCTCCTCATCTCTCCTCTCCTTGTTTCTCCTCTCCTTGTTTCTCCTCTCCTCGTCTCTCCCCGTCTCTCCTCTCCTCGTCTCTCCTCTTCCTCTCCTCGTCTCTCCTCATCTCTCATCTCCTCATCTCTCCTCTCCTTGTTTCTCCTCTCCTTGTTTCTCCTCTCCTCATCTCTCCCCGTCTCTCCTCGTCTCTCCTCTTCCTCTCCTCGTCTCTCCTCATCTCTCATCTCCTCATCTCTCCTCTCCTTGTTTCTCCTCTCCTCATCTCTCCCCGTCTCTCCTCGTCTCTCCTCTTCCTCTCCTCGTTTCGCCTCTCCTCGTCTATCCTCTTCCTCTCCTCGTCTCTCCTCTCCTTGTTTCTCCTCTCCTCGTCTCTCCTCTCCTCGTCTCTTCTCTCCTTGTTTCTCCTCTCCTCGTCTCTCCTCTCCCTCTCCTCTTCCTCTATTCACCTCTCCTCGTCTCTCCTCTCCTTGTTTCTCCTCTCCCTCTCCTCGTCTCTCCTCTCCTTGTTTCTCCTCTCCTTGTTTCTCCCCTTCCTCTCCTCGTCTCTCCTCTCCTTGTTCCTCCTCTCCTCGTCTCTCCTCTCCTTGTTTCTCCTCTCCTTGTTTCTCCTCGTCTCTCCTCTCCTTGTTTCTCCTCTCCTCGTCTCTCCTCTCCTCTCCTCGTCTCTTCTCTCCTTGTTTCTCCTCTCCTCGTCTCTCCTCTCCCTCTCCTCTTCCTCTATTCATCTCTCCTCTCCTCGTCTCTCCTCTCCTTGTTTCTCCTCTCCTCGTCTCTCCTCTTCCTCTCCTCGTTTCTCCTCTTCCTCTCCTCGTCTCTCCTCTCCTCGTTTCTCCTCTCCTCGTCTCCTCTCCTCGTTTCTCCTCTCCTCGTCTCTCCTCTTCCTCTCCTCGTCTCTCCTCTCCTTGTTTCTCCTCTCCTTTTTTCTCCTCTCCTTGTTTCTCCTCTCCTCGTCTCTCCTCTTCCTCTCCTCGTCTCTCCTCATCTCTCATCTCCTCATCTCTCCTCTCCTTGTTTCTCCTCTCCTTGTTTCTCCTCTCCTCATCTCTCCCCGTCTCTCCTCGTCTCTCCTTTTCCTCTCCTCGTTTCGCCTCTCCTCTCCTCGTCTCTCCTCTCCTCGTCTCTCCTCTCCTTGTTTCTCCTCTCCTCGTCTCTCCTCTCCTCGTCTCTTCTCTCCTTGTTTCTCCTCTCCTCGTCTCTCCTCTCCCTCTCCTCTTCCTCTATTCATCTCTCCTCTCCTCGTCTCTCCTCTCCTTGTTTCTCCTCTCCTCGTCTCTCCTCTTCCTCTCCTCGTCTCTCCTCTCCTCGTTTCTCCTCTCCTCGTCTCCTCTCCTCGTTTCTCCTCTCCTCGTCTCTCCTCTCCTCGTCTCTCCTCTTCCTCTCCTCGTCTCTCCTCTTCCTCTCCTCGTCTCTCCTCTCCTTGTTTCTCCTCTCCTTTTTTCTCCTCTCCTCATCTCTCCTCTCCTTGTTTCGTCTCTCCCCGTCTCTCCTTGTCTCTCCTCTCCTTGTTTCTCCTCTCCTCGTCTCTCATCTCCTCATCTCTCCTCTCCTTTTTTCTCCTCTCTCTCCTCTCCCTCTTCTCTCCTCGTCTCTCCTCTCCCTCTCCTCTCCTCGTCTCTCCTCTACTTGTTTCTCCTCTCCTCGTCTCTCCTCTTCCTCTCCTCGTCTCTCCTCTCCTTGTTTCTCCTCTCTCTCTTCTCCCTCGTCTCTCCTCTCCTCGTCTCTTCTCTCCTTGTTTCTCCTCTCCTCGTCTCTCCTCTCCCTCTCCTCTTCCTCTCCTCGTCTCTCCTCTCCTCGTCTCTCCTCTCCTTGTTTCTCCTCTCCTCGTCTCTCCTCTTCCTCTCCTCGTCTCTCCTCTCCTCGTTTCTCCTCTCCTCGTCTCCTCTCCTCGTTTCTCCTCTCCTCGTCTCTCCTCTCCTCGTCTCTCCTCTTCCTCTCCTCGTCTCTCCTCTTCCTCTCCTCGTCTCTCCTCTCCTTGTTTCTCCTCTCCTTTTTTCTCCTCTCCTCATCTCTCCTCTCCTTGTTTCGTCTCTCCCCGTCTCTCCTTGTCTCTCCTCTCCTTGTTTCTCCTCTCCTCGTCTCTCATCTCCTCATCTCTCCTCTCCTTTTTTCTCCTCTCTCTCCTCTCCCTCTTCTCTCCTCGTCTCTCCTCTCCCTCTCCTCTCCTCGTCTCTCCTCTACTTGTTTCTCCTCTCCTCGTCTCTCCTCTTCCTCTCCTCGTCTCTCCTCTCCTTGTTTCTCCTCTCTCTCTTCTCCCTCTTCTCTCCTCTCCTCGTCTCTTCTCTCCTTGTTTCTCCTCTCCTCGTCTCTTCTCTCCTTGTTTCTCCTCTCCCTCTTCTCTTCTCTCCTCTCCCTCTTCTCTCCTCTCCCTCTTCTCTTCTCTCCTCGTCTCTCCTCTCTTTGTCTCTCCTCGTCTCTCCTCTCCCTCTCCTCATCTCTCCTCTCCTTTTTTCTTCTCTCCTCTCCTCGTCTCCCCTCCTTGTTTCTCCTCTCCTCTCCTTGTCTCTCCTTTCCCTCTTCTCTCCTCACCCTCTTCTCTACTCGTCTCTTCTCTCCTCTCCCTCTTCTCTCCTCTCATCATCTCTCCTCTCCCTCTCCTCTCCTTGTTTCTCCTCTCCTTGTTTCTCCTCTCCTTGTTTCTCCTCTCATACAACATACAAGGTACATACAACAGTGGGCAAGAGCAAAAATAAAAACAAATGTGACAAACAGTCTAAAAACTAGCCCTGTTGAGGTACTAAAATTAGCACCAACTTCTCTCACTAACTGTTGGAGACCGAATTTTCTCATGTTCAAGCAGCATTAAGAACTTTTGCATTAAGCTCAAAACCACTCTCTGTTCCCCTGCCTCACTTCTGAACACTCTTAAATGCATAAGTTAATTGGAACATACCATTTTCTGTAAAACTAACTCTTGTCTCTCTATACATTTCAGCAAGTTCCCTCAATGATAGTTAAGACAGAGATTTTAAAAACAACCAATAAAAACAACATACAGGAAGGAGAAAAACAAATATTTTCATCTGCACAACTGATATTTCCGAAATTAGTTAAAATGAGTATTTCCCCACCGCCCAGGGTGTGCACATAGAGGTTAGGCCCACTCTTCTAACAACAGGAAATAAAACAGCAAAAACCCACATGAACAATTATAACATGCATAATATAAAGAACAATAAGGATACAATTTTGAGGGATGGAGAAGCAACACTGGCTCTCCATCACCCTCTCCTCGTCTCTCCTCTTCTTGTTTCTCCTCTACCTCTTCCCCCCTCTCCTCTTCATGTTTCTCCTCTCCCCTCCCTTGTCTCTCCTCTCGTTTATCCTTTCCTCTCCTCTTCTCTCCTTGTCTCTCCCTCTACTCTCATCGTCTCTCCTTGTCTCTCCCTCTCCTCGTCTCTCCTCTCCTTATCCTCTCCCCTCCATCCCCTCCTCTCCCCATCTCTCCTCTCCTCCTCGTCTCTCCCCTCCCATCCTCTCCTCCTCGTTACTCCTCTCTCCATCTCTCCTCTCTTTTCCTCTCCTAGTCTCTCCTCCTCATTTCTCCTCTCCCCTCCCATCCTCTCCACTCCTCCTCATCTCTCCTCTCTCTCCCCATCTCTCCTCCCTTTTTATCTCCTAGTCTCTTCTCTCCCCTCCTGTCCTGTCCTCTCCTCCTCGTCTTTCCTCCTTGTTTATCCACCCCTCCCGTCCTCTCCTCTCTCAATCTCTCCTCTCCCCATCTCTCCTCCCTTTTCCTCTCCTAATCTCTCCCCTCCCGTCCTCTGCTCTCCTCCTCGTTTCTCCTCTCGTCCTCTCCATTCCTCGTCTCTCTTCTCCTCTCCTAGTCTCTCCTCTCATCTCTCCCATCCTTTCATCTCTCCTCCCCTCCCATCCTCTGCTCTCTCCCTCATTTCTCCTCTCCCCTCCCATCCTCTCCAATTCCCCTTGTCTCTCTTCTCCTCTCCTAGTCTCTCTCATCTCTCCTCTCCTTTCATCTCTCCCATCCTCTCCTTTCATCTCTCCCCTCCTCTGCTCTCCCCCTCATCTCTCCTCCCCTCCCCTCCCCTCCCATCCTCTGCTCTCCCCCTCATCTCTCCTCTCCCATCCTCTGCTCTCCCCTCATCTATCTTCTCCCCTCCCATCCTCTGCTCTTCCCCTCCCCTCCCCCCTCCCATCCTCTGCTCTCCTCCTCATCTCTCCCCTCCCATCCTTTGCTCTCCCCCTAATCTCTCCTCTCCCCTCCCCTCCCATCCTCTGCTCTTCCCCTCTCCCCTCCCATCCTCTGCTCTTCCCCTCTCCCCTCCCCCTCCCATCCTCTGCTCTCCTCGTCATCTTGCCCCCTCATCCTCTGCTCTCCCCCTCATCTCTCCCCTCCCACCCTCTGCTCTCCTCCTCATCTCTCCCCTCCCACCCTCTGCTCTCCTCTCCCATCCTCTGCTCTCCTCCTCATCTCTCCTCTCCTCTCCCATCCTCTGCTCTCCTCCTCATCTCTCCCCTCCCACCCTCTGCTCTCCTCTCCCCTCCCATCCTCTGCTCTCCTCCTCGTCTCTCCCCTCCCATCCTCTGCTCTCCTCCTCGTCTCTCCCCTCCCATCCTCTGCTCTCCTCCTCGTCTCTCTCCTCCCATCCTCTGCTCTCCTCCTCGTCTCTCCCCTCCCATCCTCTGCTCTCCTCCTCATCTCTCCCCTCCCACCCTCTGCTCTCCTCTCCCATCCTCTGCTCTCCTCCTCATCTCTCCTCTCCTCTCCCATCCTCTGCTCTCCTCCTCATCTCTCCCCTCCCACCCTCTGCTCTCCTCTCCCCTCCCATCCTCTGCTCTCCTCCTCGTCTCTCCCCTCCCATCCTCTGCTCTCCTCCTCGTCTCTCCCCTCCCATCCTCTGCTCTCCTCCTCGTCTCTCTCCTCCCATCCTCTGCTCTCCTCCTCGTCTCTCCCCTCCCATCCTCTGCTCTCCTCCTTGTCTCTCCTCTCCCCTCCCATCCTCTCCTCGTCTCTCCTCCTCGTTTCTCCTCTCCCCTCCCATCCTCTCCTTTTCTCTCCTTTCCTCTCCTCTCCTACTCGTCTCTCTCTTCTCCCATCCCCTCCCCTCCTCTCCTCTCCTCTCCTCTCCTCATCTCATCTCTCCTCTCTGTTTGTATCCAGCTTGTGGGTGTGTATGATGTGTGTATGATCTGTGACTCTGCGTCTCATTGGCTCCACTGAACGATGCACTCGTGAAACAGGAAACAGTTGCATTACATAATCTCACATGCTGATGCCAGGGGCGCTTCGGAAGGCCCCGCACCTCTTTCTGTCCGTGCGCCATCAGACGTGTCAAAGCATCTTACTTTAACAACCTCTTTACCAGCTTGAATTTTAATTCACTTTTTCCATCTATTGAAATCAGCCTAGAATTTGACCTGTATTCATTCACGAAGCAGGTTCATGGTTGATGTTGCCCCATTCACTCATCATTTATGATTAATTCCCGATTAATTCCATGAATTCAGTATTGGATTAAATAAATATCCGTAAACATTTGCACATCTAATACGCAAATAATTCCGGATGCTGGTGTTTGTCAGAACCACCAAACCAACATTTGAGATGCTGCAATTTCTTGTGTAAGGGAAAACCGAGCTTTGAGTATTTTAGTACATGAAGTTGAGCTCGACACTGAGATTAAATCACCTGATTAAAGGCAATCTTCTCTAAGTGTAGGATTCTCCTTATAAATCTGCTTTGATAGCTAGACTGTGATGTGCTTGAACGAACTCCTCTATTAAACCCATTTCAGGAACTGCATTCTTCCTTCACCGTGACCTGATTATGTGAGCAACATTGACCTAGAAAAGCCAGTGATTCATATGGAAGCACCATTATAAGCATCTTCTCTTTAGCCACTGCACATTTACAAATTGTAGATTTTGTCATGTGTTTTATTTACGGTCTTGTGTGTGTATGACTCTTTACTACCTTTGGGTCTCAAGTATGTGACGCTAAAAGGACATTTTTTAATTGGCCTGCTTTTTTTGCTTTACTGCTTTAAAATGTCATCAGAGACGAGAAGAGACGCTGCACGAGGAAGTTATTCTGATTCAAGATTATTAAAACAATTATGATCTGCACCCATAAATCATTTAGAATAAACACTGCGATACTACATGATAGCATAAGAGTTTTAGATGAATTGCTTGTTGTATTCCTCAAATGTAAATATAATATTTCTTTTACTAAACCTCTTACGGCGTGGCACGACTCGACTCAGTTTAGAACCGGTTGAAAGTGTGTGTGATTATAGACTGATCGTTATAGTTGCGCCGACACCTCGTCTACTGACCACTGTACAGTCGTTTCTTTATTCAAGTTGCGTGTGACAGTCGTTTAAAAAAGGTGGCTGTTGCTGACTTTAAATCTAGCGGGTTTGGTGTCTTGTGTCGCAAATCCAATGACGCTGGTAGTGACGATTCTCTGACCAATCAGTGATCAGCAGTGTTTACGCGTCACATTATAGTATAACTACGGCTCGCTTGGAAACGCAATTGAGGTGGTGCCAAAAAAAGTACCAGATACTAGTTCAAAACATTATCGTGATTTTAACAGTAAAAGATGAAAACGGTGAAATCGAACCGTACATTTAATGTAATTTTACAGTAAAATACTGTTAAATATACAGTTTTTGAAAGTGAAAAAGAACGTCATTATGTAATTTACAGTGAAAAAAAAACGTAAATTGACATTCCCACAATTCCCTGCGTGAAACTTCACATTTGATGTATTTTCGTTTAAATAACTATGTTTCTTAATAGTTTTTCTTAGTTTTTTTCTAATCAGTTATGTACATTAGGATTTTATGTTATATCTTATGTTGTTAAATATTTATTGCATTTTTCTAAATTTCATGTGTGTTACCATGATGGTGTTTAGTGTTTGTGTGAATGACACTGGAATGACCTCCTATATGTTAATATTGTCCCTTTTAGGTTGTGGAAAAGCTACTTGTGAAGAGCTTTGATTCTTCATGTGACTCGTCACCACTGTGATTGGTGGTTATCAGTGTAATACAGTGGTTCAAATCTGATATTAAGTATTTCAATAAGTTGGTAAATTAACATCATATCAGTTAATGAAATGTTTTTTTTTACGGTAAATTTCTGGCAACCACAGAGCTGCCAGTTTTTTACCGTAAATTTAACAGTAGTTTTTTAGTGCACATTTTAGCATCACTACGGCTCGCTTGGAACCTCAACTGAGGTGGTTTTATTACAGTGAGCCGTAGCATGCAGTGGAAAGCGCCATAACTGTACTAACGAACACATTTCGAGTTTTCAAGTTTACCTGATGTATAGGGTCACATGGGGGAAGATAAAGCCCCCCTCCCTAATAACAATGTGCATTTACTTTTAAACCGTAACATATTTGGATATAAGTTTATCATGTGCAGGGTGATAATGATGCGTCAGCCAGTGTGTTATTACAGGAAATAAATAGAAACATTTGCTCATTTACTTGTTTATAGCACAAAATGTCAAATATTGGGGAAAGATGTTCTCCACTGGAACCTTTAAAGAATGTATAAATGACTTTTGATTTAATTATTCATATTTGTATATATTTTAAAAGTGTCGTTAATGTAAAATACTAAATAAACTATTGTATTTAAAATTCAATTTTGATAATTTAGTTGATAGTAATTGAATAACAAATGACAGACAAAGCAGAATCCCAGGAAAAGAGATTCGTCTGAAAGGTAAAATTATTCGGACTTTGTGTACAGGCGTATGAATATTTACATATTTAATTGCCCATATTTTAATTGAGGATATGTCATAATAGAAATAAATTTAATGATTTCACTATATTAATCTATAGGTTTTAATGAATGCAAAGATGTCTGAAATGTACATTTAATTCATGGAAATAATAAATAATAATCCCATTAATTACAATAATTATTACATTTAATAACACCAGCAACAGAGCCAATTCTGGGTGACCCATCTTACCCCAAGGGTCTAATTTTATCTCTTACTTCAAAATAAAAACTTTAACTTTTACTCCACAAATCTAGAAACATTAATGGATGCGATGTCCTCTAGTGGTAAACACTGACAATCTGCACTGAAGAAAGTGTTATATAGAGCCTTAGATCCGTCAGGTGCTTCATATACAGATTCCCATCATGGGATCATTTTACCGATTTAGGTTTAATGACTTATTTTAGTTAATTAATTTTAAATTATAATTAAATGTTACGATTTAAACTGCAAGCAAACCTACTTTATTACTAGAAAAAAACTGAATTAACTTATATTATGTTGTGTAATCTGTCTGTCTGTGTGTGTGTGTGTGAAATGAGTTATTGCGCTCGAGCATCAGCAGAGCCAGTCAACAGCATCTTGAAATTCACGCGCAGCTTATGCAATGCCAGCTGATTCTCTACACTCAGAGAGTAGGCTATACATTACTGCTGTGTAGCCTCCAGATCTCATAAGAGCACAGTAACCACAATGACTGTGCTGAAGAAGGAAGACTAAAAGCTTTCTGGGTGGATTGCCTGTGGAAGTGCAGCCCACGTGAAGCTTAATAGGAGATTTTCTGCCCTAGTTTTCGACTCACAATAGAAGAGCGAGTATATGATGTTGGTGATATAGACCTGGAAGTAGATGTGCATATATAAATATATGCATTGATGTATATGCATGTGAGGCGTGCACGCGCGCGTACTGTAGTTGCTGGATGTGTGTGTCTCCTCCCACCCGAGCTCGAGCGCACTGAATGCGCAGGAGAGAGAGTGATGATGATGATGATGGCGGTGGAACATCGGCGCTGAGCGGATCTTTTTATATAATTGCGTTCCCTGACTTTATTATAAATAGAAAACATAATCGGCCTGCTCGCCGGATCCGAGCATGGGTAACGAGGCGAGCCTGGAGGCCGGGGATGGGGCCGCTGTGCTGGGCATGACTGGTTCAGCACCGCTGGGCTCTGGACAGATCCTGAAGCCCGTCAATGGCGCAGCGGCCGGGGCTGGACTCGAACCCAGGGCGGGGGTGCATCGGTAAGAACCGCGTTATTGCACTACATATACACGCTAAAAGGCCATGCATGCTTGCGTTCGCTTTCCTCATCGAATATGATCAAGGTTTGACAGCGAGAAGCTGAGCGGAACGGAGGAGGATGATGATGATGATGCTGATGCTGATGCTCGTTTCTAGGCTACGATCTCTGAACACGAACACAAGAACAGGGCATTAAAGACAGCGATATCAAAGTGCTGACGTGTTCAGATCAGAGATCGACACACCTGAGCCTCGAGAGAGACCTTTAACACACCTTTATTTATAATTACACCGTATAGACATTACTCAACCCAAATTTAACCATAACAAATCCTTTTAATTTGTATAGGCTATATATATATTTTTTTTAATTTCATTATTTACATAAAAAATAAATAAAATAATTAATTAATTTGAAAAAAAAAAACATAAAAATTACAATAAATAAATAAAATCTCATACTATCTCATAGGCTTTCTATTTTCTCAAATGTACACAAATACTCATATATATCCACACAAAAACTCATAAATTCTTATAATTTAGCAAATTATTTAATAAAATTTACAATCCTCATTTAAACTTTTTTTTTCCTCCAAACAGTCACACAGAGAGAGAGAGAGAGAGAGAGAGAGAGAGAGAGAGAGAGAGAATTGTATATGATCGTGTGAATGAGATGAGAATTGTTCTCACATGTATTTACTGTCACGCGTTTGAATATTGTCTCGGGCGCGCGCGCTGCATTCATGAGGAATTACAAACACAGCGTCATATTCGTGGCTGGTTGCACGTTTGCTATAGAAGTGTGCTGGAGACATACCTATCTATCTAATGACTCAAATCACATGATTTCAGATTATTTTCTGTTAATAAAACGATTAGCAATAAAGTAAATAATACTCGTGTGTATTCATGAGTCTGTTTCTCTTCAGATATCACCGTCCGCGAGTGTTTCTTCCTCTCTGCAAATGGCTGTCGGTGTGTTATATATATATATGTGTGTGTGTGTGTGTGTGTGTGTGTGTGTGTGTGATGGAGGGTGAGAGGAGCTCCGACTGTAAGTGCTTTCACATGAAGAATTGATAGCACTGCAATACAGCGACTCATTCATCCGTTCTTCAGTTCAGCATGACTCATATTTACATCAGTCTATATCTGATCTCCGGCGTGAGATGCTAATAATAGGATGAGCTATTTGTGTTTATTTCAGGTATAGCCATCATCACTCACTCATTCACACACACACACTCACTACACAACGCATCTGTGTTTTTATTCCGTCGAAGTGTTGATTCATCCGGGTTGCTCTGGGTTGTTCACCATCTGGCTTTATTAATAATGGCTCCTGAAACTCAGTTAAAAGGCTGTCACCTATACGGAACTGCAATGAAACATTTTTGTAGTGTATTGTAAGTATAATTATGAAAGTTGCAGAATATGCCAATTACAGGATCAAGCATGTCACGCAAAGCTTTAACTGTGTTATAAGCCATTTATTTATGACAAACATGCTGTCAGCACATATGGTTTAGCCAGGGGACGATTCCACATGTGAAGTCCCATGAGATACAGCCTCAGATCCGTCTTGCCATCAAATCTGTTAATGCATTGGTTGAAAATGTGATGAATATGATGTAGTATATCCTGATGATGATCTGAGCCACAGATCTGCTGAACACTCGAGGAGGTTTTCTGAAAAGTGCACTTGCTGTGTTGAACACACTCACAGTTTGAAGAGACAGCCATTTTGTTGTGGTATACATTATTGAGTGCACTCATTCAATCCCATAATGCACTGCAATACCACGTGTAGAACCGCCAGAGAATACCTATAATGCAGTGTGTCGCACCAGAAGACGCTGTCCACAGCCGAATATCATACGGTTTATACAGCCCAGACAGCAACATAGTGTCGGCCCAGATCCGGCCCACATCTGGAACACAGGGATTCCACACGGCCCGGATGTGGGCCGGATCTGGGCTCTCATTTATAAACCTGTTTGTAGGATCTTTACTAAAAGTGTACGTGCGCCCGAAAGCCAAAAATGGCGTACGGCAAAAAATATTCAGACGTATAAAAGCGTGCGTACGCCAGAACCTGTGCAGAATTCCCTTTATAATCCCAGTCAGAGGGAGATTGTGAACATGCGTCTCCTCCCCGAAATAACCATATATGAGTTTACAACGCCTCGTTTTACTATGCATATCCTCATCTGCATATCATTTGCATATGCATATTCATCCACGTGATCCCATGTTTAACAGTACAAGACATTAGGAGAATATGAGATACGGATGTGCGTCTCTTTACATCACTAAAAATCATTTAGTAGCCGATCCTCGCCTTGTGTTTGAATAAATCAAATAGTATAAAATACATTTCAGAGAAAGTTTTTCTCAATCTTTTCCACTGGCCAAATAGTATTTTTAATTGCTTTATATTTTTTATTTCAACAGATAGGCCTTATTGTGTATTATTGATCATTATTTGTGTGAAAATATTTCCTCAGATCATGAGTTATTCTCATGCGCTGAGCAAACAGTAAAACACAGCATGACACAGGAAAAGTGTTCAACAGCAGCGCATCCACTACTAATATTTCTATTTATTCGAATATAAAAAATCTTGTAACTTCTCTGAAATGATTTCATGTCATTTAAGTGCTTAACTCCATTCATAAGAATAGCATATTTAATCTAACTGAGAATATCAAAAGTAAAACAGGGTTTACATCATTCTTTATGTATTTAAACTGTTATTGTGAACATGCACTGTATTTATGATTAGGACTCATGATTAATATTAAAGTGGTTTTCCTTCATCAGTTCTTCAGATCTCCATCGGTGTTGCAAACGTCTCGGTCTCCAGAATGATCGTACGCAAGATCAGGGTTCAGAGCACCTCCACCTGCCCAGATCTGTCCTCTGAACCCTGTGCCTCCCTCTGAACCCTCCACCTCCCCAGCTCCACCTGCCCAGATCTGTCCTCTGAACCCTCCGCCTCCCCAGCTCCACCTGCCCAGATCTGTCCTCTGAACCCTGTGCCTCCCTCTGAACCCTCCACCTCCCCAGCTCCACCTGCCCAGATCTGTCCTCTGAACCCTCCACCTCCCCAGCTCCACCTCCCCAGCTCCACCTGCCCAGATCTGTCCTCTGAACCCTCCTCCTCCCCAGCTCCACCTGCCCAGATCTGTCCTCTGAACCCTCCTCCTCCCCAGCTCCACCTGCCCAGATCTGTCCTCTGAACCCTCCTCCTCCCCAGCTCCACCTGCCCAGATCTGTCCTCTGAACCCTCCGCCTCCCCAGCTCCACCTGCCCAGATCTGTCCTCTGAACCCTCCACCTCCCCAGCTCCACCTGCCCAGATCTGTCCTCTAAACCCTCCACCTCCCCAGCTCCACCTGCCCAGATCTGTCCTCTGAACCCTCCACCTCCCCAGCTCCACCTGCCCAGATCTGTCCTCTGAACCCTCCTCCTCCCCAGCTCCACCTGCCCAGATCTGTCCTCTGAACCCTCCGCCTCCCCAGCTCCACCTGCCCAGATCTGTCCTCTGAACCCTCCTCCTCCCCAGCTCCACCTGCCCAGATCTGTCCTCTGAACCCTCCACCTCCCCAGCTCCACCTCCCCAGCTCCACCTGCCCAGATCTGTCCTCTGAACCCTCCTCCTCCCCAGCTCCACCTGCCCAGATCTGTCCTCTGAACCCTCCGCCTCCCCAGCTCCACCTGCCCAGATCTGTCCTCTGAACCCTCCGCCTCCCCAGCTCCACCTGCCCAGATCTGTCCTCTGAACCCTCCGCTTCCCCAGCTCCACCTGCCCAGATCTGTCCTCTGAACCCTCCACCTCCCCAGCTCCACCTGCCCAGATCTGTCCTCTGAACCCTCCACCTCCCCAGCTCCACCTGCCCAGATCTGTCCTCTGAACCCTCCTCCTCCCCAGCTCCACCTGCCCAGATCTGTCCTCTGAACCCTCCACCTCCCCAGCTCCACCTGCCCAGATCTGTCCTCTGAACCCTCCACCTCCCCATCTCCACCTGCCCAGATCTGTCCTCTGAACCCTCCATCTCCCCAGCTCCACCTGCCCAGATCTGTCCTCTGAACCCTCCACCTCCCCAGCTCCACCTGCCCAGATCTGTCCTCTGAACCCTCCGCCTCCCCAGCTCCACCTGCCCAGATCTGTCCTCTGAACCCTCCACCTCCCCAGCTCCACCTCCACCTCCCCCTCCCCAGCTCCACCTGCCCAGATCTGTCCTCTGAACCCTCCTCCTCCCCAGCTCCACCTGCCCAGATCTGTCCTCTGAACCCTCCGCTTCCCCAGCTCCACCTGCCCAGATCTGTCCTCTGAACCCTCCACCTCCCCAGCTCCACCTGCCCAGATCTGTCCTCTGAACCCTCCACCTCCCCAGCTCCACCTGCCCAGATCTGTCCTCTGAACCCTCCTCCTCCCCAGCTCCACCTGCCCAGATCTGTCCTCTGAACCCTCCACCTCCCCAGCTCCACCTGCCCAGATCTGTCCTCTGAACCCTCCACCTCCCCATCTCCACCTGCCCAGATCTGTCCTCTGAACCCTCCACCTCCCCAGCTCCACCTGCCCAGATCTGTCCTCTGAACCCTCCACCTCCCCAGCTCCACCTGCCCAGATCTGTCCTCTGAACCCTCCGCCTCCCCAGCTCCACCTGCCCAGATCTGTCCTCTGAACCCTCCACCTCCCCCTCCCCAGCTCCACCTCCCCCTCCCCAGCTCCACCTGCCCAGATCTGTCCTCTGAACCCTCCTCCTCCCCAGCTCCACCTGCCCAGATCTGTCCTCTGAACCCTCTGCCCAGATCTGTCCTCTGAACCCTCCGCCTCCCCAGCTCCACCTGCCCAGATCTGACCTCTGAACCCTCCGCCTCCCCAGCTCCACCCAGATCTGTCCTCTGAACCCTCCGCCTCCCCAGCTCCACCTGCCCAGATCTGTCCTCTGAACCCTCCGCCTCCCCAGCTCCACCTGCCCAGATCTGTCCTCTGAACCCTCCGCCTCCCCAGCTCCACCTGCCCAGATCTGTCCTCTGAACCCTCCGCCTCCCCAGCTCCACCTGCCCAGATCTGTCCTCTGAACCCTCCGCCTCCCCAGCTCCACCTGCCCAGATCTGTCCTCTTGAACCCTCCGCCTCCCCAGCTCCACCTGCCCAGATCTGACCTCTGAACCCTCCGCCTCCCCAGCTCCACCTGCCCAGATCTGTCCTCTGAACCCTCCGCCTCCCCAGCTCCACCTGCCCAGATCTGACCTCTGAACCCTCCAGCTCCACCTGCCCAGATCTGTCCTCTGAACCCTCCACCTCCCCAGCTCCACCTGCCCAGATCTGACCTCTGAACCCCTCCACCTCCCCAGCTCCACCTGCCCATATCTGTCCTCTGAACCCTCCGCCTCCCCAGCTCCACCTGCCCAGATCTGTCCTCTGAACCCTCCGCCTCCCCAGCTCCACCTGCCCAGATCTGTCCTCTGAACCCTCCGCCTCCCCAGCTCCACCTGCCCAGATCTGTCCTCTGAACCCTCCGCCTCCCCAGCTCCACCTGCCCAGATCTGTCCTCTGAACCCTCCGCCTCCCCAGCTCCACCTGCCCAGATCTGTCCTCTTGAACCCTCCGCCTCCCCAGCTCCACCTGCCCAGATCTGACCTCTGAACCCTCCGCCTCCCCAGCTCCACCTGCCCAGATCTGTCCTCTGAACCCTGTGCCTCCCTCTGAACCCTCCACCTCCCCATCTCCACCTGCCCAGATCTGTCCTCTGAACCCTCCGCCTCCCCAGCTCCACCTGCCCAGATCTGTCCTCTGAACCCTGTGCCTCCCTCTGAACCCTCCACCTCCCCAGCTCCACCTGCCCAGATCTGTCCTCTGAACCCTCCACCTCCCCAGCTCCACCTGCCCAGATCTGTCCTCTGAACCCTCCTCCTCCCCAGCTCCACCTGCCCAGATCTGTCCTCTGAACCCTCCTCCTCCCCAGCTCCACCTGCCCAGATCTGTCCTCTGAACCCTCCGCCTCCCCAGCTCCACCTGCCCAGATCTGTCCTCTGAACCCTCCACCTCCCCAGCTCCACCTGCCCAGATCTGTCCTCTAAACCCTCCACCTCCCCAGCTCCACCTGCCCAGATCTGTCCTCTGAACCCTCCACCTCCCCAGCTCCACCTGCCCAGATCTGTCCTCTGAACCCTCCTCCTCCCCAGCTCCACCTGCCCAGATCTGTCCTCTGAACCCTCCGCCTCCCCAGCTCCACCTGCCCAGATCTGTCTTCTGAGCCCTCCTCCTCCCCAGCTCCACCTGCCCAGATCTGTCCTCTGAACCCTCCACCTCCCCAGTTCCACCTGCCCAGATCTGTCCTCTGAACCCTGTGCCTCCCTCTGAACCCTCCACCTCCCCAGCTCCACCTGCCCAGATCTGTCCTCTGAACCCTCCGCCTCCCCAGCTCCACCTGCCCAGATCTGTCCTCTGAACCCTCCACCTCCCCAGCTCCACCTCCCCAGCTCCACCTGCCCAGATCTGTCCTCTGAACCCTCCTCCTCCCCAGCTCCACCTGCCCAGATCTGTCCTCTGAACCCTCCGCCTCCCCAGCTCCACCTGCCCAGATCTGTCCTCTGAACCCTCCGCCTCCCCAGCTCCACCTGCCCAGATCTGTCCTCTGAACCCTCCGCTTCCCCAGCTCCACCTGCCCAGATCTGTCCTCTGAACCCTCCACCTCCCCAGCTCCACCTGCCCAGATCTGTCCTCTGAACCCTCCACCTCCCCAGCTCCACCTGCCCAGATCTGTCCTCTGAACCCTCCTCCTCCCCAGCTCCACCTGCCCAGATCTGTCCTCTGAACCCTCCACCTCCCCAGCTCCACCTGCCCAGATCTGTCCTCTGAACCCTCCACCTCCCCATCTCCACCTGCCCAGATCTGTCCTCTGAACCCTCCACCTCCCCAGCTCCACCTGCCAAGATCTGTCCTCTGAACCCTCCACCTCCCCAGCTCCACCTGCCCAGATCTGTCCTCTGAACCCTCCGCCTCCCCAGCTCCACCTGCCCAGATCTGTCCTCTGAACCCTCCACCTCCCCAGCTCCACCTCCACCTCCCCCTCCCCAGCTCCACCTGCCCAGATCTGTCCTCTGAACCCTCCTCCTCCCCAGCTCCACCTGCCCAGATCTGTCCTCTGAACCCTCCGCTTCCCCAGCTCCACCTGCCCAGATCTGTCCTCTGAACCCTCCACCTCCCCAGCTCCACCTGCCCAGATCTGTCCTCTGAACCCTCCACCTCCCCAGCTCCACCTGCCCAGATCTGTCCTCTGAACCCTCCTCCTCCCCAGCTCCACCTGCCCAGATCTGTCCTCTGAACCCTCCACCTCCCCAGCTCCACCTGCCCAGATCTGTCCTCTGAACCCTCCACCTCCCCATCTCCACCTGCCCAGATCTGTCCTCTGAACCCTCCACCTCCCCAGCTCCACCTGCCCAGATCTGTCCTCTGAACCCTCCACCTCCCCAGCTCCACCTGCCCAGATCTGTCCTCTGAACCCTCCGCCTCCCCAGCTCCACCTGCCCAGATCTGTCCTCTGAACCCTCCACCTCCCCCTCCCCAGCTCCACCTCCCCCTCCCCAGCTCCACCTGCCCAGATCTGTCCTCTGAACCCTCCTCCTCCCCAGCTCCACCTGCCCAGATCTGTCCTCTGAACCCTCTGCCCAGATCTGTCCTCTGAACCCTCCGCCTCCCCAGCTCCACCTGCCCAGATCTGACCTCTGAACCCTCCGCCTCCCCAGCTCCACCCAGATCTGTCCTCTGAACCCTCCGCCTCCCCAGCTCCACCTGCCCAGATCTGTCCTCTGAACCCTCCGCCTCCCCAGCTCCACCTGCCCAGATCTGTCCTCTGAACCCTCCGCCTCCCCAGCTCCACCTGCCCAGATCTGTCCTCTGAACCCTCCGCCTCCCCAGCTCCACCTGCCCAGATCTGTCCTCTGAACCCTCCGCCTCCCCAGCTCCACCTGCCCAGATCTGTCCTCTTGAACCCTCCGCCTCCCCAGCTCCACCTGCCCAGATCTGACCTCTGAACCCTCCGCCTCCCCAGCTCCACCTGCCCAGATCTGTCCTCTGAACCCTCCGCCTCCCCAGCTCCACCTGCCCAGATCTGACCTCTGAACCCTCCAGCTCCACCTGCCCAGATCTGTCCTCTGAACCCTCCACCTCCCCAGCTCCACCTGCCCAGATCTGACCTCTGAACCCCTCCACCTCCCCAGCTCCACCTGCCCATATCTGTCCTCTGAACCCTCCGCCTCCCCAGCTCCACCTGCCCAGATCTGTCCTCTGAACCCTCCGCCTCCCCAGCTCCACCTGCCCAGATCTGTCCTCTGAACCCTCCGCCTCCCCAGCTCCACCTGCCCAGATCTGTCCTCTGAACCCTCCGCCTCCCCAGCTCCACCTGCCCAGATCTGTCCTCTGAACCCTCCGCCTCCCCAGCTCCACCTGCCCAGATCTGTCCTCTTGAACCCTCCGCCTCCCCAGCTCCACCTGCCCAGATCTGACCTCTGAACCCTCCGCCTCCCCAGCTCCACCTGCCCAGATCTGTCCTCTGAACCCTCCGCCTCCCCAGCTCCACCTGCCCAGATCTGTCCTCTGAACCCTCCGCCTCCCCAGCTCCACCTGCCCAGATCTGACCTCTGAACCCCTCCACCTCCCCAGCTCCACCTGCCCATATCTGTCCTCTGAACCCTCCGCCTCCCCAGCTCCACCTGCCCAGATCTGTCCTCTGAACCCTCCGCCTCCCCAGCTCCACCTGCCCAGATCTGTCCTCTTGAACCCTCCGCCTCCCCAGCTCCACCTGCCCAGATCTGACCTCTGAACCCTCCGCCTCCCCAGCTCCACCTGCCCAGATCTGTCCTCTTGAACCCTCCGCCTCCCCAGCTCCACCTGCCCAGATCTGACCTCTGAACCCTCCGCCTCCCCAGCTCCACCTGCCCAAATCTGCTTCAGGGCTGATGCTTGTCTATCTATTAACACTGACATATTCAATGCTAAAACTGTTTCAAAAGTTGTCATGACTGAAATAATGTTAGACTGATTTTATTATGGATATGCAATGGGAATAGGGAGAAAAATGGGATCTGGAAAAGGAAGTTTGGTGGAAAATGGCACGTAGAGCAAAGACAGTTGATCTAATCTTTGAAGTTTGAATGTGTCTTTTCCGGATCTCATTCTTCTCCCTATTACCATATCAGTTCAGAGCAGCCATTTGTAAACTGAACGTGTCTAGTTTCCGGTCTCATCCGCCTCCAGTTACTCTTATATACGAAACGGCTCATTATGCTGATTGATATTGCAAACTGGTGTTTCTTACCATATTATTTTAATGCACTGAAGTAATTGTAAACAATGGTTTGTCATGCAAATAGTTTTACTGTTTACTGCACTTTGTTATTCCACTAGTTGTTTACCCACAGAATCAGACATTCACACATTCACAGACAATATCTAATTTTTGCAGTGTAAAATAAGGTATATATAAGGTAGTATAGACTACAGTGTTCAGACTACACTTTATGTGTGCATTATTGTTCACCACATGCTTTTTCCTGTAAGCCTACCAACTCTGTCTTTAAGTTAAGGTTCTACACCCATCATACATGAGAACTGGGTCACTCCAGCAAATGCTGCTCGAGAAGCTACAAAACGCTGGTTTTCTATAAATACTGGAGGCTGGAGAGCATCTGACAGAGATGGCAGCTCAAGCTGTGTGAGAGGAAACCCAAGCGCTAGAAGTGTTTGTGTGAGGATAATGACTGGAAACACCAGACATTCAGTCATTTAGCAGATGCTTTTATCCAAAGCAACTTACAAATCAGGAACATCTTTCTCTGAAGAGCATGAGGAGAGCGGTGCACAAGCTGAAGAAGTAGCGTACAGTGCATTATGATAAATACATCTAACAGTTTTGACCAGAGGCGTAGGAATGACCTTAAAAATGAGAGGAACACATTTTAAAATCACCTTTGCCTCTCTTTACAATATGACAGCTTTAAATCGCTTTGAAGAATAGCTACACAGGGATATCTTTTGAAACGATAACAAGTGGATATTTAAGAAAAATCTGTCAATCAAGTCATTTTTTATAACAGTAGAGACCAGTAACATACATTAAAGTCTTCCTGTAGTTAATCATTTTATCCCTTAAAATTCATTGTTGATCATGTTTTTTCCTTAAAAAATTCTTGATGTCTTAAAATATCTTGAATGTAACTCGACACCCTTGCCTCATTTAGTATTCATGGTTCTATGAATATGCAAATGAGCCCCGCCTCCAGCTCAGAGATCCACTGGTTGACGATCACACGTTGATCTGATTGGTTACAAGGTAGTTTGTGACGTCAGAAACACCAGCGATTTCAAAGCGTGTTTTTGAGACTGTCTTTGGTTCACTGCAGTTTTAAGGAGGAAATACTCAGCAATGCTGTCGACTTATGAACTTACACATGGTTTGTCTTAAAGCAGATTAAAAACACCACATAGACACATAAACTACATTAAGGGCTGGATTTTCACCACAGGGGGACTTTAAAGAAAACAAATAGGGTGAATTTTACTTTAATGTAGGTCGGTTGTCGCACATAACATGCATTTTACTATACAGAGTATTCTGCAAAAACTGAGAGTTATGCACATATTTAGTTTTGCGTTACAGTGAGCAAGTCGCTTTTAAACTTCAAAGACACGTTAAACAAACAGAGCGCAGACATGAGCTCAATCACCCTCGTGGAAAATAAATATACCCTAACCCTAACCCTAACCCATTTGAAATACATTTATTTTATGCTAAGTATACTACAAATAGATTTACATATTTATGTACTTATCATAAATACTCAGCAATTGTACTTTTAGTATACTAAATTGGTATACTTAAAGTCTGCTAAATTGGAAAAACAAATTTTGTACTTAATATACGTTAGTTATACAGAAATAGAGCTTAAGTTCAACTAAAGATATACTGAAGTATATTTGATAGTGCTAAAGTGTAACTATTGCAAGTATACTTTAGGTACACTTTACATATCTTGCATTTAAAGACTGATATTATACAGAGATCATACTATCCTTACTAATAAAATAATGCGAGTATCGCGTGTGACTGATGTATTCCTGCAGAACTCCTCTGACTTGGAGATTGGGCTTCTGTGTGTTTTAAAATATATAATCTCCAGGCACAAGATATGCTAAACACAAATAGTAACACAAAACAGCAGTAGTTTGGGAAACTTTACTTTTAACTAATTCATTACAACATTGCATTATTGTAAAAATGTAAAGTCACTTATTATGGACAGTAATGCATACTTTTGCACACGTTTGTGGTTCTCTGTGTCTCTTACAGAGCAAGAGCATTATGCTGGGTTTGCCTGTCGTTGTTTTTCTATTGTAAATGTCTGACAGTAATGCATCAGACTCACTCCCGTGATTAAATGTGACTGTCACACATCTGTTAAATGAAGAGTACACGCTCCTGCTCGTGAAGTCTCTCTTTATAAGCCACGGTGTGAATAAGAGATTGATTATGCAGTGTAGTGAGCTTTATTAACAGCAGAAGTCTCGGCTCACGCTGAACGATGTGATTGACAGCTGCTAATGATCAATGGCCGTGAATCAGCAAAGTTTCACATGACACGAGTGAGTTAGATATAATGATGCATTACTATGTCAAACACTTGAAAAAATAAAAAGAATTTGTAATTAAAAATAGAAAAGGAAAAAAAGCAAGCTAGCATAATGCTAGTCTGCAAGAGACAGAGAGAGACACTGCCAGCTGAGATAAAGCTTTACTTTACATGAAAAGTTACAAATTTAGTTACTTTTTTTATAGGAGTAAAGCTTTAAAAGAGATTTACACATCATCTAAAAGCTGAATAAATGAGCTTTCCGTTGATGTATGATTTGTTATGATAGGACAATATTTGGTCGAGATACAACTATTTGAAGATCTGAGAATGCAAAAAATCGAAACATTGAGAAAATCTCCTTTAAAGTTGTTCATTTATGTTGGCGATTGTGCTGCATTCACTCACAGAAATACATGTTTTATATATTTACGGTTGGAAATTTACTAAATATCTTCATGGAACATGATCTTTACTTAATATCTTAAAAATCAATCATTTTGACCAATCATGGTTTTGTGGTCCAGGGTCTCGTCTGTGTGTTTTGTTATTGTGATGATGAGCCGGGTCAGTGACATCATCACTAGAGGTCCAGCTGTTGTGAAGCTACTGGTGTGCTGATTGCATGAATAGTTTATTATTTACTGTATGCTGATAATATATATGTGGATGGACAATACCAACATCAAGTGTTTGATGTGTTAATGTTTTGAAGGATAATAGAGAGCCATTGTGTGTTTTAAATTATTTCTTTATTGTGTAATTGTGCATATTAAAGCACATGTTAGACCTCGCCTGTCTGAGCCAGTGTTTGAGGTGAGCTTTGGCAGTGCACAGCCAGACCGTACCATGTTTGAAGATGGGGAGAGACATGAGTGCTATGAGGTGTTAGATGTTTGAGGTTGTATGTTATGCTTGTTTGTATTGATGATTGCATGTCAGAAATTAGTGTTTGAACATTGGTTATATTATTTATGTGACAATGTTTAGCTGTGGAATTCAGTGATGAGTGTTACGGGGAAAGGTTCCACCCCGTGATAATGGTTCGTCCCACTAGTGTTTGGCGGGAAACTTGTATATTTAACCCATTGTCTGCGCATGTTTGGGAGAGGCTGTGTCCTGTATTATACTGAGCAAACACTTGAACACGTCTGAGGTGAGACATGCGGATGTGTTTGTGGATGTGTTTAGTGCCAGTTTTGATGCTCATAGCATTTTTGTGTGTTTTTAGCACCAGTATATGTAGCATTGTACTTTTTTTGTGTACTTTATATGGACGGCACCTTGTGAAATGCAGCTTGTACAATAAATCCCCATTGGCGTTGGGAAAACTACTCCATTATACTGAGGCTTCCTAACTTCTCCCAGGCCTCTCGACAACACACATCATCACAGTTATGGTTTCATCATTTGTGTCATTGTGTGATGTTTTTTATGTATATTGGGGGATATTCTGTAGTAATTTGGAGTGCAGTTTTTATTGTTAATTGCAGATGGATTATGTGACATTTATTTTTCATTTGTGGGGGGGATTTTATTGTATATAATGATCTTTTGGTATGTAATGTGATTGGTACTCTCAGCAGATCAACTTTAGCTAATTCTGGGGCTGTTGTTTTACTGTCCATTGTCCCGGTCACATAAAGAATAAAATAAACACACTCACACTCATTCACACTCCAGAGCCACAACACCAGTCCTGCTCAAACGGCCTGAAGAACTTCTTACCTGATCAAATCAGACCTGGGTCCGGCCGACTTTATTTTCCAACCCGACTGGACCCAAATGTAAACGGCAGTGACATCAAATAAGAAAGTGTACTTTTAAAATGATCTTGCTGCTTTATTTGTAAAATTAATTTTCCAATCCTTCTTTGTCTTCCGTTACATTAGCCACGTGTTGCCAGATAATGTGTACGTTCTGGAGTGTAACGATACTCATGTCCCACTTCGATACACATCACCATACTGAACTCACCATACGATACGATTATTGTGATGCTACAAGACACATGATAAAAGGTTAACAAAAATATACTGTTGATTAAAATGCAAAATTTTATGGACTTGGTGTTGGAAACCCAATGCAGGACAATAGAGACACCAGAATAAACATATACATGATTCTGAAGCTGAAAATACAGCATTATTGAAGATGAATATGCTTTACTCTGTCACTGACTAGATATAGTTAAAATAATGTAGGCCACTTTTTATTAGATTTTTTTTGGCATTATCAGGACCCACAAATATTCCCCCATTGCATTATACATTATATTCAACATTATAAATAGCAGTTTAATGTAGTACTGACTCTAAAAATGTTCTCACACAGCAATTTTTATTTTCGGTGAACTATACACAATACATATTGTTGCATTTTTGTATTACGATATATTGTGACACCCCTATACGTTCTGAGTCCAAAATGTGGGAGAAACTTGAAAATATACGGTTGTTTTTATTTAATTGGTTAGTTTGGCATCCGCGACATTTAGATATGTAATCAATATTTGGCAAACTCTAGGCTACATTATTCAAAGTAGCAATTCCACATATAAGCTTTACACAAGATTTCTTGTGCATCTCAAATGACATGGAAACTTATATTGATGCTAATATTAATAAGCAGTTCCCTGCTCTCCTTCTCCTGAATGGCTTGGGTATTAGCGTTAGTTTACGTGTTCTGCTCAACATCCAGGAGGGTTTGGTCAGTTACACATAGAACTGAAGACTGAGAGAGAACAGAGGAGAATACACTAACTAGTATACAGTATATTCTATACTAACTACTAACTAATATACTAACGCCATAAAATGAGACACGAATTGCTTGTGAGCTCCTTTCTCAATCACACAATGGAAAACCCAGCACTCTTCACGGACAAGCGAAGGTGAAGGCAGCAAGTCCACATCCAGTGTGCCGTAACTGATCAAGTGGGAAGGCTGGGTTTTGCCCTCACTGAAAACCGAAGAGGAACACGGCCAATGTTTTCATCCCGCATAAGTTGTGCGAGCACTTTTTCCATCTCGTCCCACTCTTGATGATCCCTTGTTGTCCCACTCATTCCCTCCAGTGCATGTTCTCCTAACTCTAACCTCTGCATCAGTGCTGAATGTGATGAAGTTGGCCCGCTGTTTGCACTCAAGTAATGGAGCAAAAGGATAGACTGCCAAGTGGTAATAGGTAAAATGAAGAGGCTTGAAGAGAATGCAACACACACACATCTACTCTACCTGACGGTGCTTTAGCCTTATTACACGGCTCTGTGGAATGCTTGAATCTGATTGGTCAATCACACATCCAGTGGTGTATTATTCCCAGATAACAGCCGCTGAACACAGAAACACAGGCTCATCCGGGTCACTGGAGTCTATAAGCTCACTAGGAACGGTCTTTCCTCGCGGAAGTTTTGCGTTTGGTGAGCTAATCAAATATTAAAACTCAGTCAAATCAATATTTTTTGTATAGTTATTTAATAATGTCATCCAGTCTCACAGACTCGCTCTCTCTTGTTTCATACAAATGCAGATGCTGCCATTTTGTGACTATTGTTTTGTTCACTGTTGGATTATAAGATACAAACAGGTCAGATTTTAAAACAGTTTAATCTGAAATCAATATCTCTGATCTCCATAATCATTTATGCGTTGAAATGCTGTGTAATAAGTGTTATGACTCTACACCGTATCTCTTAAATGTCCGTCTAGTTTGAACTCGCCGCTGAAACTGCTCTCTCCGCGGAAGCTTTGCATTTAGCTAATAAAATATTTCAACTCAGATCAATATTTCGTGTCTAATTATTTACTTTTTCATTTTGACCCATATTTTATTTGTATTCTGAAACCTCTTTTACAATTAATAAATATCTTGACATATCAGTCTGAATATGTTTCAATGGCACATGAAATAAAATAATAATAATAATAATAATTCGTTACATTTATATAGTTCTTTTCTGGGCACTCAAAGTGCTTTACATATGGAAATGGGAACCACCACCAGTGTGCAGCATCACCTGATGATGCGACGGCAGGGTGTCACCAATGTCAGGTGATTTCTTATGTAAATTTACATCCTTTATTGAAACATATTCCCAACCATAGGGAACCCCGAAGCCATGGTCAAACTAAAGATTAGTTCATGTTTTAAAGAGAAGTGAAAAGGATGCAAACATGCTCAAACATGAACATTCATTACTAACTCAATTAACACGTTGATTTCAATGAGTAATCACAGGTTTTTCTCAATCAGGAGCCAAAATCTGTTCTAATGGACTATGTGTGATCACAGAAACTCAATAAAAAAAAGGAAAAGGAGTGATACAGACCATACATTAATGAAAAGTGATAAGCCAACATCTGAAGTACAGAAGATGAGAACTTGCGAATATGCATGTTGTTTGGATGATATGCAATGATTTTATCTATTCTAGAATGTTTTTGTGTTCATTCATTGCTCAGTTGGTTGGCCTTCCCGCATAGTGAACAATAAGAAGGGTCAACATCACAGCATTAGTCTCAGTCCTGTATCTGGCTCATAATATTTAAGGTTTGTTCAGATTGTTCTGAAGGGACCGATCTGTTGAGACCAACACAACCATCAAGAAAGTGCTGAAACACACATGTAACTAGACCAAACTACACACAAAGCACTTTACTATTTTACTTTTCTGCTTTGCTTTTCTTCTTCTCTAGAGTACCTTAACCTCCTGAAACTTGGTTTTGTAGAATATCGTTGGTACCTGTATGATCAATTGCTTGTGTATGTGCATTGGCCTCGATAAAAGTGTCTGTTAAATGATTCAATGTAAGTGTAATGTAAATTAAAAACTGATCTGAGCTTTGTAATGCCTTGCTCCTCACTTGAAGTGATATCAGGCTACTTAAATGGCTGATATGTTAAGAGCAGGCTTGTTTAAAAGGTGCACAAGATTAATCAGATGTTCTCCTTCTCTTTTTGCTTCATTTAGGCTGGCCGGAGGAGGAGGCCCACCATCAAGCCCAAACCTAAGCTATGGAACTGCTGGCGATCGGGGGCCAGGTGGTGACTTTGGCATGCAAGCAAGTGGAAACCCTTACAAAAAGCCAGTGCATGATGGACCTAGACATCCCCAGACCACTTCTACACATCAGTCTCAATTTCAAGCTTCATCAGGGGGCATGGGACCCAACCAAAGCCCTGGACAACACGCCTCCAGACGCAGCCTCCAGGTGGACTTCAGCGGCGGCGGGCGAAGAGGCCGCTCACCCTCAGCCTCTCCGGATAGAGCTAGCGCGCCGTCTTCGCCATACTCCGTACCCCAGATAGCACCAATGCCCAGCAGTAAGCTCTGTCCAGTCTGCAATACTACAGAGTTGACAAATGTTGATGGCTCGCCAAACTTCAACAAGTGCACCCAGTGCCACACTACAGCGTGCAACCAGTGCGGCTTCAACCCCAACCCACACCTTATAGGGGTAAGACTTCTGAATAAATGGGATTCTTGCTACATGATTGGTTTTATTTTTATTGATTATGCTTTAGTTTTTGCATGCGTGTCTTCTGTGGCATCCTCCTTTATTCTGTTTTTCATTGAAATCAATGCTGGACTGGTCATATTTTAGTTCAGTTTGGTTAATTGACCTATCGGTAAGCCCTGCCCCCTTAGTTACTGTTGCTATCTCGGACAAACAAACGGAGTTGCTAACTGTCTTATAATGACAGCTGTCAATGTGAAAATCTTGTCCCAAGATGTTTTTCATAAATTTTGGACACAGAAGGACCACCAAGCGAGGGTTTACAGATCACAATGCAAGCGGGAGAAGCCTCGTGTTATGCTCGTCACGATCGCAGATAGGCCTAGCTGTTTTTAAACACCGCCGGGTGTTTTTGACCTACACTGTACATGACGTGAGAACAGTTAGCTATTTAGGTTTGTACGTTGGCATGGACTCTCTAACTTTAATTGTAACTTAATGAGAGCATGACAACCAGAAAATGAACGTTTTTGTCTTCTTGGGATTGAATCCATAGGTCCAGGTTAATGCGCTCACATCATTGATATTATAAATGAACCGGGCTTCAGTTGTATTGCTTAGATAATTGGTCCGTTTGCGCAAATCTTATCACACGTTTGATTCAATACATGAATACCCATGCCCTCCTCTCAGGATACCTGGAATCAGTGATACAAGAACCCCAGGCACATCATTTTACCATTTTTGTAGCAAAAACACCATCAAACCGATGAGAGGTTTGGATCTTCCAATGTTTCTTCGGATCTTTAAATCTTCCCAAACCTAAAGATGTCCGAATTCCGGTCCCGTGCGACTGATACTCAACCGCCATTGGCTCATCTGTGTTCGAGGGGAGTGGCTTACTGATAGGTCAACTGTGCTTCAGTAATGCAGGTGGAACTAAATGTTGTATTCTCAAGGTGTAGTGGAAGAATACACTGTCAGTAGTACTTGAAAGCATACGTTTACAAGGGTGTATTTTTGTAGTTATATTTGTAGCTGTCTGTGCTTTTGTGAGGGAAGATACATTTTGAGTTTTGAGTAAAAATCAGATATAACAGCAATATCAGATGAAACGTAAGTCTTTTCTTGCCTATTGTGACATATATATATATATATATATATATATCCGTGTGAAACGGCTTCTGGAACAAATGTAGGGCGGATTTGATTTTATCCGTGGGGAATTGATTGGATGGTTGGATGGTTGTGGTTGGCTACTATTGGTGGATCTCATGTGAGTAACAGGTTGCCCTGACCTTATCATCAGAAGAAAAGCTACCAATAGGTGGCGCTGTGACCACATTGACATGGTGTGATCAGAGTAAGGTGACAATAACACAAGCAGAGTTTGGTGTCATATGCCAAAGCATTGCAGAGATACAGCCTCAGAGTCGTTTTGGCATCATGCCATCAAATTTGTTGATGCTGTATACGAAAACGGTTTCGTCTATCGACACAAAATCCCTACATTTTTTGCCGGCATGGTCTGAAGATGATCTGACTTGAATTTGGAGAAAAACAAACAAATGGTCTAAGAGGAGTGCGGACAGGAGTTTCAGCCGACTATGGCAAACTTGTTTCTAGCCCTTAAAGTTCTAAAGTTATTAGCATAAACGTGAATGCAAATTTGGACAATTGGTGGTGCTAGAGGGATTGAGTTAAAGACTCCAAATTCGCCGTGGTAAATGTTCAGACTGCCCTCTATCTGTGTACCAAATTTCATAACTTTCTTTCAAACGGTTCTATGGGCTTTCAGAGCGGTAGAA
Organism: Squalius cephalus; assembly: GCF_949319135.1. Lineage (NCBI taxonomy): Eukaryota > Metazoa > Chordata > Actinopteri > Cypriniformes > Leuciscidae > Squalius > Squalius cephalus. Next base: position 36,557,777 of record NC_137137.1, read on the forward strand.
GAATAATAAGAACACTTACTATTACAATAGGTGCTTGGCACCTTAATAAACACTGCAATATTCCATAAAAACAAAAAACAAGAACTGTCCATTTTGATCTCATTGTGGCTTTAATGTGTCTTTGGTCAATTAAAATAATTTGGGGAAAATAAAGTGATTCCAAATTCTGAATGGAGTGTGTATCTTTCTCTAAGTAATGCACTAATATGCGTTTCTTCAACAGGTCAAGGAGTGGCTTTGTTTAAACTGCCAGATGCAGCGGGCTTTGGGAATAAACATGACTACACCACGGTCCAAGAGTCAGCAGCAGATACATTCTCCCTCTCATCAACCTAAGGCTGACCCCATACCCAAGACCCAACCCCCAGCTCAGCCCACACCGCAGTTACAATCCCAAACGCAGACACAGACAAAAGTGCAGCCTCAGACTCAAGCGTTCTCTGGGATCCAGAGACAGATTGGTCCTACTGGACCAAACCAGACTGGACTTCATAGTGGGCCACAAGCTGGTCTCCAGACACATAAAGAGCAACCACAATCAGGTTCCCAGTCAGGGTCCAAGGATACCCAAAGGCAGGTATTGGGACCAAAAAGTCCAGAAAAAGTGGCCCAAATAGGGCGGATTCCTCATCCAGGGGCAGTGCCTTTACCTGGCTTAGCAAAGGCACAGTCGCAGTCCGATCTGGGGCGTGGCTCTCCAGTGCGGCTTGGAGGTCAACCCGATAAGACCCGGAGTGCCGGAAGCTCCCCAGCCCATCACCCACCCTCCCACGAGCCACCTCAAGATGGTCTAACTAAGTTGTTTGGTTTTGGGGCATCTCTCCTAAACCAGGCAAGCACCCTTATATCTGTTGACCCTCTTCCTGGATCCTCACAGCAGCCTTCACCTGCCCGTAACCCGACTGCCATGGGGACAAAGGTGATCTTTAGTGATGGAGCTAGTGCTAAATCTACAGCAGGGCCACCTGGCACTGCCAAAACAGGCCCAGGAGGAGTCATGTTCCCTAAAGGTCCTGGAGCCCCCCTTCAGAAACAGCCTCTGCAGCAGCAGTCACCGGTGCACCAACAAAAAGGGCCGAAACAACAGCAGTCGCCGTCGCACCATCAAACAACACCACAGCAGTCACCGCTAAAGCAGCCTCCAACTCAGCCTCCAACTCAGCCAGTCATCCAGAAGCCAGACGTCACCTGCCCACTATGCAAGACTGCATTCAATGTCGGAACAACAGAACCACCAAACTACAGGTCGTGCACCCAGTGTCATACAGAGGTGTGCAATCTTTGTGGTTTCAATCCCACACCACATCTGGTGGAGGTAAGGAGCTACACTCATCTTGTAATGTGATGGACTGAAACTATTTCTTCTTTTCTTCACATTTCTCTCTTTCTCAGTCTTTAATCCTTCTTTGTTCATATTGAGTGCCAGCGGAATCCCTCTCAGAAAGAAAGCAGTTTTCATTTTCTACTGTGTGGTGGGAATTGTGATGTGTGTAGAGTAACTGTGTTCACAGGGAGAGGCCTAGACATGAGTGTTGTATCTTCTGCATGGCCATTGTTCATTCAAGTACATTCCAAAGCGCTGCAGGTTTATAAGTTGGTACTGATAATTCATGTGTCATATTCTAGTGTTATGATGCAAAAGAGCCCAGCTATAAACAGTTTGTGTCTGTTAATCATCTGTCCATACGAGTAGTGTAATCACATGGGTGTCAGTCCTAACAGTGTGTGTGTGTGTGTGTGTAGTAGCAGATTTAGGCATCTGGGTGATATGGTCAACCACTCAGGGGTGGCATAGGGCAACCACACACAAAAAAATGGGTTTGGACTGGTTTTCAATCACTCATTTACACGTCATGTCAATAGCTATATTTCCACCCATCTATTTTTATGCACATTTGGGATATCTTATAAACACTTGATGGAAACGCCAAGATGTGCATAAATTCTAAAAGTGTCCATAAAAACATATGCACTTAATTGAGGAATATAAATGCTTACATATGCTTATGCTTTTGCTAACATATGCTTGGAAAATGATCAGGGATGAGATTCAATATGACGTCGTAGCCTGTAAGAAAGTTGCCATATGCTCCACTGACTCAATGGCTGTGGCCACTATGCACAATGCTATGGCCCTAGTGTTTGGCAGGTTGAAATGTAAATGTGTGACAGATGAGATGGCACAAGGTAAACCTGTTTTTGATGCAAACATGAATAATAGTATAAGATTGTTACTGAATGAACTGGAACAGTTTTCTTCTCACTGATTCCCAGAGGCTGCTCTTGGTACTTCCTAAAACGTTTACTAAATGTTTTTGAGTATTTTATGATTGTAAAAGACTGACTTGCCATTGAATAAAAAAATATATTATATAAAGTGTCCTTGTCCTATATAGAGTGTATAGTAGAGATTTTTATTTAATATGAAAAACCTTCAATATCAGATTGATTGACCCAGCACTATGTCAAAAACAACCCAGCAAATAACCCAGGGTTAATGTATAAAACCCAACAAGCTGGGTTGTTTTAGCAATGATTGTTTTTAACCCAACATTTTTTAGAGTGTACTTATTTGTTAATCAAGGTTTTATATAAGTTAACAGTTAATAATAAGAATGTTAATATTGTGTTTCTCATTTGTATCTGTGTAGTTATTCATTAATGACAGAACAGTATTCTAAAGTGTTACCCAGAATAATATATTTTCTGCCTCATTTTGGGATAAGAAGCAACATGGGATCACAGAAGGTTATTTCAAACGCTCGACTGATGTTATAAAGTGAGTTTGGAGCAAAAAACATGGTTTAAATCTCATAAATGATCATGTTTTGATGCTGTGCTAAGCAAACATTCTAGCTAGCCCTTATGAGCCTGTTACCAGGAGTGATTATGTGTTATGATTTATTTGGAAAAGTAAAGATCATTGGAATGTTTCTTTCTTTTCTTTTTTTTTAAGGGCATTTGATACAAAGTCAAAGATGGTGAAGTGAAAAGTCTGATCAAAGAAATGAGGGATTAAAACAGTGTGAATGGAAAGGCATCAGTAAATATAATAAAGGAAAAATAATAATTAGAGCCATATCCCGGCCGGAGAGGTGTGAATGTGTGCAGGGGAGACTGGAGCTGAATGGGGCATTTGCACCACAAAACAATAGATGAATATCAGATGATGTCACCAACGTCTCCTCACTAACGTCACTCACTTCTAAAACTTGTCTGCCGCCATCTTGAGTACCTGATTCACGTCAGTCGCAAAGGAACTAGCTAGCTATGCCTTCAATATGTTGTGCGGTGGGGTGCAACAACAAAAAAGGAGACCCCACAATATCCTTTTACAGGCTAGCTCAGGACGAAAAAAGACGCCGTAATTTGCGGGTGGGACGGGTGGGACATGTCGATATTGTCCCCACCACTTTTGAAACATCTCGCGGCATGAATGTACCAATACAAATAAACAAAACATCTCCAGTTAACTAGCAGAGCATTCATTTCGTTCGTTTGTTAAATAAGAGGCGATCTAGCGCTGAAATGTGTTGTTTCTGAAATCAAGTGATCCAAGTGCTCGTTGCCGCTGCGATCAGTGGCACTGATACTGTGTTCTCTTGTGGCTCACGCACAGTCTTCACTCGGACGCGCGCTTCAATGTGGAGAGACTCTCTATTCGTTCCGGTGAAATTACAAAACAAACTGCACACAAACGTGTCCCTGCCTGATATACAACCACTGATAATCGGTTTTGATTAAAAAAAACAAAATAAAAACCGATATGAGTGCGGATTAGAACCCAGAACCTCTGAAATGCTTGGCAAAAGTTCTGCCCCTGGACCATTTAAATACACGCTTTGAATAGTCGGATCAACATATAATATCATTGACTGCCAGGATTGGTAGTTCGGGAGCAGCGGACAGAGGCTGGAAGTACGCATCTGGTATCGCGTAGGGATCACACCCTAACGATATTATTTTTTGAAAGTAGCGTTTCTTTTCATGGCAGTCGAGGTGCGAAATGTTGTCTTTCGTAGCCATTTACTGTATCCGTACGAAGCTGTAAATAGTAGCAAGCTAGCTAGTTAGTGCTTGTCAGTACCATAGTAGACAGTACTCGGTAGGTACTCAAGATGGCGGCAGTCAACTGGAAAAAAAGCGGATGACGTGAGAGGTCACGTGACTGATATTCATGTTTAGACCAGGGATGTAAAACTTAGGGTACATTTTCACGACAACGATATGCTTAAAATTAAGTTTTTCCTTTGAGTTTTCCGCGTACAGGCGGCAACGATCCCCATTCACATGGATCCACGAAAACAAATAAAAACCATGTATTCTGCTGCCAGGCCATTAGATGGCGATGAAACACTAAAGACTGAACATGTAATACCTATGTGCATGACGTCATCATCTTCAAAGATTCGCTTTTGTTGTTTACACAAAGACCGTTTTTTAAAAACGTGTACTTTGAAACCCGTTTTCAAAACTTTGCGTTTTCAGGCACCCAAAACGGCATTGTCGTGTAAACAAGCGACCAAAACGCATAAAAAGTTTTTAGTCGAAAACGGAGTCGTGTAAACAGCCCCTTTGTTCCTGGAGGGCCACAGGCCTGCAGAGTTTAATGTCAACCCTAGTTAAACACACCTGATCCAGCTCATCAAGTCCTTCATGCTCATTTGAAAACTACAGGTATGTGTGTTGGAGCAGGGTTAGGCCCTTCAAGAAATTAGTTTGACACCCCTGAGTGAATGGATGCTTTGAAGATGTGAATAAACATCGGATAGCATTTTAGAGTCTTCAGAGTCTTAGAGTTATCATCTTCACATTTAAAACATGATCAGGCCTGTGGTTTTAGCTGCGTTGCATTTCTATAAGGCTCATTTCATATTTTATTCCATTTAATTTTCAAAGGGAGGGAGAGGGAGGGGGGTGCAGGCTAATAGGTTAAACATTTCCTCATAATGTTTAATCAAAATTACGCGTCTTTCTGTGAAAATGGCAGTCTTCTCTCTGGTGGTGTATGCCAGACTTCTCAATCATTTTGTTCTCTTAAACCCTGCCCTTTCACAATTGACTGCAAGCTTGCATTAATTTTTGAGTGCAGTACGCACATCTCAAAATCCAATCAACAGCCGTTAGATGCAACCGAGTCCCACTCTACCCGTTTTTCTTTTTTTGATAATCCATTACACTTGGATATATGTCACAATACGGATGTAAAGTTCTGTTGCTACCTCATGGTTATTGTGACTTTAATGCAATTTATTGCCCAAACTGTTTTTTTTAAATATATATATATAATTCACTCAACAGTTTACTCATTTATGTATTCACTCAATATGTTGTTTGCAACATTGTTCTGTTTTTTTTAAATAACTTTTTTATATTTGTTGCTTTGTGTACCTTTTTCAAAATAAAGATCATCTTGTGATTCTAAGTATTGAACTTAAACTTCCCTATTGTTTTGCAGAAGAAAGAATGGCTCTGTCTGAACTGTCAGACTCAGAGACTGATGTCTGGTGGACTTGACCCTCTTCCAGTTCTACCTTCATCTCCCAGCCGTCAACCGGCGGGTTCCCCTCGGCATCAGCAACTGCCCAGCAAGCAGCAGCAAGGGCTTCAGGCAATGTCACCAAAGCAGAAACCTCCAGTTTCTCAACAGAGTGGTTTCTCTTCCCCCCTAGCTAGACCAGCAATTGATATAAAAACATCTGTACAGCCTACTACAGCCACAAAACCTCCTGTGTCTACAACTGCTGCATTTACTTGTGAAGAAGTGAGGAAGGAAACTGCACCCAAACTAATGAAGGGGCCTGACCTTGAAGATAGGGACAATAAACCAACTCTGAAGAGAGGAACAACAGAGTCGCTTCAGACACCTATAAAAGAGGAAAAGAAAGAATTACAGAGTATTACCAAATACTATGAGGTAAGCCATTGGCTCATAGTAATATCTCCATAATTTAGAAAATTTTCTAAATCATTAATCTCAAATATTTTTAACATTAAAATTACTTTCAAAAAGAGGCTAAAGTGACCTTGTATATATTTTCATTGTGTGTTGCATATTATTCTCAGATTTTTAATAAACCATGCTCTTCAGATTTATAAAGAGAGGGCTCAGTGTACTGATTGATAGAGTATCACTCTATAGATTGAATTTATGTTGTGTGCACTAGCATTTGTTTGTCTAAGTGTATCTTTTGTATATGTGTTTTTTGGTCTTCCAGGAAACCACCAAGACAAACAGCAATCATGATTTATCACGGAGCCCACAGAGTTTGAGTGACACTGGCTATTCCTCTGATGGGATCTCCAGTACACATAGTGAAATTACTGGTCTTATCCATGAGGAAGAGCTGAAGATGAGTGAGAGAGGTCTGACTGGGCACCATACACCACCAAGTCCGTCTGAGCTGAATAAGCTGGAGAGCTCCATGCGACCCCTTCTAGAGTCTAAATTTTCATCTGAAGGAGAAAGAGCACAGGACAAAAAGCGAGGAAAACAGCAACACGGTGACTTAAGGAAGCATCAGTCTCGCTCAATATCAATCAGTCCGGAGGAATTTGACTCAGATGAGGACCTTGAAGGCATTATGGAAGAGGAGGAAGATCCAACTGAGGGAGAGTTTAGATCAATTGCTGCTGTAGGAGAGAACAGTGGCCATAAAAAAAGAAATGTCGAACCTGAAGAGATTACTGATGAGGAGTTTATGAGGAGGCAAATTATGGAGATGAGTGCAGATGAGGATAATGTGGATGAAGAGGAAGAAATGGAAGAAGAGGATGATGATGATGATGAAGGCTATGGCTACAAAAAGCTAAAAAAGACACAAAAGCACATTAGTGACGCAGGAAAAGAAAAGCGCCGTCTCACTTACCACTCGAGTAGCTTTGAGGAGGAGAGTACAACAGCAAGTGATGTATACAAAGGATCAGCTGAAGAGGACCTCATGGCCTCGCAAGGAGGGTTGCGCAGATTCAAGACTATAGAATTGAACAACACCAGCAGTTATAGTCGAGACATGGAATTAAACAATGACAATGACCTGAGTCTCGACAGAGAACCTGAGCTGGAGATGGAAAGCCTCACTGGTTCTCCAGAAGAAAGGTCGAGAGGGGAATATTCCTCCACCCTCCCACCAACCACCTCTAGCTACTCCTCGGGGATATCCCCTACTTCCATATCCTCTATGGAAGATGACAGTGACAGTAGTCCTAGTCGCAGGCAGCGTCTGGAGGAGGCGAAGCAGCAGAGGAAGGCCAGGCATCGCTCCCATGGCCCTCTCCTACCTACCATTGAGGATTCTTCAGAAGAAGACGAATTGAGGGAAGAAGAAGAACTCCTAAGGGAGCAGGAAAAGATGAGGGAAGTGGAGCAACAGAGAATACGAAGCACTGTCCGGAAAACAAAACGTGACAAAGAAGAGCTAAGAGCACAAAGACGTAGAGAACGATCCAAGACTCCCCCCAGCAATCTATCCCCCATTGAGGATGCTTCTCCAACAGAGGAGCTGAGACAGGCAGCCGAGATGGAGGAACTCCACCGGTCCTCCTGCTCAGAATACTCTCCTTCGGCTGACTCAGATGGCGAGGGCTATGAAATTTCATCAAAGCTGTACAAATCAGGTAGTGAGTACAACCTACCAACCTTTATGTCACTTTATTCTCCTACCGAAAAACCACAAACTACATCATCGACAGCTGCTACAACTACTTCTTCGAGTAGCAAGCAATTAAAAAGTGCAGAAGAAGTATATGAAGAAATGATGAGGAAAGCAGAGATGTTGCAGAAACTACAAAAGCAGCAGACACCGCAGCAATCTTTACAACAGTACAGCACAAACACCTATCAAGAGTCAGACATTAGAAACAGACAAGATATTGAGGATGAATATGATTATACTGATCAAGATGGTATTCACTTTCAGAATAAGGAGACGGTTGATATCTATGAAGAGATCCGCCAGACCTCACAAAACATTTCAAAGCAGCTTGACGACCAAATGGAGATGGATGTGTCCTACTCAGAAAAGCAGTTACTAGATACAAGCTCAGCCTTTGCTAAGCTTCTGGAACAAAGCAATGCTTTACTGACTCCTGGCACAAGCCCCACCCAGCTCTCAGCGCCAGTATCATTTACTGAAACTGGGACAGGAGGACGGATACCTGATGTTAGAGTAACTCAGCATTTCTCAAAAGATGGGCCCAAAGAGAGACTAAGAAATCAAACAGGTAAAAATGGTATTACACCAGCAGTTGCTGCCACAACTATTGCTGCTTATGGAGTGTATGCCAGGGAAATTGTCACTGTCTCTCAAACTAGTGCCAGTCAAACAGTGTCCAGCACACAACCCAATTTATATGGACGGCAGACTACCACAACCACCGCTAGTGTTTCAAATGTGTCTCAAAAAATATCTGCAATCACTCAGGCTTGCAACCAAAGAGAAAGTGCTGCAAGGAAAATGGCAATTAGCAAAGGACTCCAAATGAGGGATAATTCAACATCATCAGAAGCTATAAATGAATCTGGCCCAAGTTCAATTAGGTGTTATACTTACCATGAAAGGAGTCCTCCTGTTTCTCCCACTTCATCTCCTCTTCATAGTCCAACACGATCTCTCTCTAGGAGAACAGCTGAGCTTTCAACTCAGACAGTTATCCCTTCAATGTTAGCTTCATCTGGAAATGCTTCTCACACCTATCCAGTTGTGGCACAGGGCACTCAGACTTCAGATGGGGTTGTTACACCATGCCTTTTTAGACAGCAGTCCTCTCAAGATACCCATTTTATGATTAGAACAGAAGAGCTTGAGCCCACTAGCCCACCAAAGCCAGTTACAGTCAACACAGCAACATCTCCTTTGTCTTCACCGACAAGGTTTAGCCGCCAATCAACATTTGATGCCTACTCGCCTCCTGTCAGCCCTCCTGATACTCCACCACATCATATATCACCACAGCATGGTTTCTACAAAACCTATAGAGCTGAAAAAGTTAGTGTTGGAACTAGCATGGTCACCACTGCTAGCATGTACACACGTGGATCAATGTCAATGGAAAACATTTCCCTTTGTCGCATTTCCACAGTTCCCGGTACTTCAAGAATTGAGCTTGGACAGAGGTTACAGAGTGGAAGTGTAGTAGATCTACGAACTATAAAGCCAACACCAATTATCATGACTGACCAAGGAATGGATTTGACTTCCTTAGCCACAGAATCTCGAAAATTTTCTGGGTCTGTTGAAGGAAGCCCCATTCGTCAATCCACAACTATTCAGCCCTTAATAATGAACCTGAATACACAGGAGCAGCTGCATGTTGTGACACCAACAGCTACAACTATCAGTGTTACTGTAGCTGCATCTATGTTCATGTCCCAGCCTAAGCACCCCGTGCTCTATTGTGATCCTCTTGAAAACAGAGTTGATTTGGGCAAAGATATGGGAACAGTAGTTTGCCTGGCACCAAACAAGCCACCACAAACTGATCCATCTATACCAAAGATTGATGCTAAGCTGGAAGACCTGAGTATCCAGCAAGAACAGTTACTTAAACAGCAGCAGAAGCTTCAACAGCAACAACAACTTCTTGAGCAGCAGCTTCAGCAACATCATCAGCTTCAACAACAACAAGCTGCCTCTTTTGCTCAGTTAAACTTATCTAGCCAACTACCTCTAATCAAAAAGGATATGCTTGTCACTCAGACAAGCACTGCCACACAGGTTAATGTCATCTCACCGGCTATGACATCTGAGGTTTATAGTGTTGGAGGTTCACTTGAGTTAAGAGGAAAGCCATCAGAGACAGGAATCATGAATCTAACAAATGTCAAGCCTCATGTGATGATGGTCCAGATAGATGGCGCTGCACAAGGAGCTACTATCACACAACTTATCAAATCAGAGGAAGGCCAGGATGCCATGAATTTAACTGGGCAAATAAAATCAGAAAATCAAGTGACTTGCTGTGACATGGTTTATAACCTGCCCTTTGGTGGCAGCTGTGTGGGTGGTCCATTCTCCCAGAAACCAGTCACAGATGAGACTTCTAAGCTATCATCAAGAACACCTTCCACATTACCACAGCTCTATCAACAACTTGATTTACGGCAAGATGGACAGACATACCAAGATTACGCAATTAAATCATACACATTGCCTCTCCCTGGACGGCTTCAACCATCAATGTCTGAAACCAACATTGCAGAGGCAGGGTTGTCATCATATTCAGCAAAGCTTGATCCTCCTTTTCATGGCTCTGGAGAATTATTCACAGACACAGTAAAGGATGGCTATGATGGAGGGTACCTTGGAATGGGGCTTCAATATGGCTCCTACACAGATCTTCGTCAGGGTGATGTTGCTGATCTACCAATTAGAAGGTACAGCTCCTTGACCAATATGAGCTCAGATTATGGATATTTCTCAGGTGATTTTGCAGAGTCTAATCTTGCCCAGTACAGTGCCACAACTGCCAGGGAGATAAGTCGCATGTGTGCAGCTCTTAACTCCATAGATAGATATAGTAGTAACCCTGACATTTTACAGTTGGGCACCGAAAGAAGCAGTGGTCCACCTAGTAGAGTTAATCTGCACCAAAGTCCCAGATTTGGTTTCAAGTACAGCTCAGATGGAAAGCCTCTTTCCCATAGTCAAGCTCTAACTGATCTCATAAATGCAAGACAAGCCAGTCTTCGAGCTATGTATCCATCAGCTATTAGATCAGCTGATGGGATGATCTATTCAACTATTAACACACCAATTGCATCTACCGTTCCAATTACAACCCAGCCAGCTTCTATGCTACGTCCTTTATTAAGAGGGGTATACAGACCTTACCCTACACCAAATATGACACCAGTACCTCTGGCAAGCCTAACTAGATCGCCACTAGCTCCAATGACTGGGCAGACACTTTTCCAATGTCCTACACCTAATCCTCTCCCTCTTACAACATCTATAAAAGTACCTGAGTCTATCACGACAGTTCAAGATACTCCATTGTACCTTGGCAATTCTCCAGTAAGCTTAACAGTAGCTGGAACTGTTACACAACCAATTCAGTCCTCTTCTGTACCTGCTGGTTCTGTCATATCAGCACCTATTTCAACACCAGTGGCCGTGGCAATGAGCCAACCTGAGATCCAGTTGCAACCAATGAATCTATCTCAGCCCTACCATCAGGCCAAGCCCACTGCCCAGCCTCTATTACATCACCAACTACCACAATCTAAATCGTCTGCTCAATCTTATCCTCCAGTGCAGGGTCATCCTATTCCTCCCAAAACACAGCCACCCCCATCATCTCAAGGAGGTAGACCTACTGCTACTGCTACCAGAAATCTTGCTCAAACCCAGGAAAAGGAAACAGAGGAAAGACTGCATCAACAGCAGGAACAACTTTTGCAAATTGAGAGAGAGAGAGTGGAGCTGGAAAAATTGCGACAGCAAAGGCTTCAGGAAGAGCTTGAGCGAGAGCGTTCAGAGTTGCAGAGGCATAGAGAAAAAGAGCAGATACTTGTACAGCGAGAGATTCAGGAATTGCAGACTATAAAGCAACAAGTTTTGCAGCAGCAGCAAACTGAGAGAGAAAGCCAGTTGGTCCTGCAGAGAGAGCAACTGGCTCAACAAAAACAGCAGCTTGACCAGATCCAATCTTTGCAACAACAGTTACAGCAGCAGCTTGAGGAACAAAAGAGACAGAAGACTGCAACAGCTGTTGCTGCAGCCAGTTCAAATACTCAAATCCTGAGTGATCAAGCTGGCAGAATGATTCAGCCACAGGAATTGGCCTCAGATATGTTGTATAATGATGTCCAGGTTTACTTAAGATCACTACCAAATTCTACATCAGAGATATGCTTGAGAAATAGTGAAGATCAGCCAGCAATCTGGTCCATGCGTAAACAAAGATCTATGCCTCGGCTGCAAGATGGTAATGAGGGAGAAGTGACAATGTTCCCCCAAAGACGTGTAGACTGCAGTGTGCAAACAGATGATGAAGATGGAGAGGAGAGGTATCTCGTATCAAGAAGACGACGGACTAGGCGCAGTGTGGACTGCAGTGTTCAGACAGATGATGACGAAGACAAGGCAGAGTGGGAGCAGCCAGTTAGACGTAGACGTTCACGTTACTCAAGACATTCTGCTGAATCTGGTGTAGACCACAAATCCGAAGCATCTCCATTTACCACTTCAACTTCTAAGACAGCATCCTCCAGCATTGCCATCCAGACCATTCAAGATTGTTCTTCCCAAACAGAGACTGAGCAGCTGGTTAGAGTATCCCCGAGCATACATGTCACCATCCAGACCCCAGCAAGGTTGAAATTGTCCACTATATTTCTGGTCCTGAGAGAACACAGAAGGGTCAAAGCTTAGCTTGCCAAACTGACCCTGAGACTCAGTCTCAAAGCGTAGTTATTCCACAGATAAGCATTGCTACCACTGTCAGCCCCACCAGTATCCAGTTAGTTGGTTCAGCTGATTCACTCTCCCCAGGTCAACAGAGTGCTGGGAAGTTTGGGAGGCGGAAGCCTGATCCTTTGGAGTTCGGTTACCAGCAGCATCACCTGCATAATGAGTCACTGTCCAGCTTGATCCGGCAACAACCTAAATCTCCACAGGTGCTGTATTCCCCTGTTTCTCCTCTTTCTTCTCCACAACGCATCATAGAAACATCATTCTCTTCTAGCGAGAGGCTGAATAAAGCACATGTCACCCCACAGCAGAAGTCCTGTATTGCCGAGCCATCACAGAGACATCAGGCCCTTCCCCGCCCGATGAAGAATATTCAGAGATCTCTGTCAGATCCTAAGCCTCTCAGTCCTACTACAGATGAAAATACCAAGGCTAGGATTTCA
>NC_137137.1:36570832-36605832 GCF_949319135.1 Squalius cephalus
TTTTCACCAAAAGCCACGACAGACATCACTTGCTGACCTTGAACACAAGATGCCCACTAATTATGAGGTTATAAGTAATCCTACAGTTGTAGTATCAACCACTTCCCAAGATATCAGTTACAGCCAGTCTGGTTTGGGTTCATCTTATGGCCAATACAGCACTACTATGGCAAGCACTTATGGTCCCTACTCCTCTTCTGTTTCAAATACATATGGTGGGTCTTTAACAACCTCCGCAGCCTCTGGTTATGGGCCATACACATCAATCTCATCCAGTAGTTATGGGCCGTACACAACAACTATTGCAAATACTTATGGATATACAGTAACTACAGCCAGTTCCTATGGGCAATATAATACAGTTCCTACAAATACATATGGGCAGACAACACTATCTGACCATATACATTCAATGGAAAGCCCCTCTATGTACTCCAGTGAAGGCCTATATGGATCCTCCAACCTAGATCAGAATGTCCCAAGGAACTATGTCATGATCGATGACATATGTGAACTCACCAAAGAAGGCACTAGTTTAGACTCACATCGCAATGACGGTCATGGACGATATGGGAGTGATGGACTTCACACTCGAGGGGGGAGCTCTTTTGGCAGACCAGAGGATGAACGTGAGACAGATCTGTACGACCAGCATCATGGCAGGGGTAAGAGCACCTGCAGCTACCAAGCACAAGGGGCAAATACGCATGGCCGGGTAGTGGGAAGCAGTAGCATGGGTGGGGGATCATCATATTACTATGATGACAGCAGTCACTCAACACCTACATGGGCAGCCCAAAAGCACTCTTCAAAGAACCTGTGCCCTTCAGCCGTCATGTCCTCCAAGAGGAGCAAACATCGTAAACAAGGCATTGAGCAGAAGATGTCCAAGTTTTCCCCAATTGAGGAAGCTCATGATGTGGAGGCAGATCTGGCCTCTTACACCATGAGCCCCTCTACAACCAGTGGTTATGGCTCAGGTTCCCATTACCATAAACTTCAGGATGACATCTATGGGCTACGGAGTACTTACAGTCAACATCGGGGCTCCTATAATGATGAACGTCTCTATGGCTATGGCAGGTCCCGTTCAACTGGCTATGGCATGGACAAAATCCCTCCCTGTGAGAGGGGCTACAGAAGCAGGTCATATGAACGGGACCGTGTAGACCGGTCATACCACAGCAACTATGGCCACAGTGTGCGCCCCACTTTGCAGTCTCAATATTCAGAAAAGGAGAACTCCCACCTCATGACAAAGCTCATGGGTGTTGGGAGGGCTTTCGGCTATCCATCAAATTCATATGGTTCAAGTCACTCTCTACCCGATGTGCAGGACCATATTCGAGACCTGCCCCGGACCCATGTCTACAAACCAGATGATATGTATATAATTGACGATATGCATTGTGCTGTTTCTGACAGCGAAGGTAATTGGGAGCTGAATGCCAGCGTTACTGCCCACTTTAAACATCCCCCACCCACCCAGAGAAAGAGAGTGAATAGCTGAAGTAAAGAAGTGAAAATCAAGTGCATGCCCATGTTTTGTCTTCAGGCAACATGCAGCTTTCAATAAAACTGACTCTCGATGTTGTGCTCAGTTCCAAAAACTGCATGAGCTGCTGTGTGGTCTCTTTATTTTTGCCCACTCTTGCTCCTTTCCAAGGTGTTTCATTTGTGTGTGGTATTGAATGGTTTTGACATCCATTTGAGATCATTGTTTTGTATGTTGTATATTGAGTTTAAATACATTGCATGCTTTTTCTTTAAGCCTGGCTATTTTTGTTCTTCTTTTTCTTTTGCATGGTCTCAGTGTGCAATCGTCTTTCACCATCAGACATGGAGATTGACTGTGATCTGCTTTTGGTTTCCAAAGCATACCATCTCGGTCAAGAGGAGACAGACTGGTTTGAGAAGCCCCGTGATGTTCGTGGTTCCCGCCACTATGGCAGCAGTGGTCATTCTGGGAGACGAGGCCATGTCAAGCACACATACCATGATTATGATGAGCCACCAGAAGATCTTTGGCCACAAGATGATTATGGTCAAACCCGCCATGTTTCCTCTAGAGAGCAACGTCATCAAAGCAGTGGAAGTTCTGGTAGGCACTCCTCACGCCACTCAGATGAGCCTCGTTCCTCTCGATCATCGCGTTCCTCAAAGGATCCATCGATGCGGCATGACTCCCGCTCCCTGTCATCTTCAGGGAGGAGGGGAGACTCTCGTTCTCAGGGATACCAATCCTCAGATTATTCCCGTGACACCTCAGGCCACCAACATAGCTCCCGCTCTGGAAAACAGTCCTCCCACCATCAAGGGTCCTCCAGTAGGAAGCAACAGGACCACCCCTCGTCATCCCGGCAACAAGGATCTCTTGGGCCTGGACAGAAGGGACAAGGTGGACCTTCGAGTTCAAGCAGGCAAGCTGGCTCCCAGCCACTTGTTGATGGGCAGCAAGGCCAGAGAGCACAGCTGCAACAGCAGGCACAGACATCCGCTACCAGGTCAGGGTCACAGATATCTGCCACAGGCACAGCGCAACCACAGTTAGTACAAGCCCAGCAACTGCAAGCTAAACCTGGCCAGACTGGTCCAATGGCTCGACAACCCGCCTCAGTAGTACAGACCTCCCCAGCTGCAGTAAGTAAATATTTTGAGACATACATAAAGTAATTTAATTAAATAGCCAGATATTTTCTTAAAAGTAGAGTCTCCTATTCAGCATTTTCCTGTGATGTTTATAATCTTTAGACTTAATGAACATTATGGATGAGATTTATGAATGCTTGCAGTAATATGTCACAGAATTTTAAATATTTTTCCTGTTCTTCTTAAGTCTGTGCTTAGTCATATTGAGCCATATTAGTAAATAGTGTAGCTTTCCAGAGTTTCAGGGTTCATTAAAGGATTAGTTAATTTGCTCATCCTCAGGCCATTTAAGATGTAGCTGACTTTCTTCAGTAGCACACTATGGGCCAGATTTAATAACAGCTTGTGCCAGCGCAAACCCTCTTTTGGCGTTAAAAAACTACTGTCAGGATTTACTAAAGACGCAGTGAAAAATTAGCGCTGAAAAGGCATGGACAGTTGTTTTTGCGGCTGACCTTATTGGATATGCATTTGTAGGAGTTTCCCTTTCAGGCGCAAAATTTATGGGATGAGGTTATTTAAATGATTCCCGCAAGGTGATTTACTAAGGTTTGCGCTCGTCAATGTACTGGTGTTTGCGCCATCATTTACCGCCCCAAAAAAATCACCACTTAAAACAGACGTTACCTGGTAGATTGCGTTGGTCATTATGGAAATGATCTGACTGCGTCTGTGTTCTTTAATTTGCGTGTCATCAGTAGATCACGCGCAGAACTTTCCACTCCCATCGGCACTGTTTGGGAATTGCGCTCTCACGCTAATTTGCCCTGTTTAGTAAATCTGCCCCTTAAGATGATTTTAGCTAAGCCCACGGTCTTTGGTGATTCATAAATGCAGGTCAATGGGTGCTTTCTATCCCAGATAGCAGAAAAGCAGATACAGGCAACACAAAATGAATCCCTGTGACTCCTGATGATATATTCTTATGAATGGTCTATATATGGTCTAATGAAGCAAAACAATCCGTCTGTGCAAGAAACTAAACATTATTTACAATATTATTACCTGTAATCCATAGCCTTGAGATTTCTCTCACATGATGTATATGCACAATAGCAAAATAGCATTGTAATGCCCTTGTGACAACAGAGGCTGTCTACCTCTGATGTACTGTATGCGCAGAGGCAAAATCATGCATGAAATATGTTGTTTACAAAAGAGAGGGAGGACGCATGTGCAGATCAAACGCCTTCATCAGCAGTTTAACACCAGCAAGTAAAGCAGTTTATAAAAGGCTGGACAAACATGGCTGATGATTCTGATGTAAAACAAGAAGAAGATTTTGCCCAGCCCTACTTGTTCATACCTAAATATACCAATAAATAATTTAGAGAGCTGAAGGAAGCAGTGGCAGCGCCTTAACCACAAGCCTTGGGGAGACAGAGGGCTCTTGAGATGTGGTGGTGCTCGTGTTCTCAGGACCATGCAATGACAGCAGAGCTACAGAGCCTCTGTTGTCAAGAGTCGGGCATTGAAATGCCATTTTGCTATCATGCTTTTTCAGAAAAAGCTTGAGCTCCTGATTCTTGTGAATGTGCACAGGACCATTTGCCTGAGGCTATGGATTACAGGTAATAATGTTTTAAATAATGTTCAGTTTCTTGCATCGTTTTTCAGGAGCCATGGGGATTTAGGTTGAGTTGCCTGAATCTGCTGTTTTGACTCTCAAAGTGATGGCACTCGTTGACTTACAATTTATGAATCGCCAAGGACAATGGGTTCACATTCAGTGTTCTGCTAAAGAAAGAAAGTACATAATTTTGAGGGGAACTATTCTTTTAAGAGTAAAGCCATCAGAAGTAAGACTCAGATTTCTGTGGCCGGATGAGATGAACCTTATTATTTTGTATCTGTTTTACCTGTACCTGGTTTATTACTGGTCTTGCAAGGCAGCACTGTATTGTTCTTCTGGGCCTGTATTATAGAAACATCCTAACTTACAATCCTATCCTGTCTGTTTATCCCCTCTAATAACTTTGTCAAATCTCAGGTCAAGAATACTGCATTATGTGTGTCAATGCTTCTGCGCAGGCAACTAAAAACAAGACACATGCTTTGTGCATAACAACGTCAAAGACCTAAAAGGCTTACCTGAAACGTTAAGACCATAGTTGCTGCCTTGCAAGCACTGGCAATTATCACCCCCAGCAAGAGCAAACCTTATTTTTCTTCTAATGCCATTCTACTATTTACATTTGCATAGTTACATAATCTTTTGTCTATGTTTCGGATGCCTAACACATTTCCTGTATTCACCATCTCTGTTCTATACTCTGCTCTGTTACAAAACTCCCCTTTCTTTAGTGCCTGCTTAAGTTATAGATTGAAAGAGTGAGTTATAGTTTTCTTTTAAACAGCACTTTTAAAGTTTACATATATTTTAAATCATCAAGTTTAAATCATAATATTGATTTTGTTTAATTTCACATTTCACAAAAATAAAATATAATTACACCATATCAATTGAACTGAACTTTAAATTACAATATAAGCAGTAGTTTTAATATATGAAATGAATAGGTGTATTTTATGAACATGTGTCTCTTGTCTCCGACAGATTAAACCAGAGCCGACCCCTGCCACTGCTATTGGAGCTAAAGCAGTCCCCGGCCAGCCTGCCAAAATAGCTCAACCTCCACTTACCGGGATAGGTAATTGTGCTCAAAAAACATGGCCTAGATTCACTTAAATCTCAATCAAAGGACAGCATTTTGTCATATGCATACCATGGTTGTCTTTTTTTTATTTACTGTGGATTTAGTGTGTGGTAATTGTACCAAATGTCAGCCGTGCTGCTCAGTGCTCTCGCTAAATACCAGGGATATACAAGAGTGATGAATTTAATATATCAGTGAGAAAGAACCTATAAGTAACAATAATGTAAATATCTAGTTCTTTCATGAAACTCTAGATGTCTCAGGCTGATCGGTCCTTTACATGCAATCTGTTAGCAATCACATCATTTACTGGACGCCGCAAGCTGACTGTCCTCTGCTGAGTCGGCAGTCCATGAGCTTTCTTGCTCGACGTTTAAATGCTGTAACCCCTCCACCTCCCCAGCTCCACCTGTGTAGATCTGCTGCAGGAGTTATGTCTGTCTGTTCATGCATTTCTCAAAAATAACACTGTTCCTGCCTCTGATATACGATCGGCCTCCGTGGGGAAAAACAAATGTTACACACAGGGTTTGAAATGAACACACGCCAACCCGCCAAATGCGGGTAAACATCAACTGTGCCGGGTAACGCTGTCAAATCACTATATATACAGTATAGTACTGTGCAAAAGTCTTAGGCATGTTAACCCCCCCCCCCCTCCAAAAAAATGGTTGTAAGTCAGTTATTTCTATCTTTTGCTGTAGTGTGTCAGTAGGAAATATCAGTTTACATTTCCAAACATTCTTTTTGCCATTAATTGTAATAATCCAGTGAGATTTGTGTCTGACAACAGCCGGTATAATCTGATCTCACCATCATCGAGTCCGTCTGTGATTACATGAAGAAACAGAAGAAACTGAGACAGACTAAATCCAGAAGAACTGCGGGAACGTCTCCGAGACGCTTGAAGAAACCTTCCTGAAGAACTATGCGCAAGTGGACCTGGACAAAAGCCGTTTTAAACGCAAATATTGATTTGAATTAGTTAATAGAAGTTAAATCATAAATAAATTCAATTTGTGATTTTATTTTAGAAAGCATTCTCACTTTACAGCATTTTAACACAAGTGCCAGTACTCTTCACAGTCCTGTAGCTTTGCAGGAAGGTTTCTTCAAGCGTCTCGGAGACGTTCCCGCAGTTCTTCTGGATTTAGTCTGTCTCAGTTTCTTCTGTTTCTTCATGTAATCACAGACGGACTCGATGATGGTGAGATCAGATTATACCGGCTGCTGTCAGACACAAATCTCACTGGATTATTACAATTAATGGCAAAAAGAATGTTTGGAAATGTAAGCTGATATTTCCTACTGACACACGACAGCAAAAGATAGAAATAACTGACTTACAACCATTTTTTTGGGGGGGGGGGGGGGGGGGGGGATTAACATGCCTAAGACTTTTGCACAGTACTATATATATATATATATATATATATAAGATGTGACATAGTTAATCTGGTTCATTTCTTTTGTTTTCTTTTTTATTATTATTTTTGTCTAGTAGAAGTTGTGAATGGCCGATAAATGTAGTAGTCAAATTGGCCAGTGAGTGAAAACAGTTCATTTCAAACCCTGGTTACACCAAATAAATGAGTGAAGAATGAGTGTATACTATTGATCTATCGGCAGGACAGCCATGTAATGACAGTACATACTTCGAAGAAAATATATAGTATAATGATGTGTCATCATGAAACTCTTGATATTTAGTAAAAGCAATAAAAAGCACGGGTGCATGAAAGGAAACGTGGCCCGAAAAATTTTTACGTCATGCCAATGAGAATAACCGGGATTAGGAATTTCTCCGGATGGACTTCTGGTGGCAGAGATGGTCCTTACATGCATTTCAAGTTGGGTTCAAGTTTGGTGAATTTGACATTTTTTTTATTTGGCCGTGGCATCTTCGTGAGCGGTGCTTTTGGATAGTTACACAATGAACAAGGCGATAACTCAAGCGGTGTCTACTCAAACACTTCTTTATAATGCCACTGTTCAAGGGCTATAAAGTGCTGTACATGTGCTGTGTCTTGAGGATTAATGTGTGGTCGCTGTCTGATCATTACATTACCTAGATTTTCCTCCCATATCCATATGAAGTGGGATATATGTGTCTGTTGACGATGCTCCCATGATTCTCTAGGCTCCAAGGCTCCTCTGAGGCCCGGTGGGATCGGCAGTGCCGCCGCGGGTCAGGCGGGTCAGACGGGTGTAGAAGGAGACAGCATCATGTCTAAAATCCTGCCTGGAGGAGCAGCAGAACAGGCTGGGAAATTAGGAGAAGGTGAGCAGAGTTTCCCATACTTTTAGTCCATTACTATTAAAGGACTAGTTCACTTCAGAATTATAATGTCCTGATAATTTACTGTCCCTCCCGTCATCCAAATTTCTCATGTCTGTCTTTCTTCAGTCGAAAGGAATTGAAGGTTTTTGAGGAAAACGTTCCAGGATTGTCCTCCATATAGTGTCTTCAATGGGGGTCGAAGGTCCAGATGTGAGTTTCAGTGCAGCTTCAAAGTCTCGACACGATCCAGCCGAGGAATAAGAGTCTCATCTAGACAAACCAGCGGACATTTTATAAAGAAATAAACATTTATATACTTTTAACCACTAATGCTCGTCACACATTACGTGATCAGGTTGAAAGGTCACGCGTGTTCCGGTTCAGAAATGTAGACTAGAGCGAAAAACTCAATCTCATTTTCTCCTCCAACTTCAAAATAGTCCGACATCGTTGCTTCACCTTTTATTTATTTTTGTAAATAGCGTTTGACTCAGTCTTTGCACGTTCGCTTTGTAAACACTGGATCGGTACTTCCGCCTGATTATAAAATGTCCGCTGGTTTGTCTAGATGAGACTCTTATTCCTCGGCTGGATCGAGTCGAGACTTTGAAGCTGCACTGAAACTCACATCTGGACCTTCGACCCGTTGGACCCCATTGAAGACACTATATGGAGGAACATCCTGGAGTGTTTTCCTCAAAAACCTTCATTTCTTTTCCACTGAAGAAAGAAAGACATGAACATCTTGGACGGCGTGTGGAAGAGTAAATTATCAGGAGATTTTAATTCTGAAGTGAACTAATCCTTTAAAGGCCTAGTTTGAGTAATGCATGGGCCAGTCAGAGAGTCTTATTAATCTGTGTTTTTTCTGAAATATTTTTCATTTGGAAAAAGGCATGTAATTAATTGTACAATACTTTTTATAACCAATACTCTTGGTTTTCTCCTTTTATTTTAACTTTTTTTCTGCGACTGGCACAGCCATCTCTGGGTTTGGCAAGAAGTTCTCCTCCTTGTGGTGAGGAAGCACAGTTAAAGGTGGGCGCAATTACTGCAGATTCAATGGTCCGTCGTTAATGAGTAACTATGCAGGACTAATGAGAAGTACTAGATTAACACTTCAGCTACTACTAACTCATTTGGAAACAAGCTTAACTAATCAGTAAGTGATATCAAATTTAGAAATGAGATAGTGCCATGTTAGATAATCAATAATATTTACAGAATGTGATTAGCTTCATATAATAACTATAAACTATGACAAATTATAAAGAATTATCAATTGCAGTGTGGTCGGAGAGATTGAACAGTTGATTGAATACAGTGCATTATAATAAAGTGGCATATTTCTAGCTTTACAGTGATTATCTGTATTTCTTCTGTGTTATTTCAGGGTGTCTACAATGACAGAGGACATTTTTGCACTGGAAAAACCTATGAAGTTTCGCTATAATGTTTTAATTTAAAGAGAAGACAACACAAGAAAGTGAGAGGGAGAGAAGCTACCTGGTCGTTCTGGTAAGGGAAAAAAACATCATGCATATTATATTAGGGCTGTGTGGTATCACATATTGTTAGAAATAGTTGGTGATATTGCAACGTTTTGTAAAAAACATTTATAGAATAGAATTGTCTTGTTTTTTTGTTTTTTTAAGCCAACCAGGACTGGAATCACAGGACTCTACCAACTCAAGATCATAATTCAATGGAGACAACACTATTCGCTCTGAAAGCCTGTAAGTAGCTTTAAAATGAGGAGTTTTGAAACGTCATAGTCTTTATCCAGGGGCTGGAAAGATGGAAAGATGGATTGGTGACAGTGGCGAGCGGCTTTACTGATCAAGAAGCGTTGGGTCGAGCATCAGCTGGACTATTGAATGACAGCAACATAGTGTCGGCCCAGATCCGGCCCACGTCTGGTACACAGGGATTGCACACGGCCCGGATCTGGGCCGACACTATGTTGCTGTCCGGGAGGGAAGAATCCTGGAAATTAGAATCCAATTTAGCCAGCCAATGTTGTCTAATCTATAAAGGTATGGAAGTCCACTCAGGGCATGGATGTATTAGGGTTAGATGACCCAAAAATGATCATTACTGATGGGAAACCTGTTTGAAAATAGTCATTATTTTCACATTTGACGTTAAGAATGTCTGTCATTGGATTGTAATGCCGTCTTTGTGTTCCATATCGTTCTTCTTCAGATTATTTGGGAATTCAGTTTCTGTGTTCCATCCGAACCGCACGGCCAAAGATATTCCCATCTCTGTTCGGGAAGAGACAGAAAGAGAGCGATCAGCACACGACGCGGGTCGATGAAGCCGACAGTCGATCCTGCGCTTTACTCCGGAAACAAGCCGACACGATCCCAGTTCCTCACGGAGAAGTGTGATTCCCAGTTTCCCTCGGGAAACGCTCTTCACTCCCCTCTCAGGATCCGAAGAAACAGCACTGTTGGAACACTTAGAAAAACTTCATAGGTTTTTCCTAAAAGAAGAAGAAGAAAAAAAAAGGAAAATCATGAACATGGTTACTGTAACACACATCTCTATGCTAAGTCCTTTAACTCGACATTCCAGAATGAGGAAGAAAAAAAAAAACCTGTTTGTTTGTTTTTGTCTTTTTTTGTTTTCCTTCTCTTGCTATGTGCTATACAAGTGTAAAGTGGACTCGGAGTGCATGCAATCCAAGACCTTACACTGTTCACGATATCAAGGAGAGATCGACGATGAGTTTACACTCGAGCAGAGAGAAGACGAGGAGGACGAGACGAGCCCAACACACGAGACTCCGAACATCACGTCGGAAGAGATCACAGCGTCAGGTTCTGGCCGATCAGGTCTTTTTTATTCATTATCCTTTCCAAAGTGTCCGGAAATTGTCCTCAGGCAGAAGATGGGGTATTTTTACAACAATCCTGCGGTATCGGCGAGGTGGAATATTGTGCATTATCTTTTTTTGTTTAGTTGTTCGATTGTCGCCTTACTATGTTTGTAGATATTTTTCTAATCACAGTTTCTATTTATTTATTTATTTTTTTCGCATTGTTTGTATATGGAAAAAGTTTATTTCTATTTTTAAAATTTTTCAAATAAGTTTCTTCATTTAATTCACTGCTGTTTTAAATCCATCGTCACTTGTTTACAGCTTTTCTTTCGTTAGATATATTTGGGTTGAGTTTATTTTTATCGGTTTAAAACTAGATCAAAAGCAATAGATGATGGAGGTCAGCGAGTAAAGAGCACAATTGTTCGATGTTTTTACAGTAGTGGTCAGGAGAGGCTGTGATATATATCTCTATGGTTCAGGATCATTAAAGAAGTGATGCCCAGTCTCTTACGATAACACATTAGGTGTCAAAGCCATGTTTCTTTTAAAAGGTTTTTTATTAAACAATGGTAATAATTAAGAAAAACACAAAGCTAGTTGGAGAAATAAAGGAGCTGTTTAGTGGAATGTTGGATCTTTTAAGCAAGTAGAGATTGCATGTTTAAAAAAAAGAAAAATATTGATATTGCTATATGTTCTAATGGTATGTGTGAATGATTTTGGATGTGTGTTTGTATGCATCTACATTTGTTATCATTCAATCAATCAAAAAAAAAAGAACAAAAAAAAAAAGAACATCAAAAATCTGACCAACAACCAGAAACGAAACATTCGGTCAGAGGACTTTAAATTCAGACCTTCTATGCAATGAATTTCTCATCTGAGAAAGAAAAAAAAAATGGTTGTATTGAAACTAAATAAAACACCTAATCCAATAGTAGATCCACAGATGTTATTAGGCGGCTGATGTGTTTGTATAAGAGAAACTGACCTGTAAATAATCACCTGAATGGAGATTTAGTTTCCCATTGTTGTGGCATGTTTCCCATTGCTGAGACGGAACCGATTAGCCATAGCGATTAACACGAGCGTCAGTCATCCCTCACTGTCCACGGACGGCCGTCGCCGCTATAGACTGAAAGATAGCCTATATATGATGCGTAGCTGGTGCAATACTGTAATAACACAAGTATGATATATGAGGAGGTTTATATGGGAAGGGCTGCCCGTTGTGTTCAGAAAGGCTTGTTTATATGTATTGGGATATATTTATTTTTTCAAAAAGACGTTTTAAATGACTATATACCAACATTTAATAAATCATATTTTATTAAACAAATAGATATTATGTAAATGGATTAGGGGCAGCACCTGAGAGAGATATGTAATGATGTATAATGATCAGATATATAGAAGCACCGACAGAAAACTGTGTGTACTGCCTGCAATATCAACCGTATAGCGTTCATTCATGTGTGCGTCTGATCCTTTCACCTCAGGAAAGCATAGACTCAATGCACCAAGGGGAGATTCTTTATGCATAGATATAAGGGCTTAATTACAATACCAAGAAAGCCATTCATTCTTACACCCTAGGTTTGATTCATTAGGGCTTTTGACTGTGATGTATGTCAGGGAACGCAGATCACCTGCCATTATCTGTGCTTTATTTACTCACTCATTCGTGCATCGTGATCCTTTTACTGGGTTAGACAACAGTTACTCTTGTAGGAGTAGATTAGTGGCACGAAGAAAGAAACACATGACAGGGAAATAAAACATAAAGGAATCAATCAAGGTTAAAGTATGTGAGAAGTGCATGGGCCTTAAGCAGCCTCGTCCCGATCCTTCGCTGCTCAACCACCCCACCCTTAAACACACATCGATATCGCTGTAAAACATGTAAATTGTACTATACTTCTGCACACGAAACATTCAAAGCAAGGTGTACAATGACCTGGTGTTTTGTGTAAATTAAGTCTTAAAAAAAAGGAGCATCACGACATAAACAGAAACCAAATAAACACATAAATATTCCAATGAATCACACTGTGTATGTGACCGGCTCATGTGGACTGTTTGGAAATGTAAAAAAATATATGAAAAAAAAAAAAGCATTGTATTGAGACATTTTTGGTCTTTGGTCTATACTTGTTGTGATTGTAAAAAAACTCTTTTTTTAAAAAAAAAAAAAAAGAGAAAACGGCTTCCATGTAATTTGTGGATGGGGAATTTAAGTCGACATGTATTTTAGGGAAAAAAAGAAGAAAAAAACAGACAACAGTTTGAAGGTGGTCGAAAATAAAGTGTTACACTGACTGTTGTGGGAGCGTATCCATATATCCATTGTAAACTTTGTGTTTGTTTCAGTGTATACCTGTAGTAGGCTTGATGTAACGTCATGTTGTGTGATGAAAGTAATAATGACCCTCCGATACAATCAGGAAAAAATAAAAGAGGATTTTAAACAACACCTGCCTCCAGCTGTCCTCTTCACCCCTGTGACACACACACACACACACACACACACACACAGATGTTAGATATTACTAGTCTGATAATCATCTTATCATCTACAAGAGCCACAACAAACATGAGAATCTGAGAGAAGAAAACGTTTTCAGGAATCATTACTACATACTTGCAAATGCAAATGTGGTCAGTATTTTGATTTAAATATATTGGTAAATGATAAAATAACCAAATCATTCAAACAAATCAGTTAACTTTATTTAATTGGGTCCAATTTAATACACATACCAATAGGACAAACCAAAAATATTCAGCATTTAAAGTGCGCCTGTGATGGAAATCCAGCTTTTAATGTAGTTTATGTGTCTATGTGGTGTTTTTAATCTGCTTTAAGACAAACCATGTGTAAGTTCATAAGTCGACACCATTGCTGAGTATTTCCTCCTTAAAACTGCAGTGAACCAAAGACAGTCTCAAAAACACGCTTTGAAATCGCTGGTGTTTCTGACGTCACAAACTACCTTGTAACCAATCAGATCAACGTGTGATCGTCAACCAGTGGATCTCTGAGCTGAGTGAGTGAGTGGAGGCGGGGCTCATTTGCATATTCATAGAACCGCACATACTAAATGAGGAAAGGGTGTCGAGTTACATTCAAGATATTATAAGGCATGAAGACATTTTTTTCAAGAAATTTTTTTTAATTATGTAATTTAGGTGATCAAAGATGAGTTGGGTTATTGACTACAGGGGGACTTTAAGACATTTCAACTTAAAGACTTAAAAAACTTAAACTGACTTTATAAATTGAGCTGAATCTGCTCAAATTATTTTGAATAGTTAATGTAACATATATATATATATGTATATGTATGTATATGTATATGTGTGTGTGTGTGGTCATAACATATTGATTATGTAAATTTTACAGTGTATAACTGGGCCTGAAGACATTGTAGTATTACCCTAAAATGAAAACTTAAGTGAAGCTTTATATAATTTTAAAATTCTAAAAACACCACAGATAAAATAGGTTTTTGATTAACATGAAAGAATCAAGTATGATCATAAGATTAATAATGTATGTCAAATGATATAAACCAAAAAGTCCCTTTTCTGATATAAATAACACTCACGTAATCGCATCTGACCAATCAGAGACGCGTCCTTCAGCGTGGAGCTCCGCCCCCTCAGCTCCATCTGACCAATGAGAGACGCGTCCCGCTGCGTGGAGCCCCGCCCTCTCAGGTCTCCATGTTCAACCGCAGGATTCTCCTCTCTCAGCGACTCACTTCACACTGCGCTGTCATCATGGGCTCAAAGGTACTGACAAATCACTCAGACATCATGTACAACAACATCATTACATGTGTATTTCACTCTTTACACCGCAACAGAACACACACACACACACACACTGCTCATTCTCAACGGGTGAACAACAGCAACTTCCGCGTCACGTGCTGGGAGCAGACGATCAGTTTAAACACACACATGTTCTGTGGTTCATACATTGAGTGTGTGTGTGTGTGTGTGTGTGTGTGTGTGTGTGTGTGTGTGAGGTGCTCCGGGAGCCGGCAGAGATCGCTCAGCTGTACCGGGATCAGTGTCGGTTCCCCGCCTTGTGTCGCGCTGACGTGGGTCCCGTGGTGACGTCACGATACGGAGGACAGTACTGCAACATCTACACAGGTTCAGACTCTATTAACACACACTATTAAACTCACCTTCATCACAACTATTAAACACACACACTATTAAACTCACCGTCATCACTGACGTGTCACGCCAACTATTAAAACACAATTAGATCACCATCATCATCATTAACCCCGTAAAGTCTACTGTACTGTACAGTTTCTAAGGCCTCTACATTCTCAACATGATCAAAACTTCGCTGAAAAACCTGTTGTACTTCATGTTTTCTGTCGTCTGACTGACAGTTTTTAGCAAGTTTAAGGCTTTTTAGTATAATTGTAAAAAGCAAAAATGAAACCTTCACTGATTTTTTAAAGTAAACGTAAGGATCATTTTTAGATGAGCACTTACTGGCCTGAAGTGACTTATGTTTACTTGATTGTCCAGGCATCATTTTTGTTTCTAAGAAAAAATCACGAGTATTAAATATGATCTTCAGGCTTTTAAGGAAGGTTTATTAGTTCATTCATCATCATTGCATATGTGTGTTTTAAAACTAGAGCTTTGATCATAAAACTAAGCACTAAGTATCATCTTACTAAGACATATTGTTGTCAGATGAATTGTATGTAAGTATCTGCAACACTGTTATAAAGCATCAAGCATCACAATTTCATAATTATCAGTATCAGTGTATTAGATTATTCTTAACGGGACAGCAGCCTAATATTCCTGCTCTGTGTTTCTAATGTTAATCTATGGAAGCTTGTTTCCGCCACAGAATAAAACATTTTAAAAGATAATTGCAACTTTTTATCTCACAATTCTGACTTTATATCTCACAATTCTGACTTTATATCTCACAATTCTGACTTTATATCTCACAATTCTGACTTTATATCTCGCAATTCTGACTTTATATCACACAATTCTGACTTTATATCTCGCAATTCTGACTTTATATCACACAATTCTGACTTTATATCACACAATTCTGACTTTATATCACACAATTCTGACTTTATATCACACAATTCTGACTTTATATCACACAATTCTGACTTTATATCTCGCAATTCTGACTTTATATCACACAATTCTGACTTTATATCTCGCAATTCTGACTTTATATCACAATTCTGACTTTATAACTCACAATTCTGAGTTTATATCTCACAATTCTGAGTTTATATCTCGCAATTCTGACTTTATATCTCGCAATTCTGACTTTATATCTCACAATTCTGAGTTTATATCTCGCAATTCTGACTTTATATCTCACAATTCTGAGTTTATATCTCACAATTCTGAGTTTATATCTCGCAATTCTGACTTTATATCTCAATTCTGACTTTATATCTCACAATTCTGAGTTTATATCTCGCAATTCTGACTTTATATCTCGCAATTCTGACTTTATATCTCGCAATTATGACTTTATATCTCGCACTTCTGACTTTATATCTCGCAATTCTGACTTTATATCTCGCAATTATGACTTTATATCTCACAATTCTGAGTTTATATCTCACAATTCTGACTTTATATCTCGCAATTATGACTTTATATCTCGCAATTATGACTTTATATCTCGCAATTATGACTTTATATCTCGCAATTATGACTTTATATCTCACAATTATGACTTTATATCTCACAATTCTGACTTTATATCTCGCAATTCTGACTTTATATCTCGCAATTCTGACTTTATATCTCGCAATTCTGACTTTATATCTCGCAATTATGACTTTATATCTCGCAATTATGACTTTATATCTCGCAATTATGACTTTATATCTCGCAATTCTGACTTTATATCTCACAATTCTGACTTTATATCTCGCAATTATGACTTTATATCTCACAATTCTGAGTTTATATCTCACAATTCTGACTTTATATCTCGCAATTCTGACTTTATATCTCGCAATTCTGACTTTATATCTCGCAATTATGACTTTATATCTCGCAATTCTGACTTTATATCTCGCAATTATGACTTTATATCTCGCAATTCTGACTTTATATCTCGCAATTCTGACTTTATATCTCACAATTCTGAGTTTATATCTCGCACTTCTGACTTTATATCTCGCAATTCTGACTTTATATCTCGCAATTCTGACTTTATATCTCGCAATTATGACTTTATATCTCGCAATTATGACTTTATATCTCACAATTCTGACTTTATATCTCGCAATTCTGACTTTATATCTCACAATTCTGACTTTATATCTCACAATTCTGACTTTATATCTCGCAATTCTGACTTTATATCTCGCAATTCTGACTTTATATCTCGCAATTCTGACTTTATATCTCACAATTCTGACTTTATATCTCGCAATTCTGACTTTATATCTCACAATTCTGACTTTATATCTCACAATTCTGACTTTATATCTCGCAATTCTGACTTTATATCTCGCAATTCTGACTTTATATCTCGCAATTATGACTTTATATCTCGCAATTATGACTTTATATCTTGCAATTCTGACTTTATATCTCGCAATTCTGACTTTATATCTCACAATTCTGACTTTATATCTCGCAATTCTGAGTTTATATCTCGCAATTCTGAGTTTATATCTCACAATTATGACTTTATATCTCACAATTCTGACTTTATATCTCACAATTCTGACTTTATATCACACAATTCTGACTTTATATCACACAATTCTGACTTTATATCACACAATTCTGACTTTATATCACACAATTCTGACTTTATATCACACAATTCTGACTTTATATCTCGCAATTCTGACTTTATATCTCGCAATTCTGACTTTATATCTCGCAATTCTGACTTTGTCTCAATTCTGACTTTATATCTCGCAATTCTGACTTTATATCTCACAATTCTGACTTTATATCTCACAATTCTGACTTTATATCTCGCAATTCTGAGTTTATATCTCACAATTCTGACTTTATATCACACAATTCTGACTTTATATCTCACAATTCTGACTTTATATCTCGCAATTCTGACTTTATATCTCGCAATTCTGACTTTATATCACACAATTCTGACTTTATATCACACAATTCTGACTTTATATCACACAATTCTGACTTTATATCTCGCAATTCTGACTTTATATCTCGCAATTCTGACTTTGTCTCAATTCTGACTTTATATCTCACAATTCTGACTTTATATCTCGCAATTCTGACTTTATATCACACAATTCTGACTTTATATCTCGCAATTCTGACTTTATATCTCGCAATTCTGACTTTGTCTCAATTCTGACTTTATATCTCACAATTCTGACTTTATATCTCGCAATTCTGACTTTATATCACACAATTCTGACTTTATATCTCACAATTCTGACTTTATATCTCGCAATTCTGACTTTATATCACACAATTCTGACTTTATATCTCGCAATTCTGACTTTATATCTCGCAATTCTGACTTTATATCTCACAATTCTGACTTTGTATCACACAATTCTGACTTTGTCTCAATTCTGACTTTATATCTCGCAATTATGACTTTATATCTCGCAATTATGACTTTATATCTCACAATTCTGACTTTATATCTCACAATTCTGACTTTATGTCTCTCAATTCTGACTTTATATCT
This sequence comes from Squalius cephalus, assembly GCF_949319135.1. NCBI lineage: Eukaryota > Metazoa > Chordata > Actinopteri > Cypriniformes > Leuciscidae > Squalius > Squalius cephalus. Next base: position 36,588,973 of record NC_137137.1, read on the forward strand.
CGCAATTCTGACTTTATATCTCGCAATTCTGACTTTGTCTCAATTCTGACTTTATATCTCGCAATTCTGACTTTATATCACACAATTCTGACTTTATATCTCGCAATTCTGACTTTATATCTCGCAATTATGACTTTATATCTTGCAATTATGACTTTATATCTCGCAATTCTGACTTTATATCTCGCAATTATGACTTTATATCTCACAATTCTGACTTTATGTCTCACAATTCTGACTTTATATCTCGCAATTCTGACTTTATATCTCGCAATTCTGACTTTATATCTCGCAATTCTGACTTTATATGTCGCAATTCTGACTTTATAACACATAATTGCAAGTTTATATCTCGCAATTCTGACTTTATATGTCGCAATTCTGACTTTATAACACATAATTGCAAGTTTATATTTCGCAATTCTGACTTTATATGTCGCAATTCTGACTTTATAACACATAATTGCAAGTTTATATTTCGCAATTCTGACTTTATATCTCGCAATTCTGACTTTATCTCACGCAGTTCTGACTTTATATCTCGCAATTCTGACTTTATATCTCGCAATTCTGACTTTATATCTCACAATTCTGACTTTATGTCTCACAATTCTGACTTTATATCTCGCAATTCTGACTTTATATCTCGCAATTCTGACTTTATATCTCGCAATTCTGACTTTATATGTCGCAATTCTGACTTTATAACACATAATTGCAAGTTTATATCTCGCAATTCTGACTTTATATGTCGCAATTCTGAGTTTATATCTCACAATTCTCTTTATATCACACAATTCTGACTTTACATCTCGCAATTCTGACTTTATATCTCGCAATTATGACTTTATATCTCGCAATTATGACTTTACATCTCGCAATTCTGACTTTACATCTCGCAATTCTGACTTTACATCTCGCAATTCTGACTTTATATCTCGCAATTATTACTTTATATCTCGCAATTCTGACTTTACATCTCGCAATTCTGACTTTACATCTCGCAATTCTGACTTTATATCTCGCAATTCTGACTTTATATCTCGCAATTCTGACTTTATATCTCGCAATTCTGACTTTATATCTCGCAATTCTGACTTTATATCACGCAATTCTGACTTTATATCTCGCAATTCTGACTTTATATCTCGCAATTCTGACTTTATATCTCGCAATTCTGACTTTATATCTCGCAATTCTGACTTTATAACACATAATTGCAAGTTTATATCACGCAATTCTGCCTTTATATCTCTCAATTCTGACTTTATATCTCGCAATTCTGACTTTATATCTCGCAATTCTGACTTTATATCTCGCAATTCTGACTTTATATCTCGCAATTCTGACTTTATAACACATAATTGCAAGTTTATATCTCGCAATTCTGACATCTTTTATCAGAATTGTGAGATATAAAGTCCAATTCTAAGGAAAAAAATAGTTTTTTTTTTTACCTCCGAATAGTTTATATCTCACAATTCTGACTTTATATCTCGCAATTGTGAGATAAAAAGTCACAATTATTATTTATTTATTTTTCAGTGGCGGAAACAAGCTTCCATGTTAATCAAACAGTAAAAGACAGAAATCATTCACTGCTCTTGACTGAATAACTTCTGTAACTTTAATAAGGATTAATCTGTTAAATGTATACAGTATCCAGTGTTATTTTACATTTGATTACTTTATTCAATGTGTCTTGTCTTTAATGATGTTTTAAATGTATATTAGTTAGGCTAGTAGGTTTAGCTGTGCTATCAAAACTGAAATAGGGAATTGTGAATTTTCACTGTTTTCTAAAATTTTCGGTAAAAAAATATTTATGGCTGGTAAATTTTCCAATTCTGTATACAACTATTTTAATTTTATTTGTATAGCACTTTTCACAATGCATATCATTTTCAAATCAGCTGTACAGAAATGAGTAATGTTCATGTTTATAACACCTCACGGGCCGTAAGGCATCTAACACTCATAAACCATCCCATCGTCCAGCTCCAAACTGCTGAATGTGGGCCGTTACGGACGATTGGATGGTTTATGAGTGTTAGATTTACGAGACCCTCACGATTGCTCTGGATAATCTCTGGCGCGTGACGTGGTGTTTTCCAGAGTGGACCCAGCGGGATCTGGAGAGGAACGAGAGTGTGAAGTTTTGTCGTCAGTACATCGTGTTTCATGACGACACATCCGTGGTTTACTCCGGACCGTCGGGAAACTGCACTGAGATCAAGGGAGAGTAGGTTCATCACACCGCTGTTCATGACACAGTCAAACCAGCCTTCACTCACACACCAGCGTTCACACACACACCAGCGTTCACACACACACCAGCGTTCACTCACACACCAGCGTTCACTCACACACCGCCAACATCAGTTTATTCGCTATAGTTTAGAGAATGGTAATGAAATATGAGCAGAACTCAGTTGATATTTGACTGGTTTTGTCCGTCCTTCTGTTAGACTGTCTCACACATGAATTATGTTGAATATCTGTCAGCTGTTAAATTTAACTACACAATTAGATAATACCAGTTTAGCTCAACCAATCACCAAGCAATGCTTGACTGGTAGTCCCTGTATGAAGAATAATTGGGGTGTAATATGTCACAGTTTACTTTATCTTGCTCTCCTCACTCACAGAAATGAACTATTTTACATTTACATTTATTCATTTAGCCGACGCTTTTATCCAAAGAGACTTACAGAGGAGAACAATAGAAGCAGTGAAACTAACAGTAGGACGACAATATGCAAGTGCATTTCTTTATAATAAACTATAGTGTCCTGCACCCACTAGTAAAAAAAAAAACCAAAAAAAAAACTTTCCTTTCTGTGTCTGAATATTTTTTGGTTGTATATCAGCAAGGAAAGATATTGAAATGCATAGTTCACCCACATCATTTCATTTTCAAACTAAGTCACAGAAGTGTATTAGAGCGTGAGAGCTCTGTAAGCACAGGTATTGCGATCCGCTGATCGGTGTGTGTGTGTGTGTGTGTGTGTGTGTGTGTGTGTGTGTGTGTGTGTGTGTGTGTGCGCAGGCTGCTCAGTGTGGACTCCCCATCCGGAGACATGAAGGCTGTGCTGAGAGAGAGCAGCATTAAAGGAGAAGACAAGCAGTTCCTGGAGGTCAGGCTCTTTCACAGTTCGTTCATTAATCTGCGATACGACTACACCTCACGGCTGTACATGACACTAATGCTGCTGCGGGATCATGGGTAAACTGATGACGGGGTTCTCACGGGGCGTTAAACTGTGTGAAATTAGAGGATCCTGATTATAAGGCCGTTAAAAAGTATTAAAGGGTTGATTATGATTTGACTTCTCTAACTTTAGTTAGTGTGTAATGTTGCTGTTTGATCATAAACAACATCTGCAAAGTTACAACACTCAAAGCTCAGAGCAAAGGGAGATATTTGCTTTTACAGAAATCGCTTTTTAAGGACTACAACAAACGGCTGGTAGAGACTACACCACACTCCTCCCGGGTTAGTGACATCACCAACCCTAGAATTTACATAAACCCCGCCCCCGGAACACGATAGATTATCAAGACAGAATATGCTAATCAATGACTAGAAGATAACTACACATCAGCTTCATAAACTCATCAACTAACCGTTCAGAAATGTCCTGTTGCTTCTACATGTCTCTTCTTCTTGAGTCTCTCCATCATCGACTGACTCCGGTTTGAACATAAAAGGCTTAAAGTTTTTGGGAAAGTTCAGTGCATGTGTGTGCGAGGTAATTGGAGCTGCTAACACACACACACACACACACACACACACACACACACACACACACACACACACACACACAAGCTGTTGAAGCTCCGCCCCCTGTGCCGGGAGCAGCAGCTCATTTGCATTTAAAGGGACACACACACAAAACGGTGTGTTTTTGCTCACCCTCAAAAAGTGACAATTTTAACATGCTATATAAAAATATCTGTGGGGTATTTTGAGCTAAAACTTCACACACACACACACTGGACATCAGAGACTTATTTTACATCTTGTGAAAGGGTAGCCTGACTTCGTCATACTCATATTCTAGGCAGAATGTGAGTCTGATCTGCTCCATTGGGCTTTGATTATGAGGCGTGTCTTAACCGAACCAGGAGAAAAAAAACTCTGCACTCAATTGGATAGACCTACAACCAATCAGAGCAACGCAGTGAGTGACGAATGTTGAGCGACGCATAGTTGTCAACAGAGCTCAGCTGCACGCACGCTGGAAGAAGTAGTAAATATGTCCGGTTATGGTTATGTCCACGCCGAGATGCCCATTCCGGTTGCTTCTTTTACTTGGTCCTCCATGAGTGCGACCAGAGGAGAAACCACAGTGACCACAGGGTTTCATTGCGTCCCATCTTCTTAGCGACCATCGGAGCCAGCTGATAAATTAAACTTTTGCCGAATCCCGTAGGAAGGACGGCAAACACATCTTTCCGATCGACAAATGCCTTGATTGCGGTTCTCTGTTCTTTTATAACCAATTCAACCCAAGCGCTCTTTGATGACGTGGGTGATTACGTAACCGCAGATCATCTGTCCATCATCGATTAAAGCCGCCCTGGCAATTTGATTGGCTCGGCCTTCTGGGAGCCGAGCATAATTACTCCTCAACGGATCGAGTCCAGACCGAACGTCCCGACGTGTGCGGGGTTCGGGCTGGCACCCAGGCTAGTGAAAGGGCATTATACCACCCCTTTAAACATATTCTTTCTGCTAGGCACTACATTTTAAGATAAGAGGTGCATGCCAGTTCGCTTACTTGTGCCCTATTCTATGCTGTTCGTAGTATGAGTAGTATATGTTATATTTGGGGGAAATGTTCAAAAGGCAAGACTGATAAAGAAAATGGGGGAGTATGTCCATGACTGGCTCCCACGCATGAGAACTGGCCGTATATTGTACATGTCGGCTCGTAAATATGTCTTCCCAAGACATCTTCCTCCTCTTCGTCAACCCTGTCTTCTTCCTCTTAACCCAAGGCTCTATCACTCTTCAGCGCTGATGTCACCTTTATCTCTTTTGGGAATAAGGAGCAGACCAGAGCTTGATTGATGGCTGTCAGAAAAGCGCAGTTCCACTTGTTTAATGTGCTTTCTGGCAGCATGTCAACCTCGTAACTCAGAGTCAGTCACAGCGCAGTCGGTCAGTGTGCAACTCCAGTGATCGATCTCTCTCTCTCTCTCTCTCTCTCTCTCTCTCTCTCTCTCTCTCTCTCTCTCTCTCTCTCTCTCTCTCTCTCTCTCACTCACACTCTCTCTCTCTGTCTCTCTCTCTGTAGATCTGGCACAAGAACAGAAAGCTGAAGTGTCTTAATCTGACGACTCTCAACAAACACGGCAAAGTGTATGAAGACGGTAAGAGGAAAACAATCACACTTTCCTCTCAACTCGGGTTTTCAACACTTTTGTGTCCACCTGGTGGTCAAAGAATGAACAGGACCTGCCAAACTGCTGTGAACCTAAAGTCATGTGATCCCTTAAAACTCATCTTTGAGCACCAAAATTACGTATTCAAACGTTTTTTACTTCTTCATGCCTTAAAATACGTCAGAAACACCAGCGATTTCAAAGCGTGTTTTTGAGACTGTCTTTGGTTCACTGCAGTTTTAAGGAGGAAATACTCAGCAATGCTGTCGACTTATGAATTTACACATGGTTTGTCTTAAAGCAGATTAAAAACACCACATAGACACATAAACTACATTAAAAGCTTTAATTGAATGATTCAATGACTCGCTCATAAAGTCTTTGTTTCATTACTGGATGAATCAGTGTTTCTGAATGAATCTCTTGAGTGAATGATTCAACGACAAACACATATTTGAACAGTCTCCTGTCGCCACCTACTGGTGTAACGACGTAATCAATACAATCTTTATTTGAAGCATTAATTTGCTTTTAAAAGCTGATTTGCTCTATTCTGATCTCTACTGTAGACATCAGTGTTTATTATCTGGACTATAATCTTTTCTCCCAGCACTTCTGTGATAATCTGAGTGATTGTAAGACAAAAATAATGAAGCTGTGATGTTGAAAAGACTGTTAGTGAAGCTGTTTCATATCTATTCATGACGACGGCTTGTAAAAGTTAATCGTGCAGCTCTATGACACACGATTATATGAGCAGAATCATGAATTTTTAAATAGCCTTTAGTTTATTTGCTGTTGTTAGTTGGTGGCAGATTACATTACGGTCTTCAGTTAAGGCTAGAGCAGCTGTTCACAGGAAAATGACATTTCCTGAGCAATCCACATGAGCAGACGCTGATAATGTGCTCTCTGTTCTCAGATCAGTTCGGCTGTTTGGTCTGGTCTCATTCAGAGACTCACCTCCTCTATGTGGCTGAGAAGAAACGACCCAAGACAGAGTCCTACTTCCAGGTTTACACAAAACACACACTTCCAAATGATTCTGTGAGTGTGTTCTTCATCTGACCCCGTGTTGAACCGCAGGGTCCTGAGACGGGCTCGCTCACCGATGAAGAGGACACCGCCAAGACGGACAAGAAGGAGGAAACCGTCCTGGTAAAAGTTTGCCGTCATGTAATGTTGATTTATATTTGACAGGGACAAAGCCTGCTAATGAACATTAGTATAAAATACAAAATGTAAACAAGCCGGATTATAGCAACATTACTAATTACATCCACAGTCCCTTGGTACATACACAAGAACAAACACTCAGCCATACACACAACACTACAAAGAGACTATACCCCAAACACATTATTACAATTTCTAAGACGACTGATTCGTCATAAGGCACTTTTTCAGATGAACTTTAACAGTGTGAGAAGTAGAGCGTTGTCTTATTGGCTGGTAAACTATACCAATATTTGCTCCCTATTACAGATAACACTTTCTGACCAAAAGATGTTCACTTCACAATCTAATCTAATGGCAGACCTGGTACCAACACCACAATCTGTCCTCTGTTTTATAAACTCATTTAACGGAGGCCCTTGCCAGACCTTATAAATAAAACAGGCATATTTGGCATATTTACAATTTTTAAAACTCATTTTTAATTTTTATTTCATTTTGAGTTTTTTTTTATTCAACACTTTTATCGCCTTATACAGTGACTCCATTAACTTTAGGGTTGTGTCACCTATGAATGACCAACTATTGAAACAGTACTGCATATGTGAAAAGAATCATTGAATGTAAATACAGCCTGGCAGCACCGACTGTCAAGAATGTCCTAATATACTTCAAATTCTTTCAATACAATTTTATAATATTAGACAACTTTTTTTTTGTGACTTTTAAAAGTTAGAGTATTATCCAAAGTAATACATAAACTCTTTAACAAGCTTTCAAGCTCGTCTCCTCTCAGGAATACCTCTGAGTCTGTCATCTCAGCCAACTGTTCTGCAAACATCATACACACAGATTTCAACCTGTCCTGATAAGCCAATCCTGAATATTGGTCATAGCAGAAGTCAAAGTAATCGAAGCTTTTTCAAAATTCTTAGCATGGGTAAAAATGACTACATCATCTGCATACATCTGAACATTTACACCTTATATATTCCAGGTAGATCATTTATATAAAGTGAAAACAAAATTGGTCCCAAAATAGAGTCTTGTTGAACCCCCTGAGGACGAGCAAGAAGATGTTGTACCATCGATACACAAACACTGATTCCTATTTGAAAGAGATGATTTTATCCGAAGTATTGCCTCTGAAAATTTGAATTTGTTAGTTTAGATAAAAGCATCTGATGGTCAACAGTGTCAAATGCCTTCTCTACATCTTTAAAAAGACAGTACCAACACACACACTCTTATCTAATAAGAGTATGTCATCTACCATCTTAATGGTTTTGTGTGTGTGTGTGTGTGTGTGTGTGTGTGGCAGGGGCATCAGTTTGAGTATTATGAAGACTGGGGTGAAGCGCTGGTGAATAAAAGCAGCCCAGTGCTCTGTGTGCTGGACATCGAGGGCAGCAACATCACGGTTCTGGAGGGAATACCCTCCGACATCTCTCCAGGACAGGTACAGTTCGAGTCCTTGGCCCCTATCTCACACCCAGCGCAACTGACTCTGTACACGACACATGTGTCATTCCTATTTCTCACCCGACACACAGCGGACTCTTCCCTCCACAGACGCACGTCGGTAAACTAGGGAATGAACTTGCGCTCCCGGGGGCGGTTCAGGGAAGAGAGGAGGCGTGATCCGGCGCAAACGTTCCCTGGTGCTATTTTGCAGTTTCAGAAAACAATTCCGGCACAGACCAGGAGAAACCTCGTCTAAAGTCAGTGGCGCATTGCTCATGTTATTCAGAGGCTATTTTAAGGGCGCATGCTTGGCCATAATGTAGCGTGAGCACAACACACACACACTTTGCTTCTCTCATCTACACACAGACGCAGCAGTTCTCATTTTTACAAACCATACATTATTACAAGGAACAATATTACCACACGAGGGAAATCATTGTTGTGTCCATGAAGATGTGAAAAATAGGCATAAATCTAGCTTACACATTTACCCAGATTATCATACGCCTGTTTAACCGAAGCTAATCTGGGTGTGTTTCTCCATCCCCAATGTCACTTCTCTGTGTTTTACGGCCCTGACGAGAACGTCGGTCTCCTCGGCTGTGAACCGCTCCTGCAAATCCGCCGTTATAATTGCAATCCGCCATGGAACAAGCGCGTCTGCTCTTAAAGGGAATGTGAGATGACGCTCTGATTGGTTTATTTCACGTTACGCCCAAACCACACCTATGAGTAATGAAGCGACTTCAGACCAACACATTTTAGATTTGGGTCGGAGAGTCATTTATCCCGCCGGTATAACAGCAACAGCGCCGAGACCCGCCCACAGAGTTACTTGCGTTTCAGATCGTTAAAATAGGGCCCTTGTGTTTAACATGCGTTCAGATTGAGATTGTGCTTATTTTAACGTATTATAAATTGATTTGAATGGCAATAAGCTTAAACATCTGATATTGCTTCTGCTTCAAGGCTGAAAGAGCAAAAAATCATAAAGTCTCATTGGCCACATGCAGACTATAAAGTCTCAGGAGTGATTTAAAGGAGTAGTTCACTTCAGAATTAAAATGTCCTGATCATTTACTCTCCCACACGTCCTCCAAGATGTTCGTGTCTTAATTTCTTCAGTCGAAAAGAAATTGAGGAAAACACTCCAGGATGTTCCTCCATATAGTGTCTTCAATGGGGTCCAACGGGTCGAAGGTCCAGATGTGAGTTTCAGTGCAGCTTCAAAGTCTCGACACGATCCAGCCGAGGAATAAGAGTCTCATCTAGACACACCAGCCGACATTTTAGAACAACATAGACATTTATATACTTTTAGCCACTAATGCTGGTCTTGCACTAGCTGTGATGCGACACACATTACGTGATCAGGTTGAAAGGTCAAGCGTGTTCTGGTAGAGAGTAAAACTCTTTCATTTTCGACATTGTTGTTTTACCTTTTATGTAATTTTTTTGTAAATGGCATTTGACTCAGTCTTTGCATGTCGGCTTTGTAAACACCTCCGCCTATGTCACGCGTGACCTTTCAACATGATTACGTAATGTGTGACGCATCACAGCTAGTGCTAGACCAGCATTTGTGGTATTACTATGGGATTCTTCCTTTGGAAGCTTTATTTTTTAGGAGTGTTGGCTAAACATTGGATTACATGATCATGTATCATCATATACTGAACAGTTTTGATTCTTCAAAGTGTTAGAAAGATGTAGGTCAACAAAATTTTAGGGTGTCGCCCATTTTGACTAATTTCCTTATATTTACCAAATTGTGATGCTCATAGACAACAGAATATGGAGGATGCATTGATCAGTTGCATGAGGTTTCACCCATAGGGGGCACTAGTGCTCCAGCTGACTGAAATACATGATCACTGGTATAACTCTGTAACTGAGCTGATGTGAGAGGTGAGATCCAGCATTTACTAGAGCATTATCCAGCAGAGATCAGCAAGCCTGTTCTTCTAGCTGTTCTTCTGCTTCAGTTGTTCTGAGTATCTGGCTCTGGTCCGCAGGCGTTCTGGGCTCCCGGGGACACCGGGCTGGTGTTCGTGGGCTGGTGGCACGAGCCGTACAGACTGGGGCTCAAATACTGCGCCAACAGAAGGTGATGATGATGAGGAGGAGGAATATCTGTGTTATGAAGAAGATTAACTTTCTAAACCTCTTCATTTACGTGTTGTTTAAATGCTCTGTCTGTTCTGCAGGTCGTCTCTGTTTTATGTGGATCTGGCTAGCGGCAAATGTGGTAAAGCTCTCATCTTCAACCATTCTGTACAGACAATATGTTGTGTGTGTGTGTGAGAGAGTGTGTGTGAGAGAGTGTGTGTGACAGTGTGTGTGTGTGTGTGTGTGTGTGTGTGTGTGTGTGTGTGTGTGTGTGTGAGTGAGTGTATAAATTTACTCATAATCATAATCTTGTATCTGTCCTCAGACCAGTTGTCCTGTAACTCCAGCTCCGTCTGCTCTCCTCGGCTCAGTCCTGATCACTGTCGCATCGCTTATCTGGAGTCTGGCGTCTTCGGCCCTCACCAGCAGTGCAGTCGACTGTGTGTGGTGTGTGTGTGTGTGTGTGTGTGTGTGTGTGTGTGTGTCCAATTCTTAAAGTAAATGAAAGCTGACTGTAAAGTGTTAGCACTAACAGTAATTAGTTGTGGTGTGTTTGCAGTATGACTGGCACACCCAGCAGACGTGTGTGTGTGTGTGTGTGTGTGTGTGTGTGTGTGTGTGTGTGTGTGTAAATTAACCCTGACTGTAAAGTGTTGCAGCAATGTGATCAGTTGTGGTGTGTTTGCAGTATGACTGGTACACCCAGCAGACGAGTGTTGTTGTGTGTGTGTGTGTGTGTGTGTGTGTGTGTGTGTGTGTAAACTAACCCTGACTGTAAAGTGTTGCAGCAATGTGATCAGTTGTGGTGTGTTTGCAGTATGACTGGTACACCCAGCAGACGAGTGTTGTGGTCGATGTGCAGAGGAGAGCCAGGGAGGGTAAGGGCATGTTTGCATTCAATTTTTTTATTTTTTTTATTTATTGGTTGGTTGTTAAAGAAATGAAGTAAAAAAATTAAATCTCAAAGAGTTCAGAAACGTGTTATTCAGATGAAGTTCCCTTTCAGTCGGTCGTACGTCGGACGTGTCAAATGACTGGGATCACACGCTCCGCCCCGCAGCACGGGTATAAACACGGAAGCGGATGCACACAGGCTCCCACATGTTCAAAGAGCAAATTCCTCTGTTCCTGGGTCCCAAGAGGGCGAGGTTGGCGGTGTGCAACCCTCCTCACACACCCCCCGCCGACCCTTGGAGACTAGGGGTCTAACGGTTCACAAAACTCACGGTTCGGTTCGATACGACACAGTGGTGTTACGGTTCAGGACGTTTTCGATACAGTAAAAAGAAAGAAATGCCAGAGAAATTTACTTTATTTGATTTAAACAAACAAAATTATTTTTAAATAACTGTGAGTTTTCCTACATCTTGAAACTTTTAGTTTTATAAATGGTGTTAATCTTTGAAGTATGAACAAATAATGTTTTGGTCATCGCATTATAAATAACATTTATATATGATAATATTTGAGATTTGAAGTGCTGGAAAAAGATGTGTGACGTACTTGAAAGCATTTTACTTGTTCCTGCCACACTTCCATGGTTACAGTGAGTGTTACTACAGTAAATCCACGGTGAATGTTGCTGATCTGTGGACTTAAAGTCCCTGTAAAGGCAATTCTAAAAAAAAATTCTAAACACATTATAAATGTTAGAAATGTATTGCTAAATCATATTACAAAGACTGTGCACTGTGAAGTACTGATTTGTGGAGTTAGACCGTTAAACAGTTTTTCACCGTTGCTGAGTTCCGGATTTTTTGGGCGGGGCTAAAACGGGGGCTCGATGACGCACTGGAGCCCCTGAGCTCCTGGACACGCCCCTACTTGATGACGCACTGGAGCCCATTCACATCAGTTTGCAACTCAATCGCGAGTTACTGTCAGTACTATTAGTTACTACTAACGTTACATTCTACAGTTTGCTAGCTAGCTATGCCTTCGTCACGGAAATGCGTATTACCTGGATGCGATCACGTACAAAACAGATCGGTGTCCTTATTTAAATTTCCGAAAAACTATCATATCAACAAGAGGTGGATTAATTTTGTGAAGAGCCACCTTGATGGAGAGCTGAGGATCACCGCCAAAACCCGCCTCTGTAGTGATCATTTTACACGGGATAGTTTTATAAACTTTCGTCGGAGACAACTGGGATTCATTCACTGATAATCCGCTGTTACTGGTGAATGTGGCCGAACCGACTATCTCCCGCCTCGGCCTTCATCCTCCCGTCGCGCCGACAACTGGTGCCATCGTCGGCAGTGCGTGCCCACCAATGAGTGTAAGTTGCCTTGTGTGCTTATGTTATAATTATAGTAGGTAGTCCAGGCACGAACATGTATGGCTTTGTAAAACAAATTAAGCTGCTAGGAGCATCCATTCCGGCTGTAGCGGTGACAGTTGAGTGTGCAGCTTTCCCGCGAGTGGGCGTGGTTTCAGCGCAGCGTTTGAGAGCAGAGACTACTGCTCATTTTTTCAAGATTTTGATCGCTTATTTTATGTACTTGCCGGCTTTTTTTATCATTCAAATTTGGCTGGGTGGCTAATAACACATTTTTCTGTGGTGTGACAAACTCAGAACACATACTTAATTTTGACTTTACAGGGACTTTAAAGCCTATAACTAGTTCATTCATGGCACAATGTTTCTCCTGGTTTCCACGTCAGCGCTGTTTGATCTAGAGATCTACGGTTAATAACAGAAATTTGAATGCTTCTCAGTAGATCTCGCAGCGATGTAATAACTTCTTTGGCGAATTCAAATGCTTTCTTTACTGGATCTCTTAGCGCTGTGTAGATCGGCTCGCGCTGCACTGACATTGATGGTCCTGATAAACGGTCTGTGAAGCACAAAATAATGAGCAGCGCAGTTTCGTTCCGCTTTCATTACGTTTGCCGCATGATGTTGGGCAACGTTGTGGTGGTCGCACCAGCGTGACTGCTAACAAAGGTCGCACCGGCAGGAAAAATGGTCCAACGAATCGTTCAGTTCGTAATGCGTACCGAACCGAAAGCCTCGCACCGAACTGTTCAATAAGAAAACATGTATTGTTACACCCCTAGTGGAGACAGGTAAGTGTTGCCCCGCACACTCAGCTTCGGGCCGCTATGCCGTCTGAGTCGGGTCCCTGTCTTCCACTTCGCTGCACCCGCCCAAGTTCAGGGGTGTTCACTACACTTCGGTGTTGAGCGAGCGGGCCCCTGTCATGTGTGCGGAGATCGCAGTCCTACTGGCGCAGGGTGTGATAGAGCCGGTCCCTCCAGCCGATATGAAGACCGGCTTCTACAGCCCGTACTTCACTGTACCTAAGAAAGGCGGTGGGTTACGACCAATCATGGACCTACATGTTCTGAATCGGTCCCTTCACAGCGCATTTTCGAATGCACCCCCCCCCCCCAGATTGGTTTGCAGCAATCGACCTGAAGGACGCGTACTTTCATGTCTCCTCACGTGACTCAGGCCTTTCCTGCGCTTTGCATTAAAGGGTCGAGTGTATCAGTACAAGGCCCTACCCTTCGGGCTGTCCCTGCCGCCCCGTGTCTTTACTAAGGTCGCGGAGGCAGCCATTGCTCCCATGAGAGAGCGTAGGGTTCGTATCCTCCACTATCTCGATGACTGGCTGATACTACCACAGTCTCGGGATCAGTTGTGCGAACACAGGGATCTGATGCTCCGGCATCTCAGCCAGTTGGGTCTTCGGGTCAACTGGGAAAAGAGCAAACTCGCCCCTGTGCCTCACAGAGGAACGTGTCCGGTCAGTGCTGAACTCCTTGAATACTATCAAGAGCAGAACAGAGGCCCCACTGAAATTTTTCCAAAGGCTCCTGGGGCATATGGCATCCGCAGTAACGCCTCTCGGGTTGCTTCATATGAGGCCGCTTCAGCACTGGCTTCATGGCCGAGTCCTGAGATGGGTGTGGTAGAGTGGCACGCTCCGTGTGACGATCACCCCGGCCTGCCGCCAAACCCTCAGCCCGTGGTCAGACCCTTCGTTTCTCCGGGCCGGAGTGTCCCCAGAGCAAGTGCCCAGGTATGCTGTGGACTCCACAGATGCCTCCAACACCGGCTGGGGGGCCATGTACAATGAACATGCAGTTGCAGGGATCTGGGCCGCCTCAAGAAGCTGCTGCTCTGCAAGCACGTGCTGGCCCATACAGACAACACTGCGACCTTTGTGTAAATCAAGGTAGTCTACGCTCCCACCGCATGTCGCGACTCACCCGCCATCTCCTCCTATGGAGTCAGAGGCATCTGATGTCGCTTCGTGCCACTTATTCCCCGGCCTGCTCAATTGTGCAGCCGACGAGCTCTCACGACAGCCTGGGGGGGGATCGGGAGGCTTTGGCTAGGCACTAGGTGGCGTGTTACTTGGGATCCCAATCATTCGGCACTTCGGACGTACGTCCCGTCGCCAGCATTGCTGGACCACCGCTGACTCAAATGGTTCTTGCATCCGCTTCCGTATTTATACCCGTGCTGCGGGGCGGAGCGCGAGATGCAGATCTCACACGCCAATGTGAGCATTGGCTCGTCCTGTTAACACTCAAAGATGATAGGGTCCCTAAGCGGGATCCCAATCATTCGGCATGTCCAGCGTACGTATCCGCAATCCTTCAGGGAACGAGGGTTACATATGTAACCAAGACGATCTCTGGCCTGTTTAATATCTCTTTTTTGTGTGTGTGTGTGTCAGATGGTTTTACTGGGATCTACAGCTCGATGCTTTCTCCCCGCTGCTGGTCAGCTGACAGTCAGCGTGTGCTGATCTCCTGCGCTCAGAGAGGCCGTAAGGTACTGTTTCCATGGACACAGATAAACATGGTTAATTATTGCAAATTAAATATGAACTGAGCTGAGCTGGACGATGACATCACTGTTTTCTCCAGAGATGCTTTATAGAGGAATCAAACTCATTTCCTATTTGATTATCTTTACACAGTTACTGAACTGACCTCAGCTGAACATTGACTCTAATGTCTTTTTGAAGTTTGAAGTCTGTTTGCGTCACTGATTCTGTTATTGTCCTGTATATTAATAAAGTTGATTTGACATTGTGTTTGTATATTACAGGATCTGTTGGTTGTTGATACTTCGAGTCGCGAGGTCACGTCTCTCACCTCTCGTATGTAGAGCTACTCTCGTGTTCTCATGTTACGCATGACTTCTCATATGACTCTACTGTACTCTACTCTACTGTACTGTACTCTACCTCAACTGTACTCTACTCTTATCTACTGTACTCTACCTCCTCTACTGCGCACTACCTCTACTGTACTCTACCTCTACTGTACTGTACTCTACCTCAACTGTACTCTACTCTTATCTACTGTACTCTACTGTGCTGTACTCTACCTCCTCTACTGCGCACTACCTCTACTGTACTGTACTCTACCTCAACTGTACTCTTATCTACTGTACTCTACCTCCTCTACTGCGCACTACCTCTACTGTACTCTACCTCTACTGTACTGTACTCTACCTCAACTGTACTCTACTCTTATCTACTGTACTCTACCTCCTCTACTGCGCACTACCTCTACTGTACTCTACCTCTACTGTACTGTACTCTACCTCAACTGTACTCTACTCTTATCTACTGTACTCTACTGTGCTGTACTCTACCTCCTCTACTGCGCACTACCTCTACTGTACTGTACTCTACCTCAACTGTACTCTTATCTACTGTACTCTACCTCCTCTACTGCGCACTACCTCTACTGTACTCTACCTCTACTGTACTGTACTCTACCTCAACTGTACTCTACTCTTATCTACTGTACTCTACTGTGCTGTACTCTACCTCCTCTACTGCGCACTACCTCTACTGTACTGTACTCTACCTCCTCTACTGCGCACTACCTCTACTGTACTCTACCTCTACTGTACTGTACTCCACCTCAACTGTACTCTACTCTTATCTACTGTACTCTACCTCTACTGTACTCTACTGTACTCTACATCTACTGTACTGAACTCGACTGTACTCTACTGTACTGTACTCTACTGTACTCTACTCTACTGTACTCTACTCTACTGTACTCTACTGTACTCTACATCTACTGTACTGTACTCTACTGTACTCTACTCTACTGTACTCTACCTCTACTGTACACTACCTCTACTGTACTCTACCTCTACTGTACTGAACTCGACTGTACTCTACTACACTGTACTCTACTGTACTCTACTCTACTGTACTCTACCTCTACTGCGCACTACCTCTACTGTACTCTACCTCTACTGTACTCTACTCTAGTGATGTAGTACTCGAGTCCGGTCTCGAGACCGATTTTTGCTTTCTCGGACTCGACTCGGACTTGTTCCTTCAAAGACTCGGTCTTGACTCGGACTCGGCATAGGCGGTCTCGTCCCCATCACTAGTCCACTAGAATACATACCACTAGAAAATTTTAATTTGCTCTGCATGTCCTAACTATGATTAAAAATGTCAGGGTGGGCTTAACATGTTGATGACAGAGCAGCACTGTTGAAGCAGTTTAGAAAAATAGGCAGAAGATGATGCATGTGGTAGGATTTGTTTAATGATAGTAAAAGCATAGTCCATATTAAGACGTTAAGACTGCTCCTCTAAACAATTCCCAATCTAGCTTAGTCTATAGGCCTAACTGTTGATTATTAACTGGGGTGATATTAAATCATGAATATGAAAACTGACATGTTTTTATGGTCTTGGTCTCGACTTCTAAAGACTCGGT